>NC_134484.1:334727920-335055420 GCF_040206685.1 Ascaphus truei
GTTCGCTGCATTGCGAGACGATAACATCTGCTGGGAAAGATCGGGGGACACCAAACGCCTACATCTACATGGTGGAGGGGGGGGGGGTTCAGTTTATACAACCTGATTTCAGAGGCTGTCAGCGGCGGGCGCCAACTGTCCACGCAAAGTAGTCCGGGTTTGCGCCACTGCTAGTGTCCTGGAGTTGCTCTGGCTCTGCTATTGGAAATCAAGGGGGGGTGGCCCGGACCCTCTCCGAAATGGGGGCATAGGGCCTTGATGAGGGCTGTTCCGTGGTTCTGGGCCTTTGAGGTCTCCTCTCCCCCCTGGGAACCGGGCTCACCAGATCACGTGAGTCGCGAAGCCAGCGCCATCTGTCTTTGCTGGTCCGGCCCTGCAGTTGGAAAGAGTGACCCTCGGCGCCATCTCTCAGCAGGTCCTCAGGGACGGTTCGGAAGCGGCGAGGGCTGGGCGTCGGCTGGATCGTGATGCCGTCAGATGCATGGGGGCAAAGTGGAGAAGGTAAGGAGAGGAGGGGGGGGGGGAAGCGGTTAAGGGATAGAAAAAAAGGGGTGGAGGCACGGAGATGGAGGGGTGTAGGATAGGGGGACGGGGGGGTGGGGAACATGCTTGAAGAGGGAGTCCTCGTAATAGGTATGGGGGGGATAGCGGGTGGGGGGGGGTAGCGGGTGGGGGTGGGGAAGTGGGAGGGTTGAAGGGGGGGGGAAGGGGGAGAGGGGGGGTAGGGTCGGAGCAGCTGTGTCGTCTCTTTAATGGTTCAGGGTTCGGAGCGGGAGGGGGTTATTTTGGGTGAGTTGGACATCTGGTGAGGCTATCGGGTCTTTCAGGACACAATCGCGGGCTGTGCGGCTCACTGGATCCGTTGGTTAGCGAGTCTTTCAATGGCCCGAGGGGTTTCGGGAGGGTCAGATCTCGCTGCTCGGGGGGCACGTTCTTCTACTCGTGGGGGGGGGTGATGCCGATGGCTTTGAGGAAGCCGTTGGTGTCCTCTGGGTCCGAGATGTTATAGAACCGTCCATTCCTCGGAACGATAAGTTTGAAGGGGAAGCCCCAGCGGTAGGAGACTCCACGGTCGCGGAGGAGAGCCGTAAGAGGTTTCATCTCCATACGCTTCATAACCGTGGACCTGGATAAGTCGCCCATTTTAATATTTCCCGCGCTTCTTGCTGCCGCCGAGATCTTTTCTTTTGCAGAGTATACGTGATATCTAACGACCACGTCCCTTGGGCACTTAGGATCAGGGGATTTCGGACAGAGGGATCTGTGTGCCCTGTCCAGCTGGAGCTCGTGCTCGGTTAGATCGGGGACAAGGTTCAAGAAAAGCTTTTTGAGGTAGGTCTGGAGGGATTCTGGCGGGATTGACTCGGGGATCCCTCTGAAACCTTGGTTCTGCCTACGGTCTCTATTTTCTTGGTCTTCGATAGAGTTCTTGAGGGCAGCGATCTCATGCCCCATTCGGGCCATGTCGTCCTCCATGTTAGAGTGTGAGTCCGAGATAGTGGTGATTTGGGCCTCCACTGCCTCCGTTCTTGCGGTTAGGGTACTCAGATCTGCACGTATATCCCGCAGGACCTTCTCCAAGTCCTCTATAAACCCCCTTCGCATCTTAAGGAGCAGCTCTTCAAAGAACTCCTTGTTGAGTTCTTGGTGGGCCGGGGCAGCTTGGCCTGGTATTGCGGCCTCCGCGGCGTGCTCCTGCTCCTCGGCGCCATCTTGTGATTCCGAGGACGGCTCCAGCGGGCGTTGGGTTGGTTGAAAAAACTTAGAGACGGGGTTCTGAGCCTTTTTTTGTTGCTTCCCCGCCATCCCTGGAGTTTCGGGGGGGTGCTGGCCACTTTTGGGGGGGCTCTGTGACGTTTGGTATGCTTTTGAGGTTATCTTCGTGGGGAGGGTGTCGGGAGCTCGTTGCCTAACCGGCCATTCACGGTGACGTCACCGGAAGTCTCAATCCGTCATTTTTTAATACACCTCTCTCCGAACAACTTCTTTACCCCTCAATATTAAACAGCACCTCCACAAATTTTCTATTCACACTCTCTCTCTCTACTCCTACTTGCTGCTGGGGACATCTCTCCTAATCCTAGACCCAGCCATGTACACACCTGCTCTCACCCGTTTCTCCCTGCCACCTCGTCCCTGCTAATGGTGTTAACCTTCTGATTTAATACTGACTAACCTTAAAACTCGCCCCACAAATCAAGCATCCCAATAGCCTGCACTCATGGCTATTGTCCCACCCACAGTCACTCCTACCAACCATTGTGACCAAGCACTGACATCTACAGCACTTATTCCCCCACCTGCTGTCTCTGTAAGTCTCCCATCATACCACTTAGATTGTAGGCTCACCGGGGCAGGGATTTCCTTTCCTATTGTCTGATTTTGCTGTGCTTATTGTATTATTATAATTCCCTTTAAAAAGGTGTAAGATTTTTGGGGGAAGAAGCATCAATAATCCAGATGTAACACCTTAAACATGTCGCTGCCATTTTAGTCCTAAAAGAGATTGTCCCTTTGAAGCCTTGTAAAGGTAGACTAAAGAAGAGGGAAATGGATAATATGGTACATACTTTCACATATCCCAAAGGCTAAAACAGGTTTATGGTACACAGGAGGGAAGCATCTTTCAGAGAAGGAGCATAGAAACAAAGGGTCACATTGTAAAGATAGAGGGTGGTAGACTCAATGGTAATGGAAGAACGTTATAATAATTGATGCATCAACCTGCCTTTCATCAAATATGGTACAGGCAAGTTCAATTCAGTCATTCAAAATAAGACACAAGGTGAACCCTATATGAATATTATTATTGTTTATTTGTCAAGCGCCAACATATTATCCAGCGCGCTACAGTGGGGGTACAGAGTGACATCAATTACATAAACACAATTACATACCAAATAAGGACAATCAAGCACAAACAGATGCAAAAGGTCACGAGGCCCCTGCTTGGGGACGTGAGAGCTTCCAATCATGGGCAGAAAGTACCAAAGATGTCACAATCTGGTAGATTCTATGACTTTGTAGGGAAAGTGGGGCCATCAGTTTTAATCTATGCTATTATCTTCCCAAAGCTTTTCTATCTCTACAGTAGTTTTTTATATAATACAGTAAATACTGTTTATTATTTATTTTTATTTTATTTGTATGGTGTCAACATATTTTGCAGCACACTACAATGTGGGAGGGCGGACAATAACATTGTATGACAAAAGAGTACATATATGTTAATACACAATGAAACAATAGGAAGGAGGTCCCTGCCCTAAAAGCTTAAAATCTAGAATAGTCTCATCTCTGCCACGCCACATTTCTCTCTCTCCCAGGTTTGCCTAGTTCATTCATTAATATTCAATGCATAAAATATGCCAGGCATATTATTAGTCCGATTGACTAATATCATCATGACAATCAACATATAAATAATTTTAAAGCAGCACGCTTTCATTCAATATTGAAAGCAGATTGGAGCTGGGATCTGTTTACCGTTAGAGTAATGTATAACGTTAGCCAATTAGTAAATGACTACAAAAAGAAAGAAATGTGCTTGGTTGGTATGTATTGGTTTATATTCTTGTTCATTACAGAAAACAATCTTTAGATTGCCCAAATGCTGACACAGCTTTTTACAGCAACTCTTGTTTATTTCTTCTACATATAATACACTTGGCCAGATTTATTAAAGCTTGTATCAGTTTTGCTTACGCTATCACCACTCAGGTCAATGAAAACAGTGCATTATTGCCTGCACAGCTGAGTAAATGTGACTGGCTGTAATATTTTATCTTCCTGGCTGTATGAAAGTTTATCAGGGCACGCAGGTCAGTGCAAAACTTTATTGCATCTTCAGATCCATTCAGGCAATTGGACCATAAGGTGCACTCAGGCTTATCCCCCTCTATTAAATCTGGCCCTGAGCCTGGAAAAAAAAAAAGGAGAACTAAAGACAAGGGAGTCATCCAGAAACTGCAGTTTAATGTTGTTTATTTGTGGAATTGAAGAATGCACTATTTAAGTATGTGCTAAGCAGCAAACCTCAATCAATAGAAATAATAAACCCATATAGCGCATTAAAGGTGCATTCACTCTTCAGTCAAACTTGAGATCAAAGCAAACCATTAAACACACTCAATAACTGTAGAATTAATTTGCCTTTTAAAAGATGCATAACTAAATGTTATGCATTAAAATTAGCCCCTTGACATGCATACATTATTTAATCAGCCTTCTGTCATGGCATTTCCTAGTTGTGTTTCTTCTTTCACTTTAAAATTAATTTCACCTTTCTTTCAGCAGGGCACTTTGACCTAACACCATGTTTTGCTCTTTAACCATTTTACAGCCAGCGCTGTCAGCAATGCATTACCAATTAAATGCTACTCATGCGGCTAAGGGTGATTCACAGAGGATATTACTAGAATATATGTTACAGAAATAATTGCCACCTAGACTTGCTGCAGCCATTTCTATGACAGGAAATTTACATTATTTTCTACCTTCCACCCAGTTCTCCTCTAATCTCTTTTTTTCTTTGTCAACCAGCACCAAAGGTGGTACAGTCGAGAATGTTAGGGGTGCCAGGGTTGGTGTGGATGTGCTAGAATGAGTTTATTTATTTATAAAAAATTTTTTTACCAGGAAGTAATACATTGAGAGTTACCTCTCGTTTTCAAGTATGTCCTGGGCACAGAGTTATAACAATACATGGTTACATTAAAAGAACAGGAGGTTATACAGTAGAGTATGAGTGGAGGGCATACTGGCCAACTCTGCCTATTTGTGGGGGAGACTCTCTTATAATTAGCTGAAAATGCACAATTTTACTTCTTTCTCTCTCAAAAAATGTCCCATAACAAAATGCAAGTCAATAGAAGATAAATAAAACTACAGTAAATATAAATACAAAACAATTAGAATAGGCAGCACTCAAAAGCGTATATAAAAGGAACAGGCGCAGGGTGCCCACGGAACACAGGGGGACCCCAATTCCCCCCAAAGACAATAGTAAATATAATTTATATTTACTATTGTCTCTGAGGGGAATTGGGGTCCCCCTGTGTTCTGTGGGCACCCTGCGCCTGTTCCTTTTATATACGCTTTTGAGTGCTGCCTATTCTAATTTTTTTTTTTTAGAAATAAATCTACATTTTACTAATACATTTCCCTGAAAACTGTTTTCATTGGTTGACCAGTTTGGCGGGCCGTGGGGGAATTATGTGACCACAGTAACTATAATCCACAATTGATGCTTTTATTTTGGGGGCATTCGATACAAACCAGACCATTGACAATAACAGCAAAACACAGCCATGTGTAGCAGGTAATGAGTGGTGTTAATGGAAAACTTTGTTTTAATCCCAATTTTGAGCGAATGGACATTTGAAATTGTTTTTTTCGAATTCTACTAACCAACATTGTGTATCGTATACAAGATTATTTGAACAGTCATAAAGGGAAAGGGAAATATAAAAGGTTTTTAACCACTCTCAGTGCTAGAAAAGCACAGCCTCCCCACCCACTCCTCAAAAAAGAAAATACGGACAGCTTAAATTTGTTGCATTAGGAGTAATGAGTGATGCCTCCTATTATATTATTCTTTTTAAGTAGGTTTAGGCAAACAGTAAGCCAAAGAACAAGAACCTGTAGTGTAAAGCCGAACAAATGAGTCTTTTGAAGCAATGTATGAATGAGCAACCTGTCTTAATTCATGCTTAGGCACAGTAGTCAGTAGTCACAGCAGCCTGTGTTCATACACACCAGCAACGTGTCTGTGTGAAAGCAGGCTGGGTTTTGATCGCTCCTATTAGTCATGTGAATAAACATGACCCAGGTTTTGTTAAATTAAGGTTCTCCTGGGTCGTGCAAGGGTTATATCAACTACAAGGTGCACCGGTGATCACTGTGTAAACATGGAAGGGTCACAGCAGCAGAGTTTGCAGCACAGAATCTTGGGTGTCAAGGTAATTGACTGCAGGACTATAGCAAGCACATTCACAGCTTGTTCGGAGTTTGGAGGCAAAGCGGAAATCCAGCTTCAGAGACCTGTAATATTCTGCACTGAATTTCAAAGGTGCAAAGGAAAGTAAAAATGTATTTGGAATATAGGGATGCTAAAAAAAGCATTTGGTTTCGGGTGACATCCTTCCCTCATCCCTCTCTCCACCCCCCCCCCCCCCCCCCACCACCACCAAATACAGTTTTTGGTAACAAGTAGAAATTCCAAACATTACTGAAAAGACAATTCTACAATCTGTTTTTATTTCTTTAAGTTCCTATAAAAATCCCACAAAAAGCATTTAAATGTAAATTTAAAGGACACCTTGTTATGAAAAACAAGTTTTTGTAAATCGCCATGTAATAATACAAAAAAATACCACCACTACATGCAAAATCTCAAAAGGGGATTTAAAAGTTGTACAATGCGCCATTCGATTTCTAACCACAATCATCACTATATCCCTATCACTGGTACTGTAGTCATACTAAATGCTTATCAGTTATACTAAGGACTGGGTGGACTCTCTGTTTTGCCATCACATCCACACAGGTAAATTGATCAACACCTAAACATATTTTCTTTTTGTTTTTCTTTTTTTAATTTGTTCTACACAATTTAGTATTTATTAATCGCCTTTCAATGAACAGACGACTGAGGAGGAGACCAACTAGAAGCAGGTTGAAGTAGTCAGGAATAAATTGAGTGCCTACGACTTTTGGTGGATCATTGTATCCAACAGTTATCGGAGCTTTGGGAATCTTCATTCATTTTTTTTCTACCGAATGTTTATTTACGAGTTCTAAGCATACTGGCTGTATCTCTGTATTTATAAACACCTGCAAATATTGATCTGTGATCTGTTTTCTCTGTGATAACATTTCCTCTATCCAATAAATATAATTTGAAGATAAAGAGATCTTCCTATTTTACTTACAAATCTCCCTGATGTCATCTTTCTCATGGTGGCTAGCCTGGTTTTAAGAAACAAAAAGTGCAGTGGTTTTTGTGTCTTTTCTCAAAATAACTTTTTGTAAAGTTAAAGCAGCAGTCCAAGCTGCCATTTTCTTTTTAGTTAATTTAATTTCCCCCTTTTATATGTGCATCAATACAATCCACACAATGATAAGTAATTAGCTATGTTGCCGATCGATCAGTTCTCCTGTGATTAAATCGGTGAAGATTTGGTTCGGGGGTTCACTAAATAGCTGTCAGTGCAGCAGGAGAGGACCAAAGATGCAAAGTTCTTTAGGGAAGATCATGTGACCAGTCAGGCACCTGCTACAATTGGTGAACTGCTAGAGGGAGGGCAGGGCCCAAAAAGGGGTGTGCCAGAGCCTGTTTCAGAAGAGGAAGGGGATGTGACTTTGTAAATGGTTGCAATAGAAACAAAAAAAGTCTTGTTACATTAAAAATTTAATTTAGAGTTGATTTTTTTTTTAAATGCTACAAGTATTTTCTCATAGTAGAGAACTTAATTATTTAAAAAAAAAACACACGTAGGATATTACTTGGTCTGCAGCTTTAATACAAATACAGACAGGGCACGCAATATATTGGAGCTAGAGTAGGTTTCTGTTCTAAGAATGTACTATTTACTGTACATCTGTGATAATTTATATAAAAGAAAACAAACAGCAGTTTTTGTGATGTTAACAAGCCTTTTAGTTTGTATAGTTATGCCTGATCTTTTTATTTTTTATTTTTTACAGGCCTATGCGAACCTAGACAGTTCTGGGTAAACTAATATAGTTAGTATGTTGATATTTATATTTTTTATTGGCACTTCTTTGTCCACATTTTCTGTTATATGCCTTTTTTTTTTAAATAGATTTAATATTATATTGGTTTATATTACTTATTCCGTGACACAGAAATATTTTGTTCCAATTTTCATTTTTCATGTGTTAATTAGTCACTGATTATGTATTTACATTATGATTATAGAACTTACCCTGTCTTATATGCTTATACATTTATTCTTTTATCCATGTTAGCAGTTTTTGTATTAGGACAATGTTTGTGGTTTTAATCACACTTCTCATAGGTGCTCTACTTTTCCTGTTATATGTTAGCACACATTTTATACTCTCATGGGCTAACTTAATTTGTTAATAATTTCTGATTCCTGTTCCTCACCGGGGTACCTGATTCTAGTTCACAGCTGCTGATTATTGACCTGTTGGGTGGTACTTCTGGTTGACGGCACTGTTTATCAGCTGTTGTGTGCGATGTACCCTTACTCGCTAACAAAACATCCATGTTCGGTGCAAAACGTGTCCGAGGATTTGTTATACTGATGGCATTGGCCTAATAATTAATTTTAAAACCTATATTTGTGGTCTTTTTACTGATGGCATTGGCCTAATAAATAATTTTTTAAAACCGACTTAAGTCTGGCTGCCTTCTTTTGGTGCTGTGCTCTGCATTTTTTTTTCATCTTGCTGTTTTCCTCCATCTCCGGATGCACGCTGGCCTTTTAACTGTGAGGAGTTTTCTTCCTTGCCTTTACCATTATGCCCCATTGCCTGCACTTTACACAGACTCTGCATTTGCCCATTATCAGAGGGGGGTGGGGGATAAATCACATGCACCGTGGGATGCTGAGTGGTTGGTGTTAGCTGGGGGGAAGGTTATGTTCCTATACCCTCAGTAGACTGTGCAATTGATGTTCATGCTGTGCACATTGGCTCTACGTGGCTTATTTTCATGAGTTATATACCTGCACGTGAAGTATTGATCATATACTACTGTACTCACCACATTAATCAAGGGATGCTTAGGATGTTCAAATCCTTTACAGTATATTATAATACTATCTATGTGATCTATTATCCTCTTTGAAGAGTCTTTGGATTTTGTATCAAGTTCTCTCTGAAGCACTGAAGAGTGGATTCTTTGTTCACTTTTTTCATAATACAGTTAGTAGGTTTACGGGAGTACCTTTATTCCAGTGCTCAAAGTGTCAGTATAATTTAATTGCACTGTAACCGAATGCAGAAGAAATACAATTCTTATAAAAGTCTATTTATATCAATGTTTAGGTTTATAGAATATCTGAGCAATAAGTCCACCAATAAGAGCAAAAAGTAAAAAGTTACTTAAAAAAATAAAACAATGTTGATAAAAATGCAGGTTTGTAAATGTAGCCCACCTTTGGGACTACTATGTCACTTAATTAGTTAATAGTGTGTGCTCACTCGGGTTTCTTCCCTCCCCATCATGTGATGTGAGATGACTATGCAGAAGGGATTTTCACTCCTCAGTATGTCTTGTGACCAGTGATGTCCCCACAGGGATATAGAAGGGTATATATTTAGCTCCACCCTATGTTCTAGAAGCAGGTCCTTAGGAACTCAGACTGGGCCCTCACAGTGAGTCCTGTAAATAGATTAGTGTATATAGCTAAGTGTATTAAGATGTCTCCAGTCGCCGTTTGTTGTTTTCAGGTAGGAGTCATGCTCTGTAATCACCAGTAGTACGGATCCAAGATTGTTCTCAATATTGACAAGGAGAAAGCATGCTCTTGATAGGAGTTCTCGGCATAGTAACTCCAGAGTACTGAATGTTTGGAACGGCCCAACTGGAAGGTTCCTAGTGCAATCCTGGTCACATAGGTATGGAAGTTACATAGTAGCTGGATTACTAATCTAGGCGCCTACAGTGTATTCCTGAGGGGCCCATTCTATATGGGGCATTACTGACTGTATGCAAGAGACTGCCAATTTATCCCATACTATGGGTAACAAGCATAATTATCTCCCCAGTTAAGGAGTGAGAGCTACCAGGGGAAGGAAGCCCAAAGTAATATATATTTGCAACGAGTTTCTTGCCAAGTTAAATGTATGTCAATACCTGTAGAATATTATAGACGGATGTCAAATAAAGCACTTTTTTTTTTTTTTTTTTTTAAACAAACGTTCCTGGCGCCCATTCCTTTTTTATTTGCTTATTCATGCCAGCCTGCACCTGCCCAGAACCCTGAAAAGGTTTGAGAGACTGAGTACTGCCACTGTATATATTAGAACTGATGTGACCTCCTTTGAAGCTGAGTAAGGAGAGTTACATAAATTAAAAATGGTAACACCTCTTGTATCATTATGTTGACCGCTGATTTTGAAAATAAACAGCACACTCCCCTCCCTCGAGTGGAAAAGGCAGCTACAGTATTTTATATATATACATGGAAAAGCTAAACACATCAAGCAGTTAGCTTTAGAGAACCGGATGGCACTGCGGGGGTCCATACTTTTCACACTGTTAATTGTTCCGGACCGCATTCGGCCTGGATACGGGCAAGAAAGCATTATGTTAGTCACACATTCAGGATTTTTACAGATCTATAACAGGAGCACCATACGATTGCCATTTTAAGCAATCATGTAGAATTATACATTGCCACATGCGTTGCATAAAGTATACAAATAAGAAAAAAAGGAAAAAAAGAGTGTGAATGTAGTATTGCTGCTTTAACTCTTGAGAAAACCTAGGCTTACCGTTATGTTGTTTTGTGGGATAGCAATTTTCCTTTTTCAGCAATAATATCAAGAGCAGCAGTAGCTGCGACGTTAAACGCCAACGTTAGAGAGGAAGTATTGGAGACAGAGGGAGGAATGTAAGACTTTCTAAAATGTTTAGCAAAACTACTAGGGACCATATCCTTTTTTTACTCTGCCTAATACTATTGTGGGTGAAGGAGGTTTTGGTTTGGAGGTAATATCTGGCAAGTGAAGTGAATTCAATGAAGGCATGATCCGAACAATCCAAGCTATGGACTTCCATCAGAGTTGAGAATATACCAAAGGTAAATACCTGGTCAAGAGTGTGACCGGCAAGGTAGGGTGGACCCAGGAGTAGTAACTCAAACTGTATATACTTAAGTGCTTCTAGAAGGTTTTGACCAGAGGAGAGTCGATTTTTTTCTAACCCGGAGGTTGAAATCTCTGGCAATATGGATATTGTAATTGTCTAAAGATATCAACGTTAACAAATCCATGAATTCTTGAATAAAAGCTTTGTTATTCCTTGGAGGGTGGTATACCACCAAAATGATGGCTGATTTTTTCGCATTGATAATCTCTTTTGCGCAGAGGAATTCAAAGTTAGTGGCTTTAAAGGCAGAACTTTTAGCCCAGAAGTGGCAATTAAGATGAGATTTGTGGATAAGAGCAACTCTTCCTCCTATTTTGTCAATTGCTCTGGGGGTTTGGCAGACTGTGTATTCTTGAGGAATGGCCTCATTGAGGGTACAAAAGGACTCCATTAAAAAACAGAAATCTGTTTTATGCTTAGATAGGATGTTGCAAATTTCTATTTTGTGTTTGGGTACTGAACGGGCATTCAGTAAAGCACAGGACATTTAACCAGGGGTGTTCAACGAGAACAAAGAGCAGGAATAGTATCAAGAGAAGAAGGTGATCTAGAACCTAAACTGGTTGTGTTTGGATAGAAAGGGTAATCCAACCTCAATTTCAATCATTTATTCATATTCAGGTCAGCTGGTAGACTGAAAGCTCAGATGTCAGCTCTATAAGAACAAAAATGAAAAGTGTAAAGGGTGCTCCTATGTACAGATGCAGCGGATGTTATTTTAAGGCATCACGGAGCCGTTTTCGTGTGCGCTGCTGTACTCCATGCGGCATGAACGCGGCCAATCGCCCCAGGCACCCGCGCTTATCGCGATTGCTTTGTTTGAATTTTATGGATTGTGTGCAATTATATGCAATGAAATGAATGAATTGTAATGTGTAAAGTACTGTGCTACTGTGCTACTGTGTCAATTTCAGGTGTTTATAAGCCAGAACACAAAAATGCCATTTTATGCACTCGCCTGCGCTCGCGTTTTAAGGTGGTACGGTTGGAAGTAATCCCGCGCCATCACATGGTTATTCCGAGGTATAAACCGCGTGATTTTGTACAATTATGGCCGCTGCATCTGTGTAATTTTTAATAGTGATATACTTATAATATACAAATCAGTGATAAAGTGAAAAATACCAACAGATGAATATAGAAATGCAGCTCTAACACCCTATTCCTAGTGTTCTTCCAAACGCTGCCATCTTCACAATTCGGGAAGTGCAGATTTCAAATGACCTAAAATAGAAATAATAAAAACACAAAAATAGTACAATATGTTTCCAATCCAAATGGTAGGGAAAAAACGCACATCACTACAAGCCACATCAGATATGGGATCAGCCGGTTCTGCTTAAAGAATTCTCCTCTTTGGCAGCGTAAATTATGGAGGGAGTGGGTACCCCAAAAAGAGAGTAACTAATGATAGTGTAGACGATCAAGGAAATCTTTTATAAAAGTTTAAAAAGGGCAAGAAACATCTAAATGAACACTCATAATGTCTCCATAGATCATGCGCATGTAATTAATAAATACTTTAAACAAGATAGTGTGGCAATGTGTGCGGAGATCTCACCGCCGTCCCACGTGGTTGCTGTGTCCCAAGTGACTCGTCTACATCACTTCTGGTCTCGTAGGCTACCGTTTGGGGGAAAGTGCAGCAGCGTCTCTCAGGAACAGCGATGGATGATCGACACGTTTTGCTAGTCTAGCTTCATCAGGAGTCATATGTCATGTAGTTCATAGTGACTTCTTAAATACCCCATTCTATAACGCTATTGGTGCATTACTCAGATACATTTAATAGACAATTCCTCAACATAGAAAAAGGACACAATCTATTGTATGCTAATAATAACCGATACTATGTTAACTCATAAGAGCACATAATATAAAAAGTATCAATAACAAATGGCTGCTATTTAAAAACAAAAATTTCTAAATGGATTCATGTATAAAAATTCCAATCTATGGGTAACAGCAGAACATGTGTAATCACAAAATGTAAACATACATATAACATTGTCACAGTAGGGGTAGCAGGCTGATATAATAAAGGTGAAGCCTGGCTAGCTGCACCAAAACCGTGTGTAATGGCCGCCTGTGGGAGGCTCATGGTGGCCAGTATATGTAATGTTTGGTGTAACCCCTTCCAGAAAAGAGCTAATCACTGTCTGATGTCTGGAAGGGGGAAAACTCTATAAATGGGGAACAGGGAATGTAGTATATAAAAGCACTTTATTCCCCGTAAATAAAATTATATTCCCCATGTTGAAGTGTAGCCTGTTCCCCATGCAGTTAGAAAAAGGCAGTTAGTATGTAAATGTAAAGTTATGTGTAATGATTTCTTTCCAGGCTTGCAAAGAAATGCCGGTTCATGGCAAATGGCTGGCGTAGGCTGGGTGCTGAGGGCAAATGGTGGGCATGGAAGGGCTGGCTATCAGGTCCGGGAATGGTCTCTCAGTGGGGAGAGTCTTTGTTCCCCGCAGGCCTGCAGACGCCTTCCCAGCAGGTGATTTGGGGGTGGCCGAGGGAAGCCATTTCAGAGTCCCGTCGCGCAATCCCCATAGGCAGTTTCAAATCTGCCGCCTCCCAGCTGGTCTGTCATCCAGGAGAGGTCCATGTTAAGGATAGCCAGCAGGGGCTATGTAAGGAGAGCGACCAGGGCAGAGAACCAGACTATCTCTTGAGGCAATCAGAGACACACTGGTGGACTTTTCAAAAGTGCTTTGTGTAAAAGAGCAAGCACTGATCTCAGCGGAGAAGTGCCGGAGAAGTCCAGACAGTGGATCAAGTTGGAGTTTGATGGAGACACGGCTGGCGGGAGATTCAAAAGTGCTTTGTGCTGGATAGCACTGAGAGAAGCACTGTGAATAACGAGATGGGAAGCGGACAGGATAAGCCTACCGGAAGCAGGCTCCTGCACCTAGTTGAGGCTAGAGACTCCCTCCCAGACCCCCAGTTAGTGAGTGTTTCACTGTGATTGTATTTTGTGTGTTTGGAAGTGTGGATGGATGGGGCGGTGCAACTGCCTTGAGAAAGAATTTGCAGACCGGGACTTCTTAACTTGATACAAAAAGCTTTATTGGCACATAGTAGCAAGAGACTAACGTCTGTTACGCGTTTTGCACGGAGGTCCGCGCTTTATCAAAGAGTAAAACTCTGTTTATTCAATTATTGTGTCCTGTCTGGTGATAGTGATCCTGGGGGTAAAAAGATGTTAAAAGTATTGGTTTCCCGTGACAAACGTATCCATAGCAGTTATATAATAACAAACAAAAAAAACTATACAAACATCACAGGCAGGCACTAGAATGAAAATTTTACATTCTGGCTAAAGCAAAATAAAAGGACATCTTTTAAAACCCATCTGAAACAAATGGATAAAAAAGAGAAGAGAGAATGGCATTAGCAAAAAATATACAACAATCATTATCACAAGGAAGTATACTAGTGATGTGGAGAGACTTCACATACAACTATTAAAAGAGCTCATCAAATCAGAAAAGCCCCTATGTCTATATAGACATTGAGACTTCCTGGAGTTCTGTATACAGTCTTCTGTGTGTAATATCAGTATATTATCAAGAGTTGGTCTCCATGGTGCCCACTCAATATCAGTTGATAAATGTTGTTTTCAGGTATGTCCTGAGGCTCCTCCCACCTATTCAATGTTTATCTTTGCTTTATAGATTTTTCATTTATATATATATATATATATATATATATATGGTTTATTATGAGTAAATGATAGACTTCCATTGTTGTGGTCTTTTGCGATCTCTGTTGTGCGTAAATTTAGTTTATATACACTGTATTATTTTTGTTTTTTGATATAATTTGTTTTTAATTTATTTTTTGAGGCCATTGATATTCTTCAGATGTGACAGTGGTGATTTCTTTGTATTTTTATTATTATCATCAATTTTTCTATTATTTATGTGCATGATCTTGCTTCGGGATTGGGTCGGTTTTTAATCTTTTGTAAATAGCTCTATATATGTCTGGAGTTATTTTTGTGAATTGTATTTTTTTATGTATAGCAGCCAGTCTGTTGGCTTAGCAACACATCATTCACGAGGGAGGGTTTGTCTGGTGGACTCCACTGTTTGTGTCATTGCTATGGCAACATTGGAGTTTTGGGAGGCAAAGTTCCGTGTTGAGTGAGTAGGTTGAATATTGCAGTATCCTGAAGTCTGATCTCTCTATGCGTGTTGAGTGAGTAGTTTGAATATTGCTGTATCCTGAAGTCTGATCTCTATGGAGGTGTCGCCAATGCAGTGACATCATGTGCGTGGGCGTTGCTTCCATGTGATGACGTTGGGAGGAGGGTTGTTTAGCTTGTGTTTGTTTCCCATGTTGGCTGCTATTTAAACTGCTGCAGGAACAATCACACTGTGGGTGGCATCTGACAAAGGGGCTGTACCCCAAAATGTTAAGCCGGTCTCCACCCCGAAGGGGTGTCTAATAATGTATAATAATGTTATATTTTATTTCCTTTTGGCAATTCATTCTCCATTTTTGTATTTGTTGCATTTTACTTGCATATATATTTATATTAGACTATTATGCTTAATACTGTTTTTTTGTGTACAGTGTATCATATGTATGGGAACTGACAAATTACCACAATATTGGGGATGTGGTGACACCATTAATGCCATATCCAAACCTGAGACCAGATGGATCCACACTGTTAAAACGTTTGTCCCTCTGTGTCTCAATGCAGATATAGATTTAGGTGCATTCTTGCTATAAATGATCAAAACATCCGTAATAATTAAATTTATAATGCTACATCAACTCTTTACTAATATTTACTTACTAATAAATTGGGCTTTGTCTGATATATTCTCTATGGTTTTTGTTCAATAGTGTTTTCTGTTTCCTTTATGTTAAACATTCATATATGTCTCTAAATCAATTATATTTTATAATTGTACTGTTATATGTTTTATTTTTCTTGATTTGTATTAAATTATTTTTTATTATATAAATTATATTGTATTTTCACTATATGTTATAAATGGGTTCCAATATCGTACTTAATTTTATTATAACTTCTGTGTATATTTGTCATACTGCTGAAAACTCTTCTTGATTGGAACAACTGCATGAACGAATTAGCCTATCAGGGCTGAAGCTCACGTATATATAGAGAGTTCTGGGCAGATGTGACTTATACCCCAGAAGAAGTCCTCTATAAGACAAAATGCGTAGGGCTGAGGACCTTGTTACGATCTTTTAATTATAGTCATAAGGCTGTCTTTTAAAACACCTATCTCAGACTGTTTATGCATGCCAAGGTGTAAGGGACTGTTACGGCGATCCCCTCGGACATCATCACCGCGATACGATTGTGAGACTTCGGGAGTTAGGAGGTGACGTTCCAAAACAGCGACAGTGGGGTCCATGTCAACAGCAGCGAACACTCTCTGTGGAGATCCAACCTTACCGGATTCCACTCCACTATCGAGATAGGATTTTATCCTGAAATGCCTGAATTTGCTACATTATTGTAAGTGGTTATCTATGTACGCTCTAGTATCAATACAAATGTACTTCACCATACTGGCTTTCTCTTCATCTTTTAGATTCTACAACTTTTTGGAAGCTATTTGTGGACTCTCATTTATGCATTTCCCTGTAGTTATTTCATATATTGATTTATCTATATGTTATTGATTGCGCCTTATATTAACAGAGGGCCTTTTTTATTTTTGTTTGATTTTAGTTTAAAAAAAAGTTTTCGTTTTGCTGAGCATAGTCAGTCTTTGGTAGTGCATACTACAAGCTACCTCACAGTCTGTTCTTGTCTTCCAGTACCAGACCCTTGCTTTGTATCCGGTCTCCTGACTTCTGGCACCCTGGAACCTCGGCTCGCTCATCGGACTTCTACCTTCTCTCCTCAACCCTGGCATTGGACTTTGACCACTCTTGACCTCTCTGACCCTGATTCCGGCAAGTACCTCTACAATCCTACACTCTCCTGCCCTGACCCAGGCTATCCACAAACTACTCTGCTTACCAGACCCGCCCTCGCGGCTGTAGGGCGGTGATTTTCCTATATCCCCACCTCGGTCTCGCGGTCCAGTCCGGTTTGTGGTGAGCACCCGAGACATTCCATGGTTTTGAATATCAGGACATAATAACAATCATCTGTTCCTTAGCAGGTCTAACAATTAGATAAATACAACCTCAGATGAAAACAACACATGACATATTACACTGTGTCATGATTTATTTAACAAAAATAAAGCCAAAATGGAAAAGCTATGTGTGAAAAACTAAGTACACCCTTACTGCTTCCATAGGACTTAAGATGCTAAGTAGCAGAAAGGTGCTGGTAATCAAATACCCTTGATTAATTGATCAACAGCAAGTGTTACCACCTCTATAAAAGCCAAAGTTTTAACATTTTGCTGGCCTGGAGCATTCAGGTGTGTGTTAACACAATGCCGAGGCGGAAAGACATCAGCAATGATCTTAGAGAAACAATTGTTGCTGCCTATCAATCTGGGAAGGATTGTAAGTCCGTTTCAAACAATTTAAAGTCCATCATTCTACAGTGAGAAAGATTATTTAGAAGTGGAAAACATTCAAGACAGTTGCCAATCTTCCCAGGAGTGAACGTCCCTGCAAATTCACCCCAAGGTCAGACCGTGCAATGCTCAGAGAAATTGCAAAAAAAAAAACAAGAGTTACATCTCAGACTCTACAGGCCCCAGTTAGCATGTTAAATGTTAAAGTTCATGACAGTATAATTAGAAAAAGACTGAACAAGTATTGTTTGTTTGGAAGGGTTGCCAGGAGAAAGACTCTTCTCTCTAAAATAAACGTGGCAGCACGGCTTAGGTTTGCAAAGTTGCATCTGAACAAACCACAAGACTTCTGGAACAATGTCCTTTGGACAGACGAGACCAAAGTGGAGATGTTTGGCCATAATGCACAGTGCCACATTTGGTGAAAACCAAACACAGCATATCAGCACAAACACCTCATACCAACTGTCAAGCACGGTGGTGTAGGGGTGATGATTTGGGCTTGTTTTTGCAGCCACAGGACCTAGGAATCTTGCAGTCATTGATTCGACCATGAACTCCTCTGTATACCAAAGTATTCTAGAGTCAAATGTGAGGCCATCTGTCTGACAGCTAAAGCTTGGCTGAAATTGGGTCATGCAACAGGACAATGATCCCAAGTACACCAGCAAATCTACAACAGAATGGCTGAAAAAGAAAATAATTAAGGTGTTGCAATGGCCCAGTCAAAGTCCAGACCTCAACCCGATTGAAATGCTGTGGCGGGACCTTAAGAGAGCTGTGCATAAACAAATGCCCACAAATCTCAATGAACTGAAGCAACTTTGTAAAGAAGAGTGGGTCAAAATTCCTCAACAAAGATTGAGAGACAGATAAAGTCATACAGAAAACAATTACTTCAAGTTATTGCTGCCTAAGGTGGTTCTACAAGCTATTGAATCATAAGGTATACTTAGTTTTTCACACATGGCTTCTCCATTTTGGCTTTATTTTTGTTAAATAAATCATGACACGGTGTAATATGTCATGTGTTGTTGTTCATCTGAGGTTGTAGTTACCTAATTTTAAGACCTGCTAAGGAACAGATGATTGTTATTATGTCCTGATATGTAAAACCATGGAATTCAAAGAGGATGTACTTTCTTTTTCACATGACTGTAGGGATACATAATAGCTACCTAATGTGATTAGGTTAACTCCTACGAGGGTAACACAGCACAATAACAAATATGTATCAAGGTAAAAGTGGTGACATTTTGTTGCAAAAAAACTACACTATATGAATAAAAATAAAATATCCTATTAAAATTAATTGGATTTTTCCTTTTATACATCTGGTGCAGTTGTTTTGCCCCAAAATTGCACCACTTTTGCCTTGAAACATACAGTAGCCCGGTTGTTCTGTCACTGTAGCCATCCAGCTATTGCCTTCATTACTCAACAACAGTAAACATGTCATAGAGGCAATGAAGTGGTTCCTTGTAATCTTAAACAAGCCCCCCTGTATCACATGACACAACAAATTAGATGATAGACTAATTGCTATTAGTGCTTGTGTTCTGCTATGTACATTTTTTTGCCACTGCTGAGAAGACGCAAACAAAAATTTTATATATCTATACATTACTTCCATACATGGTTATTACAAAACAGCCATTTATTAAAAACAGCTGTTTCAAAAAAACTCCCTCTGCCCAACGAAGTTCTTGCAGTAGATAGGGGTAAACAGATCTCTCCTTCTGTGCAGATTTTCTCTAGATGGATGTGATTCACTTCCTCACAATAGCAGCCTCCAAGTATATCTCAGAGAAAAAAACACAAGAGAATCGAACCAATTGTAAGTTTAGAAGCTATATCGTAAACAAATAAGTATTGTAAAAATGGACGTATTAGTGAGCATTGGTCAACCACCTGCTATAAAGACAAGACACACCTCTGCAACTGGTGCCGCTGATGTAGAGGCCTTGTTGGAGAACATCATAGTGGAGAACTAGGAAAGAACCACTGGGGTGTTCGGACCATAGACACATAGAGTTTACAGTCAGATAGCACAACAATGAGTGACTATATGAACAGTTTGACCAACGCACACTAATACTTTAGCAATAGCATCAAGGTGAGGGGACAACGAAAGAGAGTAGTAAAATATGACACTTAACAACAGGCTAGGGAAAGGGCCAGTTTAACTAGGTGGATGGCTAGAGTAGCAAAATATTGGGGACAGTAAAAACCTGGGGATTCCATGTAGTAGCAGGGCTGCTGACAGGGGGGGCAGCTAAGACTAATGTCCTGGGCCCGGTGAGTCAGGTAGCCCAGACACCTTGCCGACGACCCTAACCTGTGCTAGATCCACACAGGTGCATCTCAAAGGTGGAGGCCGGTGGAATTGTCAGGCACCTCCACAGACACCCTCTGACAGGCACCTCTGTGGGCTCTCTTTTGCAGGACCCCTCTGACAAGTCTCTAGGAGGCATGCTCCATCCTCCAAAGCTGAAGGTAAGGACAATCTGTTCCACCCTCCCTCCTTGTGGCCCTCCCTTCCCTTCAGGCCCTTACCTTTATCCCCAGACCCATATCTGCTTCTCCCCATATGCACACAATTACGCCCCCACAGGGCCGAAAGGGAAATAAATATTCCTGTCAGCACATAACAATAGCCCCAAGGCACATAACTATACCTTCCCCCCCCTAAGTATAATGAGAATTTACAATCAGTATCATATTCTCCTTTTTAATTTAAGATAAATCTGTCATTATAAATGCAGAATTTTTTTTCATACTAATGCACAATATTAATTTTCAAAAGTTAATTGGGGGGCCCAAGGCTGAAGGTTCACCTAGAGTGCCTAATACCCTTGCCCTGGTTGGGGAACTGGATAGACTGTAGTGTTACTGACAGTGATATAAAATGGTCTTGATTTAGCTTGGAATAAGAGACATGAGATGAGAGTTTTATGAGGATTTGAAAGCTCTGTGCACTGTAAGCTAATGCAGAGTATAAAAATGTTTGACTTTGACTTTGACCTTCGGGTAAGGTTCGGAGAGGGGAGAGTAGTAGGTGGCATGTAGCCGAGGTCGATGGTAGTAGAAGTTAGCGTAGTAGGTATCCAAGCCCAAGTCGAAGGTAGGAGATAGGAGGGTAGTTGGTAAATCCGTGGCAAGGGTCCATGAGAACTGTAAGGAAAGACAAAGCACTTCAAATCAAAGCAGGACAAGGGATAATAGTGTGCTTGCGAACTGCACAATGTCACACAGTATAAACTGTTATGCTCAGCCAAATTGCAGAGGCAAAGACTGAGCATATCAAAGGTGAATCAGCCAATCAGTGAACTACTGGTCAGCAGAGGCTGAACGTGGAACCATAGTGTTGATTCGTTGGTGTGCAGAGTGCACACAGCACGAGCTGATGAGGAAAGCCTGCAGAAAGTCAGAATCAAACTCTGGAACGGAGCTTGCGCCCGATCCTCACAGTACTCCCCCTTCAGGAGCGACCTTTGAATGCTCCAGGAATTGTTTCAAGGGGTGTCTCCAGTGGAATGCCCGAACCAGGCAAGAGGTGTGAAGTCGATCCCTGGGGATCCAGGAACATTCCTCAGGGCCAAAGCCCTTCCAATGCACCAGGTACTGGATTGTGCCTCTGGATAGTCTGGAGTACAAAATCGTTTGAACCTCGAACTCCTGTTGTCCCACCACCAGGACAGGTTCCAGAAGAGATGCTGGAACAGGAGACCTGGTATCCTGTACAAAGGGTTTCAGTGGGGATATACAGTATGGAATACAGACAGGGTCTTCATGGAGGCTGTGAGGCGTAGCCGGTATGCCACCAGATTGACCCTCTCGATGACAGGAAAAGGGCCAATAATTCTGGGAGATAGCTTCACCACAGGTGCTTTAACCTGATGTTTTTGATAGAAAGCCATACCTTGTCACCAGGATTATATGCTGGTATCTCACAAGGATGCCGGTCTGCTTGCCTCTTTTGCGTGGATACCGCTTTCTGAAGGTTATTCTGGATCTTCCCCCATAACTCTTGTAGTTGCTGGATCTGGTTATCCATGACTGGAACTCTGGATGTGGCTCCTAAAGAGGGATGAGCTGAAAAACATAATTAGCGAAGAATGGAGATTCTTGATATGAGTCGCTCCGTAAGTTGTCTTGGTATAGTAATCGCTTAATTGGGAGTGAACACATTTTTCCATGACTTTGGATAGTATTGGAAGAAGAGAAATTGGCCTGTAGTTTGAGACACTGTTTTGGTCCCCATTTTTGAAGATTGGGAAAACTCTGACAGTTTGCCAGGTCTTAGGGATATGGCCTGCAGACAGAATAGAGTTGACTATGGAAGCAATTGGTTTGGCAATGGCTGGGGCACCAAGTCTTAGGAACGTAAATTGCAGTAAGTCAGGTCCACATTGGCTGCTTAGTTTTAATTTGAGGAGCGCTTTTGTAATCTCCTCTTCGGATACTGGGACAAATTGAAAATTGTGAGCAGTGTTGGGAGAGGGTGGGGCAATAGGGGTACTCACAGAATTAGGTTCATGATTGTGGTTTGGGTTGAGTTTAGATAATATGTTAGTAGCACACTCCACAAAGTAATCATTGAATGCATTTGCAATGTCAGTGGGGTTTGTCAGTGTAATATCATCCTTAGTGATATTACTTGGTTGTTGATGGCTAGAAGGCTGGAATATATTGTTGATAACCTTCCAGAAGTTAGCTGAGTTTGATGTATTCTTGTAAAGATTGTCAGAGTAATATTGTGCTTTTGCATGTCTTGTTTGCCTGGTGCACATGTTTCGCAGCCATCTGTCGTGATTAAGATCCTTGGTAGTGCCAGTTACTTTGTAGTTTTTCCACAAGGTATCCCAGAACTGGTAGAATGCTATAAGGTCCATTGTAACCCCCTGTACTCTAATTCTGCGCAGTGGAGCATTTGTATTTCAGAGTTTTAAGAACTCGGATTGGAAATAGTAGAGCGCAGAATCAGGGTCGGGAATTAAATTGATTCTGTACCAAGAGCAGTTGGTAAGGTCAGCCAAAAACTGTTGTGGGTTAAAGTTTCTAAATGTTCTCGTGAGGAGAACTTTAGGGCTTGATTGGGGTGGTTTAATTTTCCTTCCACAGTACACTATTGCATGGTCACTGAAAATGTCAGGAAGGATGCCAGAGGATTGGATTCTGCTGGGATTTTAGGAGAGAATCCAGTCTAGCAAGGAATAGTTTTGAGATTTCAGATTTATCCATGTGGGTTGGTGTGAGGATTTGCCATACTGGCAGTCGCAGACCGTCTCCTCACCTAAACAAATCTTCCGTGATGACACTCAGGATGCGCGGTCTCATGGTCACACTACGCGCGCACACGTGCGGATCTTGCGCGGTCTGATTCCTCGTCCGTGGATTCTGTCTCCGCCCCCCGCTCTGATGCACGATGGGTGCGTTTGTACAGCCTCCCCGCTGATGCGCGTTCCAAGCCTCGCCCCCGCTCTGCTGATGGACAGGACCGGCGTGGGTGTGAAGCGCACCTCGGGCTCTGCCTCCTGACCTCCATGACGCACGCGGGTCAACGTGCGATCGGTCCCGTCCCCATTCACTCTAGGGATGTCCAGGTCCAGCGTGGGAGTGACGCGCGACGCAGGCTCCGCCCTCTGACCTCCGTGACACGCGCGGATCGGCACGCGATCGGTTCCGCCCCCATCTCTGATTAGGCTGCATCCTAGGGCACGCCTCCGTGCACCAGCAGCCTATTGAGGTCTTCTTCCTGGTTACGCCCTGGCTGGCTATTGGAGGCTCCTCCTTTATATACCTTCCTGCTGCATTCAGTCTTTGCTGAGCAGAGTCTAGTGTGACTCTGTGCCTTGCTGCATTCGAGTTCCTGTAACCTTGCCTCGCCTTGCTTGTTAACCTCTTGTTGCCTGACCCTGCTTGTCTCTTTGGATTCCGCACCTCTCCTCACCTGATCCGGCTACGAACCACCATTCTCCTGTCTCCAGTCCTGACCTTGGCTAAGTACTCCAACGATCCGATACTCTCCTATCCTGATCCTGGCTACGTACCCCGACAATCTGCTACTCTCCAATCCTGAACTTGGCTACACACTCCGACGATCCACAACTCTCCATTCCAGACCTGGCAAGTACTTATACTATTCTTCTGTCTATAACCCTGACCTGGCTTTAACGACTGCTCTATATCCTAGGCACAACCACATGGCTGTGGGTCGGCGTTAACCAATTCCCTACCTCAGCACTGCGGTCGCGCTTCGTTTGTGGTGAGCTACACGTTACAGTTGGGAAATAAGTTGCGTTATGTTAAGTGACTTGAGCTCTATCTGGATTTTGTGGTTTTTAGGGTAGAACCATTTGAAGTTGAAATCCCAAGAACTAGCAACTCACTCATCTCATTCAGAGATGAAATGGAGCCAAGAAACTGAGTGATATCAGTCAGGGACTGTAGAGGGGCTTTAGGGAGGCGGTAGATGCCAGCAACGAAGATAAGCTTAGAAATAGGGAGGCAGATTTTGCCAACTAGGATTTCAAAAGAGAGTGGGCTTGGGAGGAAATGAAATAGTTTAAATTGTAAGGTGCCTGCAATATAAAATAACACCTCTCCTCCTCTCTTTGACCTATCTCTCTATGAAATGGAGTATCCCTGAATGGCGATATTTGCATCAAGAGTTTTAGGGGTTAGCCATGTTTCTATGAGAATAATGGCTTTGGGTTTATGCATAAGGCACCATGTCCTTAGTTCATCCAGTTTGGGCAGCAGACTCCGGACATTTTTATATAGGCAACAGATAAGACCTTTCTTGAATTTTAAGGGGGTATTCTCAGGGGTGTGGGACAGAGTTGAAAAGGGAGGGCCTGGGTTTAGTTCAATATCACCCGCTAAAGAGAGTAATATATGAGTAGAATTTTGAGTAGTTGTTTGCAAGTTGTACATTTGTGATGTCTGCCATTAGAGTAAGCGATGGTTGGTGTGCTGTTTTTCAGAGTTCTCCACCAACATTCAGTGGATAGTGCAAACTCTGGAGTGGAGCATGCGCCCGGTCCTCACAGTGACATCACATGACCCATGGCATCTTTTGACGCCGGTAGGTAAGGGGGGGTCATGAGCAAGGGGTCGCAGACTGAAAAGACAGACAGACAG
This sequence comes from Ascaphus truei, assembly GCF_040206685.1. NCBI lineage: Eukaryota > Metazoa > Chordata > Amphibia > Anura > Ascaphidae > Ascaphus > Ascaphus truei. The sequence goes on from NC_134484.1 coordinate 334,752,461, forward strand.
AGAGAGAGTGTGAGCGAGTCAGAGAGAGAGAGAGTGTGAAAGAAACACAGAGTGTGAGAGAGACACAGAGAGAGTGTGTGAGACAGAGTGTGTGAGAGACAGAGACAGTGTGTGAGAGACACAGAGACAGTGTGTGAGAGACACAGAGAGAGTGTGTGAGACAGAGAGAGTGTGTGAGAGACACAGAGACAGTGTGTGAGAGACACAGATACAGTGTGTGAGAGACACAAAGAGTGTGTGAGAGACACAGAGAGAGTGTGAGAGAGACAGAGAGTGTGTGAGAGACACAGAGAGACTGTGGGAGAGACACAGGGTGGGTGGGTGAGACACAGAGACACAGGGTGGGTGGGTGACTGGGTGGGTGGGGCAGGTTGGTCTATCGGTGGCAGAGGAGACCAGCGGATGCAAAGAGGGCTATGGGGGGTCCTCAGAGGGCAAGGGGGGCCATCACTGACAAGGGAGGGAAGGGTGAGGCATGGGGCAGCTTTCCGCATTGCAGGATCTCGGCTTCACAGCACGCAGAATAAAATCCTGGCAGCGCGCCAAGTCTTCTGCACAATCAGGAAGGGGATATTATTTTTTTTATCGTCGCCAGCAACCGCGTGCGCTGCTTGGCGGCCATGAGGGTCGCCACCGGTCACAATCTTGTCGCCCCTGGTGACTGGGTTTGTCGACCACTGTATATGTATATGTATATATATATACACACACACACACACAACAGTCCAACAAGAATGTCTCTTATCTGTTTCTGTTGTAGTAGCTGTAGGCTTTTGCAGTCCAATAGCTCCCAGGAATAACAGTCTGGCCTTTCCTCTGTCAGCATAATTGTATGCTCAGGAAAAACTCTAGTCTGTCCCCCTTCTCCTCATGTCAGCCCAAATGTGAGCTAAGGAATCTCTTTCCTGTTTCTCACATCAGGTATTTCTAAAAGTTCTAATCAGCCAAGTGGAGTCTGGTTGATTGCCTGTGTGCAATTAAACAGCACAGCTGAATGTACAGTAGAGGCAGTTTCTCTCAATCAATTATAAGTCCCTGTTACAAGGATAATTAAAGAATAATGATAGTATTAAAATTGTCAGTTAACTACAGATGTAGCCAACATTACTACTCCCATTTATATGATGCGTTAATGCTAACGCATTATTACCGCAAATTTTACCAGAAGCACCATTGCAAAAAAACAAAGCGGAAGCTTTGAACAGCGGCCATCATGTGATCCCTGGCAGCAGAGCGGCAACCGACACGTAATACAGAGGTAAGTATCTCTGGAATCAGGGGGTCGCTGGAGCTTAAATGAATGGAACTCATGTCCGCAGACCCCTTGCTTCAACCGTGGGTAAAAAAAAAAAAAGAGAGCTAGGATTGCCGCTTTAACACCACCTTGCATTAGGAGAGAGAGACATTATACTATTTTATTGGTGATATGTGTGAACATTCCTGAACTGCCAGTGAACCAAATAGCTCCTATGAGGTACAGTAGGTTAAACAGTTATACAACTTTGAGGATGTCACTGGTATATGGGGAAGGAGCTAAACTGTAACTTATAAGCATGTTATCCTGCTATTAGCGTTAAATGAATCATAATAGCTCATTAAATGGTACAGTATATAATTATTTCAATTAAAACAACCATTGATGCTAATATATACATGTACAGTATATAGGTGTATCAGCCCATCACCTGTTTAAACATAGATTGAACTTTTTAAGGCTTATAAGGATCATAGTTGTTTTGTATCCCCCAATGATGTCATAACACTGAATGTCTTCCCTTCATCCTCCACAAAGCACTGTGGCTGCCCTCCATTTATCCCAATTGGTCCTGGTGACTAAATAAATGTTAGTTTTCTGTGTGTTGAAATTCGAGCCAAGAGCTGTTCTCTGACTCTCACCATAAAATCATTATGTCAACTAAGCAAATGACTGACAGACCAGCTATTATAACCAAGTTTATGAATCAACATCAGATGTTAAATTAGCTGATTTGTAAGTTTGCATGCTAGTTTAAATCATAGTATGTTGTACAGTACTTCAGTTTTTGTTAGTATTTAGCAATAACTTGTTAACTTTCTGGGTAAACGTTTGCAAATTTAATTGCTAATTTGGCAGGATTTTTTTGTTGCCATTTTTACTTAAGAAAATCTCCTAGCTGCCACTAATCTCCTGTTGGGCTGGTAGGTACAGAAATATGAGGGGTTAATTCTCTCAGGGCCTAGCTTGCTATTGCAGCTTGGTTCAGTGTTACTGTATCCAAGGGGGGGGGGCTAGCAACAACCAGAGAGTGTCATCCTGGAAGGATACTGGTTGGGTCACATGCAGTTAATGTGATGACAAGCAGTATCAGACCTGCCCTGTTATGGGGCAAGGTTACAAGCCCATCACCTGGGTATATACTGGCACTCTCCCAGAAGTCAGGGAGTCTTTCTTCCACCCCCTTGGGGAGTGGAAGTGTGTGAGATCCTGAGCACCACCAGGGATAAGGAGCTGGATGGGGCCGGCAAGGCCATATCCCTAAAGGAGGGCTGTATAGTCTGTCTGACTTCTGCTGTGTACAAATAAAGAGCAATTAAACCATTTTCATGTTTGGATAACTGTCGGGACAATAAGAAGTTGCAAGTGGCCCAAATCTCACATAGGGTGGGGGTAAAAGGTGCTACACAATGAATATGGAAAAAGGCTTATTTTTTAAAAAAAAGTCATGTTTTTTTTTAAAATGCTCTTTTTGTATTCAATAGTGGGCTAAACCACCAATAAAGGTTTATTTTGGTAAAAAATGTTTCGGTAGTATTTTTTTCCAGATGATGGAAATCCTAGAATTGCTCCAAGGAATTACTGATGCTTCAAATCGTATGCAGATAATACTACCAAAAGTCCAGAAAAAATATACTGCATAATAAATAATAAAGCAAACTTCCGTTCAGAGTCCCATTGATGAATGAATATTGTATAGATATAATCACCCCACTTGAACCGTGTACCGTAGCGTCACATGGGTAGGGGCTAAGATGTGGTAAGGAGGACCGTGAAGCAACAATAGCGCAGTGTCCCCTGAGAAGGAACCATAAACAGCTAAGTATGCCGCCACCCTCCGCCACTGCCCTCATACACCCGGCGCCACACAGGGTCAAGGTAACCTCACAGCGGAGGTGAGAAAGGGGGATAGAATAAGGAGCGAAAACACTCACATTCTTGACACGACGGGTCTCTGATCCGCGCTCAGTGTTCGGCGTTCAACATCCAGCGATGACGTCAGGCACCTCTGAACCGGAAGTAAAGAGTAGCGTGCTCCAGCCCAGGGAAATCGGACAAAAATAGAACAAAGAGGTGGTGCACTGCTGCCGTCAGGGTATGAAAAATAGGAAATCCACACGCAATAGAAATAAAAGGTTGTTTTTAATTAGTGCATATACAGTACACTGGAAAATGTGCTACAGAGCGAACTATGACGCGTTTCGTCCCTGCCTGGGACTTTGTCAAAGAGTATCTGGTACAGCACATGATGATGCATATATAGTGAGCCCAAACATACTATTGGTTGAACTGAATTAGTGAGCAAAACACACACCAGGTGATTGCATAACCAATTAATTAATGACCAGGGAACCTATGCCCCTGAATGGGGCATTAACCATTCAGGGGCATAGGTTCCCTGGTCATTAATTAATTGGTTATGCAATCACCTGGTGTGTGTTTTGCTCACTAATTCAGTAATTAAGGGGGGCCCAGGGGGAACCCTGCTAGATACATACATATATATATATGCTATCTACAAGCACCAGGTGTTTAGCTCATTGAGCAATTGCTGGACTGGAAAGGAACTGTGGTGCTGCAGAATGAAAGGAGCGTGAGCTGTCTTAGCCAGGGCGGGGGGGGGTGGGCACTGAAGTGGACGTACATCACGACGGAGACATCCGGCGGCACAGAGAAAGATTTACACGCTGCAGCCACAAGACTACTAAGAAAACAAATACAGGCTGGCGCCTTAGAGTCCAAATACGTGATAATAAAAAGTCCAATAGATGGCTTGGGATATCCAATAATTGGTGATCTAGTCCAGTGGACAGCAGATTCCTCAGCAGCAAAAATGATATGACATGCAGGGAAGACAAGAGAACAAGATCATAGTGTAACAAAGTATGATTAAAACATAAAACATATAAACATGGACAAACAAGCACAAACAACACTAAACAAGTAGGCTGACTAATATAATAAAGATTTAATAAACACAGTAAAATCCAGCAAACTGGTGACGAGCAGGTTTAGGATCCGGTGTGTAAAACCGGAATCCTACTTACAGCAAGTCCACAGGATATAAGCAGGTGAATGGTGTAATGGTGGTCCGGCGACAGGTGTTGGTGGACGCGTGCCACGTGTAGAGTCCTGCAGGTACCTCCTCGGATTGATGCCGATGACAACAATATCAAGCCCCAGAAATCAGGCAATGGAAATAGAGCTTAGTTTGTGTCCGTTGTGGAAGAGATAACCTGTATGCGTAGTAACTGCTGCAGGGGGGTCAGGCTGCGCCGGCGCTTCCTCCACTGTCAGCCTCCGCAGGACTTCCGGGTTAGATTCTCTCCACCAGTATTCAGCACCACGTGACTGCATCACACTGCGGGCAAAGCAAGCTGCTATAAAACAGGAACCAGAGACTCTGGTTTTTGGACTCTAAGGCGCCGGTCTGTATTTGTTTTCTTTGTGTTTCACTAACTGTGTTTGGGTTAGATATTCCTGGCAGCCTTGCCTAATTATTTAATATATATTCACGTTGTCGTTAATATTTATACTGTATTCACTCTTGTTTTTAGCGCTATACACACCACTCTTTTTTCTAGCCACAAGACTACTGTTCCTGACTAACAGCATGACCATTGGTGTTCTTGATCGATGCGCATGTCCTATCTCATTGCTGTGAGTTTTTTGATTTTAGCTCGTGATTAATTAACCTGTACTATATTACACTATGGAGCCCGCGCTGTCCCCTTTTGTTTTATAGAAGAATCGTGGAAGGTGGTTGTTTCCTGTTGATAGCTGCTCAGGTGTTCCAGTGTTTTTAATTATCTTTTCAGGTTTTATTTTATATTTTTCCAGTGTTTGCACTTTTTGGCTTTTTTTCCTTGTGTTTTTTCCCAGTGTTTCCCATTCCTTATCCACTTCCTCTTTCCTTGTTGTTATATATGTTGTTTGTTTGTCTAGGTTGAGTAATATTATCATTATCAGCTACCATACTTCTTCCTCATCCTATTATTCACCCATTTCCAACACCTATCAATAGGCGCTGTGATTTTATGTGTTTTGTTATTTATATATATATATATATTCATGTATCAGTAAATCCTTTAGCTTCCATTACCATTTTTTACCAATGTTTACCATTGTAAAATCGCCGGAAGAAGAGATCAGTGTATCTCGAAAGCTCGCACAAATAAAAGCATTTCGTTAACCACAGAACGGTATCATCTATTTATTTTTTGATTATATATATATATATATATATATATATATATATATATATATATATATATATATTTAGTTAAGTTATGGTGGGTAAAAAAAAGTGACAAAAACCCTCCACAGCAAAGCATTTAGCAAATGGAAATATTACTGTATGCTCATTTGCATGTCTTAGACAGGTCTGCAACCCCGCCTTTCACCATTATCACCCAGCACACAGCACTTTCACTGCAGCAAGGGATTCTGGGAAATGACATGCAAATGAGCACACAGTGCCACCTTTTGCTTAAGCTTGCTGCATGGTCACAGCTGTGAACACAGCCAGGGTTAAGATGCATAGCCAGAAACCCACCCACAGACAGACTGTTTCAACCTTAATGGGTCTCCTCAGTGTGGGGTTAGTTCTACTGGCTATGCAAAAATGAAGCAGGGATCGGTTTTACCATACTTATGTAGCCCTTGTTCCCCTGGGGTATTATAACTACAGATGCCGCTGTCACCTGTGAGGCTAACAAGAGGCCTGAGCCTCCGCCACTGGGAGTCTGGGGTATATTTATACACGGTGCAGCACCTCCACTGGCGAGGGATCCCAACGTGGTGGGAGTGTTCACTCACCAGAACATACATACACAGTAAATACACTCACAGTTGAATAAGATCAGTATTTACTAAGCACAATATTAATAACCTCTTTACATAGACATCATTGCATCATTCATCATGTTCATTATGGTAACACCCCACGTGTCAATCATTGCTATACCCTCAGTCCTTTCTGTAGCAATGTGCTTGGGCACTTAACCCCTGAGTGTCCACAAACAATAGTGTACGTGTGAGGGATAGCACTTCCCTGTGTTGGGGCCCGGTGGTGCACTTTGTATACCTTCCTGGTCATAGTCCTGACCAGGATAATCAGCAACACTCAGCAACTCTACAACATGGTCCAGCTGCGCGACGAGCTGCTCCTTGTGTGGATGATTCCACCATCTGACTCCACTGGGGAGGGACCCCCAGGCGTATGATCCTTTGAGAACAGTCTCTACTATTGAGTCCAGATCTCCTTTCAGCTATCAAGCTGCACTGGCGTTCAGGCAACGTCCTGCAGCATATCTCACTCTCTATTGATATAGTGAAGGAGTCCCTATCTTAAGGCCTTTCCCTATATCATACACTTAGATTCTCTACCGTGTCTCAGGGGACTAACTGGGCCCTGGTGGGTATACCTCTGGCCTAGTCCCTGGAGCACTGCTCCGTGGACACTACCTGCACCTTCAGGGTCCAGGTCTTGACTCCTCATTTCCTGTCCCAGCAGGCAGTAGTCTTTCCTCCCTTCAGAAGCAATTTAGCCATTCCATTGGCCATCGTACATCACCTGGCAGCTTCTCACTAAGCATCATGGGAGTTGTAGTCTCTCTGCTGCACACTTAACATTGAGACCGCGTGCGCATAGGACACTGCACATGTGCAACTCAAATGGCCGCCACAGGCTGCCCTTCACATGCCTGAACCAGCAAGGACCCCTATCTTACAAACCGCACTTCTGTGCATGCGCGACTCTTCGCGCGTGCGTGCGCACAACATGGCGGCGCTCTGCAGCGGGAGCCACCAGCGACTCCTTTGCCCTGCCAGCAACATCCCCATATGTGCGGGAGAGGAGAGGGAAACCGGGAGAGCGGGGGAACCGGAGGGGACCTGGCTACACTTCGTTAAGTTATGGTGGGTAAAAAAAAGTGACAAAAACCCTCCACAGCAAAGCATATAGGAAATGGAAATATTACTGTATGCTCATTTGCATTTCTTAGACAGGCCTGCAACCCCACCTTTCACCATTATCACCCAGCACAGAGCACTTTCACTGCAGCAAAGGATTCTGGGAAATGACGTGCAAATGAGCACACAGTGCCACCTTTTGCTTCAAACCCATTCAACATGGTTCCCCTATAGGCTTAAGCTTGCTGCATGGTCACAGCTTTGAGCACAGCCAGGGTTAAGATGCATAGCCAGTAAACCCACCCACAGACAGACTGTTTCGACCTTAATGGGTCTCCTCAGTGTGGGGTTGGTATACAAGCGCACACATATTTATTGTGTGTGTGTGTGAAAAATATGATGTACTTTAAGAACATTCAATTGCGGTAATATTAATGGTGTGTTTCTTATTAAGCTTTTAATGTATCCATTACTTACAATCTTGAGTTTTAAGGGCATACATGAATTTGTGTTTGGAAGGTACAGCAGGAAACATACTTCAAGCTCTCTGCATTTTTGAATTTCACCATCTGCCGTCACTTTAATAGAAGCTGAATGGGTTTGTTGATGCAACTCATCCTCAAACTGGCACGACAAGCAACTCCTTGAGCCAGTTACACATAAATGCCAACAGGGAAATTGCCTCTGCCATTAAATCTGAATGGAGTTGTTGGATGCAGGTCTGTTACATTAGGGTGCCTCAAAATGGGCCAACATATGTAATAAGGCCTGGGAGTATAAGTACCTTCAACTTTCTTCTTCCATTTTGTATAATACATGAGAAAAGTAGCTTGATGTTTTAAGACAGGGTGAGGAAATGTTTTTTTAAACAGAGACATACTGTGCATTTTTGCTTTAATTTGCAATTTTTTTTCTTAGCTCTTGTACTCATACCAATGAAGTAGAAAAAGTGACTTGGAGAATGTAAATTGGTGGCACGGAGCAGCTGAAGTAAAAACGATTTTGTCCTTAGGTGACTTCCATGGAATAAAGAAAAATGAATTTAGGTTTACAAAGCATTGATTCAATTGCGAGTATTACACGAAGCAACATTTCTATATCTGCCATTTTTATACAGATTAGTGTTTCAAGAATACACTTTCTGTGCAGGCTCTTTTCAAAGCCTTCAACTATATTACAGAGGGATCACTTCCCCTCATGACTTCTTTGATATGAGAGTCTCCCCAAAGGGCGTTAGCCGTTTGCTGCCGTTCTCTGATGTTAGAGATGATTTGTCACAATTCCCATAATCATTTATTATCTTTAGCTGTCCATGAAATGTCTGTAAACTGAATGAATAACCTCTGTTCAGCTAATGTATCCCCCTGTACCTTATGTTTCCACTTATCCTTCCTTATAGACTGTAAGCTTCTTGGGGTAGGGCCCTCCTTACCTCCGTATGTATGTATGTCTTTATTTATATAGCGCCATTAATGTACATAGCACTTCACAGCAGTAATACAAGTCACAATCATATAAATAACAAATAATATAAATAACACATAAAGGGGAGAAGTGCTTCAGACATAAAAGTAACATTTAGGAAAGGAGTCCCTGATCTGAAGAGCTTACAATCAAATTGGTTTGTAGGAAGAACGTACAAAGACAGTAGGAGGGCATTCTGATAAGTGTGTCTGCAAGGGGCCAAGGTTCATTTATGAGGTGTAAATTATCAGCCATGAGCTACTCGTATGCTTCCTTAAGCACGTGTGTTTTAAAGTGGGTCTTAAAGGTTGATAGAGAGTGTGGTGCTAGTCAGATATTGAGGGAAATTCCAGAGGTGTGGGGCAGTCAGTGAGAAAGATTTTAAGATAGGAGAGGGCTTTAGATACCTAAGGGGTAGAGAAAAGACATCATTGAGCAGAACGCAAGAGTCGGGATGGTGCATAGCGAGAAATTAGGGCTGAGATGTAGGGAGGGGCAGAAGAGTGTAAAGCTTTAAAAGTGAGGAGGAGAATTGCATGTGTGATACGGGATTTGATAGGAAGCCAGGATAGTGATTTCAGCAGGGGAGACCCAGACAGATTTAGTAAAGAGTAGAGTGATTCTGGCAGCAGCATTTAGGATAGATTGTAGGGGAGACAGGTGAGAGGCAGGAAGGCCTGTAATAGTGTACGTTTACATTTGTTATTTTATTGTTTTCGTCATCTAACCCTATTGTACAGTGCTATGGAACATGTTGGCGCATTATAATAAAAATAATAACAATAATAATTCTGGCTTTGCCTGTCTGTCTCGTGTAACAAAATAATTGTATTTAATTGTAGTTGTTCTCAAACTGACTGTGAAGTATTGCGATGCACCCTTATGTTGAAGCCTGTATTTCTCGAAAAAAAAAAAATGATGTTGATGATGAGGTATCTACTGTAAGCTGCTAATACAAGGGTGAACGCCTATCAACACATGTTTACCAATATTATGCACCTTCCATCATAAATATGTTAATGCTACTGAATATTGTTTTGTTTTTTTCATTGTGTTTTTTTGTGTTACATGGAATGTAATGAAATATAAAACAATTAAATCCCACCTTTACATCAATTTATGATTACAAATAAATATTGAATATTGAATATGGAAAATAAAGTAAAATAATAATAAAAATTAGGGAAACGGCGCGGATCGAAAAGGCGGTTGAAAACCTCCTGCACAAAACTTGATTTCCAAGGGTAAGGAAATTCAGTCTTTCCCGGTATTTCTCCTTCCCCAAATAAGAACTTAAACAGCAACAATAAATAAAAACCAAGTGCACCAAGTTAAATATATATAAATATATTATAAATACAGAAGTGTATATTCAAACCTACAATTAAGTAAGAAGCATTGTGTTGCAGTGAGTGTCTGTAATACAATCGACCAGCACAGCCGCTCCCCAAAACCGCAGTAAGATGGAGATATTGAAGAAACGCTCAGTAAACAGGAATGGCTTCTCCAAATACCCAGAAAGTCCTGCCCATTTCACACACGTGGGGCTTCATCAGGATTAAGCTTCATACAAGTGTTTTTGTTATGATGATACCCACTATCTACATTTAAGCCCATCTTGCTTGCTGCATCTACAGCCCCCCTAAAGCCCTGCTACAATCCCTGACTGATATCACTCAGTTTCTTGCCTCAATTTCCCCTCCGAATGGGAAGTGTGAGCTGTTAGTTCTTGTGGATTTCAACTTTAATTGGCTTGACACTAAAAACAATAAATTCAGACACAAGTGAAGTCACTAAACCTAACGCAAGTAATTTGATAACCCACAAGGTCAAACCTAAAATCTCTCAACCATTCCTTATTAGACTAGGTACTATCTTATAGTCCCAAAAGAATCCAAACCTCTGGTATCCTACCTGACATTTTAAGTGATGCAATAGTGTATTGTGTAAGAAAATCAGACCACCCAAATCAAAACCAAAGTTCTACTCACTAGAACATTTAGAAACTTTAACCCACAACAGTTTCTGGCTGATCTTACCAACTGCCCATGGTACAGAATCAACTCGACATCTGACCCGATTCTGTGCTTGATTATTTCCAAACAGAGTTCTTAAAACTCTCTGATACCCATGCTCCGCTACGCAGAATAAGAGTACAGGGAGCCCACCTTCCAATGGTAACAACTGACCTTATTGCACTTTAGCATTTTAGGGATGCCTTTCTGTAAAAGCAACAAAGTAACTGGCATTACCATAGATCTTGACTACAGATGCCTGCAGAATATGTGCACAACGCAGACAAGACATGCAGAAACCCAATTTTACTCTTACAAGCTTCACCAGAATACAGCAATTTCAGCAAATTTCTGGAAGGTCATCAACAATATATTTCACCCTTCTAGCCATCAAAAACCATCTAATATCACAAAGGTTAACATTACTATGACAAATCCCACTAACATTGCATACTTTGTAGGGTGTGCTAATTCCTTATTAGCAAAACGCAACCCGAACTACAAATGTGAAGCTCAATTTGGGAAAACACCTACAGTATAGCCCCACCCGCTCCCAACACTGCCCACAATTTTCAATATCTGAAGAGGAGATTACACATGCGCACCTTTACTGTAAATTGCATGGGTTAACAATCACTTATATCACATTGGTTAAACATCACATACATTGCAGGGACTAACAATCACTTACATTACAAGCTGATATTAAATTAACATTGCAGCATTTTAGTTTATACACTGAAGTACACATGTATTTTAAACACAGAGCACCCTTACACAAGGAACAGCCCTCTATGGGGCAGGCCCCAGTCGGTGTGTATGTGTGCACGCACAAGGCGCGATGCGTGACTGCCTTGACCAAAAGACAAGAGTTTTGTTTTTTGGCGCGATGGCTGAGTATTGGCCACGTCACGGCGCCGGTTCAGCCAATGAGGGTGAACCAGCTGTGTGATGTCATGGCCACACCCCTGCCGTGCCCCCGCTATGCCTCCCCATCGCAAGTTGCCTGGAGTCCACCATGTTGCTCTGACTCAGGTAACGAGCTCCGCCACGCATGCCGTAGCGCGTGCACTCGGGCCTTAGCCTTAGGCTTAAACTAAACAAAGGAATCTATGGCTATCTGCTTAAGCAAATAAAACCTTATGCTACAGGTTGGTTGCTTGTAAAGTTGCAAAAAGTTTGTGAATGAAAAACAAATTCCTGTCAAGTCTCTCTTTATTACATCGTATCAATTTAAGTTGAAAACAACAAGTACAGGAGCTGTGTGTTATCACATTTTTTAAACATGTTAACATGGGTGCTCTATCATCCATCACTGTTGAATTCAATATTTTGTCATTGTGGTTAGATACTGGTACAGGTGTACAGAGGTATTGTCCAGTTTCTGGTACTTCCACTACAGTATACTGTTCGGTAAGTGACAGAAAAGTGTGTGCCGGGTACTCCCTAGTGATAATGTGAAAATTAATAAAGTGTCGGATCACAATCATTCACAAAGAGGGATGTGCTTTTGTGCTCTGTGGATAGTTATATTAATATAAATCTGACTAATAAATGTGAATAACAAAGAAACATGCACTGTGTCTTAAAGCTGAAAAAAATGCAGCTCAAAACCCAAAGAAAAATATTCCAGATTCTCCTCTGTGGACAAGTGTAGCGAAGAGTTGGGGAGCACAGATGCCACCATAAACAGGGAACATAAAAACACAACATAGTGCAATATGTTTCAACTGGGTATGAATATCTTAAAGTATTCTGTGACGTGGGGACTCAAATTCTTTTAGATAAAATACAGCATTTTCCAAATCTATTTGGCTGAAGTTTGGTGCGAATCACTGATCCTTCTGAGATCACTGTTGGTGTGTGGGCCTCGTAGTTTCTCAGTGATGTGCTAATGTGGTGGTCTCAATAAAAACAGAATTACACTATAGTGCGAACTGTGTATACTAAAGATTTAAAAAGGTGTTGATGCAAACACACTTACATTTAAAACATAATAATTAGGCATGTAGAACTATAGATGTCTGAACACCAGCGCTCTCACCGCTACACCTGGAACCGGAATGTCTCAATCCTTGGCTACTTCCGGTGTCATCACTTCCGGTTTGGTCAGCTTATACGGACGGAGATAGAATGCGGCACGGCTCTCACAGTCAGGATGCGGCTAGTGGCTGGCAAATGCTGGAACAGACTCAACGTGTTTTGCTTGGATCCTGACGAAGCTGATTTGTTTTTTTTGACCACCTTTGAAAAAGCACCTCAGCGAAACGTGCGTCCGGTGGGAGACGGCTACTGGACTGACGTCATGACGTTACGACGTTCACACGCAGGGCAGAGGGTGAGAGGCACTGTTTAGTGCCGGTCTGTTCGCAAGCTAATATCATGTTGATCTGACTGCTACACACTGCACTAATGGCATTAACTAATACTATATAACTTGTACTGAGCCAGCCTTAGTAATCATTGCCTCTTTAGACATGACGATGGTTTTTGAAGCATAGCAACCACCGCTGTAATATGAGATTGCTATAGAGTGTTTATAATCACTCTCTCTTTTGTGCTACATTGTATTTTAGTCGCACTGCTGCAATCAGTGTGTTTGATACACTTGCGAACCCACCCTCTGTGTGCATATGTTCGTGTTCTCACCACAGTATCTTTATTGCCAATTACTATCCTTTGTGTGTTAACATTGCATATTAACTAGGGGGCTATAACTTGATACGGACTCGATCCGTGCCTCAGAGCCATTTAACACATTTTGTGGGCTCTTATGCATGTTATTCACTTACCTTTGGAGTATCCCTGCATTTGCATCTAGCAGGAGAATTATTCACCTTGCTGTTAGTTTATCTTTGGCAAGTTGTATGCCCCTACATGGGCCTTGATACTTTGGCAACACTGATTATACCATTTGACATAATTTTGTCTGTACCATCTGTGTATTAGTGGGCTAACTTTCATATGCCATACATTAGTAATTTATTCCATGGTCAGTCCTTTGTTACCTGTTTTGACTATACAGGCTTTTTAACCATTTTCATTGCTGTACTAAGGGGCTGTTTCCTCACTATTTGTAGGTCACTCTTCTGCTAATAAGCAGTCAGGTGTCATCTTTCTCCCCTATGTTTCAGTTTTTGTATAGAGCACTTTAGTCTCTTTTATATGTTGTGTCACCAATGTTAGTTGTTTATCACTTTAACATTTCACCATCTATTTTATATTATAATAATAAAGTATTACATATTAATGAATTCATCATTACATTTCAACTACAACGAGTGCTGTCAAAAGGGTGTTCTTGTCTCCTAGTTCTCAGTTTTTTTTTTGATACATTAAAGAAGATACTTGGTGAAGGTGAAACCAAAAGCAAAACGTAAATCTATCACTTTCCATGATTTACTTTTGGAGTCCTGATCCAGAATGTTTTTTTTGTAGGTGATCAGGGGGAGCCACTGTATTCATGGGCTTGGATTCAGTTTGCGTAGCCTCGTCCCCCCTCCCCACCATTTATTATTGTTTGTTATATTGACAGTGTTGATCAATAAAAGCGATGGACTTTCCCCCACAAAATACAGGGCTTCTGTTGCTCTTTGCATGGGGAAAATGGGTCAGGTTTGGATGGTAGTTTTTCTTCACTCAGCTCTTAGGAGGTCCAGACTCATAGAAGGGCATTGAAGCTGAAGTGAAGGCCAATGCAGAAGAAGGCAAGTGAAAGCTAAAGTGGGGGGGGGGTTAGGGGGGGTGAATTGGGCGGTTGCCCCTTGGTGGTTGGATAGGCCTCCGGGTGGTGTGTGGTGGGAGGGGTTAACCCCTTAATTACCATAATGATAGTAATCACTATGGTAATAAAGGGATTAACCCCTCCAACTACCCTTCTGGGAGGCCAAACCATCCACCATGGGGAAATTACCCCCTTCACCACTCCCTCTACCCCCAACAGACTTGGTACTACTGTTTAACACCTTCATTACCTTACTGGCTATCCACTAAGGTAATGAAGCTACTTTTATGTTATTTTTATTACATAGGATTGACGCAGGGGGTCTCCGGAGCTGAACTGCATGATTTTTAGGTCTGGGGACCCCATGCTTTCCGAGGCACATGCCCCAGTATGGGGTGCCAGTATCTCCTGCAAGTGGACTGTAACGCGGGACATTTAAACTTGGAGGAGATGCAGGCACCCAATACGGAGACCTGTACTTCGGGAAGCAGGGGGTCCCTGGACCTGAAATGAATGCAGTTCAGTTCCGGAGGCCCCCTGCTACAATTCTATGTAATAAAAATAAAATAAAAACAACACAATTGCCTATAAGAGCTGTCAGGGAGACTGGTGCAGCCCGGTAGGATTAATGCAGCGGGAGTCACATTCAGAAACAGGGACCCCTGCTGGATTAATCCTGATATGCAATTCCCCACTGCGTTGCACTTAGCTGTGATCAGGCCACAATTGGGCCGCGGTCCACCCGCTCAAAGTGTAGGGCTGGGTGGAGATGAATCATGCTCCATCTGTAGCAAGAAACCTGATTTACATTTTCTTGTGAAAAGTATTTAGCATCTGTTTTCTTTACGGAATTGTACAGCACTTTGCCTTTAGGATTCAGCAGGGGAAAATAGCAGTTTATTTAACTTTTATTGTAAAGAAAACTTGTTAAAGAAAACAAATTAAAAATAAAACCAAAACCTTTTTTGTACATTTTCTAGCCAATTGTGGAGAACATTGAAGAAAAAAAGAAAATTGCAAATGGAAAATATAGTGTTTTAAAAAAAATGCGTTTTCCTTTATTTTTCTTTAAAAACTACCATTTAAATAAAGCATATTTGTATTTCAATACTTGGTGTGGTTAGTTTAGTACTATTAGTACTATCAGTTTATTACATGTTATCTTCAGTGTACACTTGTACACTGTAGTTAACCTTTTCTCAAGCATTATGTGACCCGTGAAAGATGGGGGGAGTTGTTATAATGAGGTTAAAGTTGAGTTACCTCTTGGATTTAGAAACAAAATATTTTGGTTTAAGCAGAGGGTCCCGGAGCTTAAACATATTAATTTAAGCTCCAAGGAGCCACTGCTTCCCACCTGGAGATGTGTGTGTGGGGGATAATTTTTGCAAAGAGAAAGCTCCTTTAACATCTTGTATGACTTGATCTAAACATTATTGGTTTAATACGATAACACAACACACCTTCATTGGGGAATATTGAAACATATTTACTGTAGCATTAACTGCTCACAATTGGAAAACTCCCTGCTTTACAGAAAAAAATAGAAGTATTGCTGACAATTTGGTACATGAAACAGCACGTTGCAATAATGCACTCTCACTCATCCCCCTCAAGCAACCGCTTACTCGCCAGCCACTACAGTACAGGATGATACAAAATGCCCCCGGTGCATGGTTTCTGGATTGCTCTCCCTCCCTCTGCCCTCTCTCCCCCAGAACGCCCCTGTCTGACCAGGGTGAGAATTGTCCTTTGCCTGTGTACTGTATTAATCACTAAACAGTAAATTTCAATCCATTCTTACACTGAATATATGCATTGTACAGAGCCATTATCACTGTCAGCTCTCTGCCTGTGGATTGGGTGATTAGTAACACATGTGAATACACTTTAGACTACTCTATCATTTACACCATATCAACGCTGATTAAACCATCGTTCATTATTTTCCAGGTTGATCTCAATTACCACCCAAATAGCTTGAGTGCAAATAAACAAAAAAATTGGAAAGTTATAAAGAGAACAGAAGCAGAACTTTTAAATGTACATGAGAGGAAGTGCAGCGCTCTGTATACTGTAATGTACTTACTTGGTCCTGATATTGCGAACCATCCTACGCACCTTTGTCTTCCATTGAGTATGATACCTCATGAAATGTAGTGTCGCTTGGATGCCTCCTTGCCCAAGCCACCATTGTATTCTCATGGTTGAGAATCCCTTGTTGTACATCTACATTACTTGTTTTCTGTTCATTTCTTTGGTCATTGTTGGTATTCCAAATATACTTTATAGTGTCTATAATGTCTATTTCAGGGTAATTATGCCATTTTTATACAATTATCAGTACACTGTACTAGTAAAGCAAGATTCCTACTTTTGACACCTTGTCACAATAGACAAGTTCAGACCTATCTTACATCTTCACCTTTTAAATATGACGGTTGCACGAGCCAAGGAGAAGTGGTCAACTTTTAACACATTTTCACAATAGAAATTGAATTATATTCTTAATAACCAGCATGGGTATGACCACATCAGCTATAAATAAAGGAATGAAAAAATTAGAGCGACATACAACCACATAGAAAATTCTGATCTAGATAACTCTTCTGCTGCATCGCTATCGCTATACAGTATTTTGCTTCAACAATGGATCAATCTAGCTGCTACTGACATAAGAACCTTCTCAAGGCAGTTCCAGTTATAGCAATTCAGATATTAAGAAAGCACAGGATTGGTGCCTTGTGGACAGACTTCAGCTGGCAAAGAAACCCCTGTCCGAAAGAAGTAACAAAGGAGCAGGCTGTGGGACCAATGTGGAAGAAGAAGCAAGCAGAAACCATTGCGAGCAAACATCCAAAAACTGGTTCTGCAACAGGTAAATATAGTCTTGTACAATTGCCTTGGTGTTATTACTGGGCTTTACATACTTGTGAAAAGTCCTCAGAGTAAACAAAAGCAGCATTATTAAATGTCCCTTTTTTTGTTTAAACATTCAAATGCAAAAACAAGGTCAACGGGGAACAATGGAAGACCGATCTAAATGAAACCTGGACACATCTCACTCCATTCCAGACACAGCTCACCCCACCATGGACAGAGCTCATCCCACCTTTTATCAACTTCAAGCTTCATCGCATCCAGCTCACCCCACCTGGAGCCCAGTGCACCCCACTTCAGACCCAGCACACCTCAACTCGGACTCAGCACACCACACCAAGGACCCAGCACAACCCACTTCAGAAACAGCACACCAAACCTCAGAACCAGTGCATCCCACCATGGACCAAGCTCCTGTCTAAATTTTACTGGTGCCTTGTTCGGGGATAGCTTGGCATTATCAAGTGGTTTTCTGTTTGACAATTGTGATGACATACACTGGCGACACACTTTATTCGAGCTCGGCTAGTCCCACGAATTCGGGTATACCCGGGTGTATTGAGGTTTGTGACTGTTTTCTGCCCGAGTGCATTGAGGTATTTTCCAGGCAGGGATTGAAGCATTTTATTCCCGCTGGCTGCAATACTGCACAGTATATATATATATACTTCATTACAATTCATGAATTTATGCCATCTGGTAGACACGCGAAGCATTACAGCCTATTAAATCCTAATCATTATCATTTAACAGATCAGCCGCCCGTCAGCCAGGCATGAACCCAGGCTGGGAAGGCAAACGCAACGGGGCTTGTCAGAGGTGAGGAGCGGCGCATTCCAGGTATCTGCCAGGTACATACTGGGTATTTGCTCGAATAAAGTGTGTCGGTGCAGTACCTTGCACACCTTTGGCCAGACCTGCAACTGATAATGCACAGGTATGTGAGCAGGACAAGAGAATAGATTCACTGGAAAGAAAATGGACCTCATGTTAGACAACATGGACCATATTATGAGGTGCATGGATGGTCTCTAAGTACTCGTGGATATGCTATTTCAAGAGAGAGCACCACATCTGGAGGAAGCATCTTCTGCCCCCTATGTGTCTTGTCCTATTCATTCAGTGACAATTACATTGTTTCTATGACCCCCGCCCCCCTCCCCCCCAATACTCCTGTGACTGACCTGCAGGAAAGTGGTGTCTCAGAGCAGTTACATGTGCCTATTTTTCAAAGCACCACTGCTGTAACTGAACCTCAGAGACAAAGATGACATCCCTCTATCCATAATATTGAAGGAATGCTTGGAAAGATACTGTACAGTATGTTGCACGATGCAGGGGAGAGCCACATAGATTTGCCCACTTAATATTTCAGTACCATGTACCTTTCAGACTTTATACCATGTGGGCCAGAATAGTGACCTTTTCATGACTCCCATAGTAAGAAGACTATACCAAACAATTTGAAGAATACTATTTTAGATGCTCTCTGGAAGCAGTATAAATAAACAGCTGCAGAATTCAAGAACATGAAAGATACAATAAATGGACTATTAAGGTATCTGGACTGGACTGAAGTAATTAGTGACCAAAACTGATAAAACCATCAACTTAAAGAAATAACTTTTTAAATTATTTGATTGTGACAGTAACATTCAGTAATGGAGAACTAGAGTTGTTTAGGTGTACATTTTAGTATTTAAAATGGTTGGTTTCATGCATTAATATACTGATGCCATTGTTTTCATCCTTCTTTTGCAGGTTCTTCACAGAAACACCTTCTTTGATGTAGCAACTGGTGACACTGAACACCAGTATTGTATCATTAAGGTAGCAGCTGCCTTTTTGTATTTATTTATGTTGATAATTTAATGGGACGCTTTTGCATACCATTAAGTAGGCATAGAGCACCTCATGCACAGCATACAGAACATCACAGCCCTTAATTAATGCCTCTGTTTGTTGATTATCTTACGAGTGAAACTTCACAAGATACAGCCAGGACATGGTTTGGGAGAATATTGGATTTTTTTTCTTGAAAGTCTTTGCTATTCATGTTCTTTTATAAATTAATATAGCTATTGTAATGATAATGGCAAAAGATATTCAGTATTGTTATAAATCTGGCACACCAGAGGTTAATTTGAGTTACGTTACAGCTTAAAAATGCATGTATTGTTTTTTATGGCAGCTCAAGCCACTCACCATGCCTATTTTTATGTGTTTGTCAAGAAATTGGAAATTAGGTTATCTAAGGTCAACTCCTGGTTTTGGAAATCTGTTGTCACAATTGTTCTCTGAAATAATCGAAAACCCTCTTTTATGTAACTTATAAGGGATTCCTATACATGGTCTGTAAATGCCAGAGGGTGTGGCTTGCAAGGTATTCCAAATTTGTGTAGATTTAGTAAAAATGTAATATCACGGGGTCTAACAACAATTCAAAAGAATTACAGATTAATCTTTTTAAGAGTTGCGATTAGACAAAATAAGTGATACAAAATACTACATGATTGTGAGGATGCAATGTTCAGAAATTCATTTGTTATTCAAACATAGGAGTAAGCAGGTCAAAGAATATGAATCATGCTATTCTAGGAGCTACGTAAATAAAGATATAGTATGGCCCATTTTATTTATTCAGGCATTGTGTCAATGCAATTTTTTTTACTTTTTTTAACCATAAAAATGCCACAAGAAATTGATGAAGAGAGGCTTAAGGATGTGCCCAGAAGGTGTCCTAAAGCTGTGTTCCAATGTAGGAAGTTTAGGATATAAACCATGCATTTACTGTAGATGTTCTACCAAGGCAGTGTCAATATTATGGCATGTGAAATCTTATATTTTCCACTAAATATACTTTGAGAAAACCCAAATATACTGTATGGTGATGTATGCTAGGGACTTCTGTTTATTTTATTATTTTATTTGATGAAACTCTGCATTTATTTTACTGTATGTTTTTATAATAATCTTTTTCTGCAACCTAAACACTGTACTATTTTATATATTAAATCTAAAATGTAATAAGTATTGTTTTTGGATCTAAATTGAATTTTGAACGTGCTGAAGAGTGATTACATTTTAGACACATTTTTGCTACAATAGATTTTTGTGTGTTAAGTGCAAATTTTTCTTAGTAAACAAAAAACCCTGAAATTACACATTGACATACATTTTTGGTGGTGGCAGCAAGTAAAGTTATATAATGTGACAGATTGAGGGGGGATATCATTCATTTCAGGGACCTACCAGAGGTGAAAAGTGGATCAGCTAGATACAATAGCTGTATGTATTAACCATTGTGACATTTACAAGTCACATGCACACGGGTGTGCTGTTCATGTCAAACTGTGGCATAGCGACAGACAAACAAATATACGACACACAAATATACTTTTCAACACCCGACCTTACACCTGCTGTACAAACCAAAGTTTCTGAATGTCTCTCTGCTATATCATCCTGGATGGCCCTCCGCCGCCTTAAACTCAACATGGCTAAAACAGAGCTCCTCATACTTCCTCCCAAACCTGGCCCTACTACCTCCTTCCACATTACTGTTGGAAGTACGATCCTTTACCCAGTAGCCCAAGCACGCTGCCTAGGCGTCACACTCGACTCTTCTCTCCCATTCGCCCCTCACATTCAAAACATTTCTAAAACTTGTCGCTTTTTCCTCCACAATATATCAAAGATATGCCCTTTCCCCTGTTGCTCGACTGCTAAAACGCTGACTCAGGTCCTCATTCTCTCCCGTCTTGATTACTGTAACCTCCTGCTGTCCTGCCTTCCTGCCTCTCACCTGTCTCCCCTGCAATCTATCCTAAATGCTGCTGCCAGAATCACTCTACTCTTTCCTAGATATGTCTCAGCATCTCCCCTCATGAAATCCCTCTCCTGGCTTCCGATCAAATCCCGCATCTCACACTCCATTCTTCTCCTCACTTTTAAAGCTTTACACTCTTCTGCCCCTCCTTACATCTTAGTCCTAATTTCTCGTTATGCACCATCCAGACTCTTGCGTTCTTCTCAAGTATGTCGTCTTTCTACCCCCTTTGTATCTAAAGCCCTCTCCCGCCTTAAACCTTTTTCACGGACTGCCCCACACCTCTGGAATGCCTTTCCCCTCAGTACCCGACTAGCACCCTCTCTATCCACCTTTAAGACCCACCTTAAGACACACTTGCTTAAAGAAGCATATGAATAGCACTGTGGATATTCTGAACACATGATACATAAAGCTTGGCCCCCTGCAGACGCACTTACCAGAACTCCCTCCTACTGTCTCTGTACGTTCTCCCTACCTACCAATTAGACAGTAAGCTCCTCGGGGCAGGGACTCCTCTTCCTTAATGTTACTTTTATGTCTAAAGCACTTATTCCCATGATCTATTATTTATATTATCTGTTATTTATTTGATTACCACATGTATTACTACTGTGAAGCGCTATGTACATTAATGGCGCTATATAAATAAAGAAATACAATACAATGCAATACAATAGCGGTGGGATAAAAAAGCTTTTCAGAAGTTTGTGTTTATGCCTGCAGGACAAACTAAATACTGAAAAGTGACTGACCTATGTAAATCTTGTGAAAAGAACACAGCTCAGTACATTGCTCAGTGCTGTTTTATTGTATAAAACATAGTGGCAGACCATTTTCTCTCTCTCCCCCCTCTCTTGTTTTCTTTCTCTATCTTTTTATTTTGAGAAAGTGTAGTGAACATGTCATGCAGTAACTGCAAAGGCAAAAAACATCTTAAATGAGGAATGGATTGAAGGGAACTGAGCTTAATGATGACCCTCTATAAAGCATTAGTAAGACCACACCCTGAATATAGAGTACCACTCCATAAAACATACATTATGGAACAAGAAAAAGTGCAGAGAAGAACCACCAAATTAATAAAGGGGATATAAAATGTTACTTATGAGAGACTAGCTACTTTAGATTTGTTTATATTGGAAAAGAGGCATGTAAGAGGAGATATGATAACTATATACAAATATATTCGGAGACAGTACAATGAGCTTTCAAAATAACTATTCATTCTAAAGGCAGTACAAACGACACAGGGTCATCCCTTAAGATTGGAGGAAACGAGATTCTCCAGTAACAAAGGAAAGGGTTCTTTAACAGTAAGGGCGGTTAAAAGTGGAAATCATTACCCATGGAGACTGTAATGGCAGATACAATAGATATCTTTAAAAAAAAGTTGGGTATCTTTTTTAGAAAGGAAAGGTACAGTATATAGGGATATACCAAATAAGTAAACATTGGCAGGATGTTGATCCAGGGAGAAATCTGATTCTCATTATTTGGTGTCAGGAAGGAATTACATTTTTCCCTTTTGATAAAGCATTGGCTGATGTTTCATGTGATTTTATTGTTTGTCTTCCTCTGGATCAATATACTGTAAATACAAATATAGAAATACACATGCAGCGGCAGTTATCCGATTATTTACCTGGATGAATGATGCACTATACCACGTAGTGGTCCGAGATGGTCCTCTACAGACTAAATGGCTACCTGTCTGTAAGAGATTTCTTACTGAGGCAAGTGTGCAAATTAGTAGTACCATCATACATTATTAACTTATTTAGTGCTCATATTCCTTATGCCAAATATAGCCCTTAGGAATTTGTAGCACATTTTTGTTTAAGGATGAATAACATAGAGTGTAATCATAATATATGGAAAGTCAAGTAGCTGATAACTGAAATATGTGATGCTCTTCACCAAGGTCTTTCAGCTTGCATTTTTATTGTCTAAAGTGTGGTGAACAGAATTTAAAAGTGTCATGCATTTGGAGTGTGTCTCACTGAGTGTCTCCCTCATTTTTAACATTAGTGATTTGAAAGACTTCTATAGATCTCTTCTCTTCCAGAAATATTGAAATAAAACCTAATTTGGGGTCTTGTATCTTGAAAGCTATGAAATGACAGACAGCGCTACTGTTAATATATCTTGCAAGGTAGAACCTACAGCACTGGGAAAGAAAAGACAAAAAAACAGAACATAGTGTAATACAGTATGTGGGGGAACCAGGGATAACCACCTTTATTGAAGGAACTCACAAAAAGGATGTTCTCTTAGGCAACAGGCTGGGGAGGAACTAGAAATAACAGCCAGAAGGCGAAGAGGGGTTGAATCTTCTTGTATGTGGTGTTCACACTGCCACAATAGGAACCTTAAATATGCGGGGGAATTTACAGAGAGCAAAACATTGTGTAAATCCACATTTATTATAAAACAGTTTTAAAGATGGATAATGCACTCAAAACATTTAGATGATAATGTGCGGTTTGAGATCAGCCCAAAGGTTGTAGTAGAGTGATGTCACCTCTAGCTCTGTGCCGGTGTTCCTCCGTGCGCGACTCGTGATTGGCATGGAAACGTCCTTCCGCACCACGTGATGGACCTCTCCTCTCGCGATGTTTTGATCGATCAACCAGATAGACGGTAACCTCTACAGCTGGGCTCTCTCTCTCCCTAGCTCACGCGTTCACCCAGGGTGAGAGAGAGAGAGAGAGAGAAAGAGAGAGAGAGAGAGAGAAAGAGAGAAAGAGAAAGAGAGAGAGAGAGAGAGAGAGAGAGAGAGAGAGAGAGAGAGAGAGAGAGAGAGAGAGAGAGGGAGGAGGGGGAGAGAGAGATAGAAAAAGAGAGAGAGGGAGGGTGGGGAGGGAGAGGGAGAGAGTTCACGTTAGTGGTCCAAAACGCACCTCTGTTGAAATCTTAATTTCATAATACCTTGCTAAGTCTTATGTATTATTGTTTCCCCATTAAAACAACATAATCCCACCCCTGTCGTAAATTAACTGCAACATTGACGATTTTACAACAGAAAAAAAAAACTAACAAATGACGTTCAAGTTTTGCCTCAGTATATACACGCACTTATAACTTCCCTTCTCTAATAGCTAGACACCCGTGAGTTGCATCAATAGATTCAGGCAGTCATGATAGACGGTGAAACAAAAACTTAATAAAGCGCAACAAATATAGTGATGAAGTCAAGCTGCTGCCTGAACATCAGCAGTTTCCCCAAAACGCAGCTTAACAACTTAAACCAAAAAGTGCTCATGGCGCAAAGTGACAAAAAGTGTACTTTTAAATGTGAAAATAAACCCAGTGATAAATAGCACTGAAATAAACAAAATACTGTTGCTCCATATAGTGAAATCCTCAGGTCTGTGGACTCCTAGTTAACCTCATATGAAGACAAGAACACAAATGCAGAGGGGATAGTGTATTAAAATGTACTCATGAAGACAAACAACACAGAGGGGAATGGTAACAAACTCACACTATCCCTGCTGGTATATGAGCAAGAAGTGACTTTGGGCGCACTTCAACCCTCCTCCCGTGGTGACTGCTCCCGAATCAGCTGCTCAGCTACTCAGCATGCAAAAGCAGGAACAGGCTGTAGTCTCCTCCGTTGGCGTTTCCCAATCAGGATTCCTTTGAGGGTTGATACGGTGGCCTCAAAGGACCAAAAGACTCACTGTCCTGTGAGGGGGTGGGGCTATGTGGGTACTCCCAGTATGAGATTCAGGTTTGTGGTTTGGGCTGCGTTTTGCTAATAAGTTAGTGGCACACCACACAAAGTAATCATTGAATGCATTTGCAATGTCAGTGGGGTTTGTCAGAGTAATATACCCCTTAGTGATATTACTTGGTTGTTGATGGTTAGAAGGCTGGAATATATTGTTGATAAACTTCCTGAAGTTAGCTGGGTTTAATGTATTCTGGTGGAGATTATCAGAGTAAATTTGTGCTTTTGCGTGCCTTGTTTGCCTTGTGCACATGTTCCGCATGCATCTGTAGTGATTGAGATCCTTGGTAGTGCCAGTTACTTTGTAGCTTTTCCTCAAAGTATCCCTGAACTGGTAGAGTGCTATAAGGTCAGTTGTAACCCATGGAAGGTGGGCCCCTGTATCCTTATTTTGCGTAGTGGAGCATGGGTATCGCAGAGTTTTAAGAATTCGGATTGGAAATAGTCGAGCGCAGAATCAGGGTCGGGAATTAAATCGATTCTGTGCCATGGTCAGTTGGTAAGGTCATCCAGAAACTGTTGTGGGTTAAAGTTTCTAAATGTTCTAGTGAGGAGAACTTTAGGGCTTGAATGGGGCGGTTTCATTTTCCTTACACAGTACACTATTGCATGGTCACTGAAAATATCAGGAAGGATGCCAGAGGATTGGATTCTGCTGCGGTTTAGGAGAGAATCCAGTTGAGCAAGGAATGATTATGCGATTTCAGGTTTATCCGTGTGGGTTGGGAAATTAGTTGCGATAGGTTAAGTGACTTGAGTTGTATCTGGATTTTGTGGTTTATAGGGTCAAGCCAATTGAAGTTGAAATCCCCAAGAACTAGCAGCTCACTCTTCTCATTCAGAGAGGAAATGGAGCCAAGAAACTGGGTGATATCAGTCAGGGATTGTAGAGGGGCTTTAGGGGGGCGGTAGATGCCAGCAAGCAAGATGGGCTTAGAAAAGGGGAGGCAGATTTTGCCAACTAGAATTTCAAAAGAGGGTGTGCTTGGGGGGGCAATTTAAAAGTGTAAATTGTAAGGTGTCTGGAATATAAAATAACACCCCTCCTCCTCTCTTTGACCTATCTCTCCTAGAAATGGAGTATCCCTGAATGGCGATAATTGCATCAGGAGTTTTAGGGGTTAGCCATGTTTCTGTATCTTTGAGACACTGGTCAATGCAATAGATATTACCCTATACACCTACAAAATAGCTGTATATTACTCCAAGTTACCTAACAGGGACTATATTATTAACTGACGTACTATTACATCATAGTATTAGATTCTACTAGGACACACTGGGGTCCTACTTCAGTTGTTTCAGCGTCCTTTTAGGTTTTAACCTTATATAGAGCTTCTCTCTTTTGATGATATTAATAACATTTATTTGAATATTGTTTAATTATTAGAGGTAGAGTGCTAATAATAGGGATTCTTTTCTTTCTACTTAGGCTTGTGTGCACATTCCTTAATCCCTCTCTAGTACGTTACCCCATTACATCAGATATAATATATATATTAGCAGAGCAAGGGCCTTCCATCGCTATTTCTTCTACAAACTCCCAATTCCCACACCATCAAAATAAATTAACCCACTATACACTCTCCAAGCTCACACAATAATGTTAGTAATACACACCGCATACCACTTTCCTTCTTGAACAACACTGAAATTCAGTAACACAGAACAGAGCTCACAGGCCTGCATCCCCTATGCTGTTCAACAGTCACATCTTGTGACATCATTTATGGTGGACTCTTAATATAAGGTTTTTATATGGGACTACATTTTTGTTAGCCGGAATGTAACATCAGTGTTTAAAACACAAATGCTGCTAGATAATTTAGTCCAATTTTATCTTCCCGTCCTCCTGGAAAGTATGAAATTATAATAGTATCAATAATACCTGGAACTTCCTCATACCAAAAATGACATCATCAAAGAATGAGAACTGAAAATGTTCTTAACTTAATTTTTTTTTTAAGAAAAAGTAAAACAAAATATAATGTTTAATTTTTTTAAAGAAGAAAATATGTATTTAAAATGTGTAGGGTGTAGCCTGCTTTAAAAATACAGACCTTCAATGTGTAGCCTAGCCTCCGTCCGATACTTAATTCCCTGGGCCCTACCAGTGAAAGTCCTGTTAGGTACAGGCACTAGATGGGTTAATTCCTCCTGAAGGCTTAGTGTGCTATTGCAGCCTTTGATACACTTACTGTATCCAAGGGAGGGCCTAGCAACAGCCAGAGAGTGTCAGCCTGAGGGAGGTACTTGCTGGGTGACATATGCAGATGTGACACCTGTCAGCATCCGACCTGCCCTGTTATGGGGCAGGGTTACAAGCCCAACCCCAGGGTATATATACTGGCCCGCTACCAAACGTGGGTGTGTCTCTTTCCACCCCTTGTGGAGTGAGAAAAAGCTACCATGTTTCCCATAAGGGGAAATAGGAGGAGCATCACACAGAAGGAAACTTAGTTGGGCCTCAAGCCTTAAAGTATCCTTCTAAGGGAAGTAAGAAAGTAATGTGCCTGCTGTAACAACTACTGATGCAATAAACACCATGGAACCATATGCAAGTGTGATTCACTGTCTTGGGATATGAAAAGGTGTCAGTATGGGCCATCCTACTACTACAGGATCCTCGCTGACTGGATGCGCTGCCAACTAGCAAGGTACCCTGTAAACCTGTCCTGATGATCCCCACATCATCACAGAAGTACTCAGCCCTCCTATTACCTCACAGGTATGCACCACTTCGCACAAAAGACACTAGTAGCAGACCAGATCTCACTGGGGGGCTACAAATGCAAACAATGTTAGGAAACATTTACAGACCATGTTTGGAACCAATGCCACCAATGTTTGTTTATCCACCTACTTTACTACAGTATGGAAATATAGCACTATCTGCTGGATACATTGATATTTCTGTTATAGTTTCTATTTTTGTGGTAGGAAACACAGCTTTTAAACTTGAAAATAAATTCATGCATCACTTCATTTTAAGCTAAGCTTTCTTGGACTATGCTGAATCACTGGCTGAGTTTGCTGGATAATGTTGCGTATCAGAATACCAGCATACAGTACAAAGAATCTTGCCAAGAGCTTTAACGTGTTTGAATTGTCCTGTGCTCCAAACTTCTGTGTTTCAGATGATGAGTCAGAGGTAGAGTTTTTTTGTGCTGAGAAGCAAACAAATAACTTTTTTTAAATAATAATAATTATTATTATTATTAAATTAAATCACTGAGGGTTTGCACTCTGTCAGTCTCTTTCTGGATGACAGATATACAGTACTGGCTCACAGCAAAACACAGCTGTGTGCATCATCATGTTTCAGTCATACTGTTCTGTATGTGGAGAGAAGGAACATACTGTCATTCACAATGTTACAGTACATAGACAGTATGATGTTAATTACAATAAATATTAGGAGAGGTGAATATGTCATTTATAAAGTTGAGAGAAGCATTTATATTAGGGTACAAGTTTATCTGAAAAAAATTACCTTTGGGTAGTAATTAAACAAAACATATACAGTACTCAACACCATGTTTTCTTGATTGTATGTTATTTTGTACTGGTGTCAAGATCCAGTGACCACAAAGGATACGTTTTGGAAAGAGGGGGAACACACATTTTTAATGGAATAAAAGACACAGAACCATATTTACTAACCCGTGTTACTCCATAAAACAGCTTCCAGTGCCAGAAGACACCCTCTAGTTCATGTGAAGAAGGGGGTCATCGGGAAGCGCATACCATGTTGAAACAAAAAACAAGTGCTTATAGTGCAATATTGTAAAGTCAAAGATGTGATGATATAACTGCTAGCTGAGATGTATACACAGAATACTCACAAACGTGAGGTGGATAAAGGCACATAAAGGTATCTTTACGGAATGGCTGTATTCGTGCAGACGGGATAACCAGATCGGTGCTCTCCAAACTGGACCTTAAGGTAAGACGATACTAGACATAGTGTATACTGTATAACACATTTAATATGGGTAAATAAAATCCGATCAACTCACATGGTATGTAAGATAAAAAAGCATTTAGATCACACATGGATCTCCGCAAACTCTGCAGCCGGATGGGTCTTCTCTCAACTTTCCCTCTGTGCTGGCGTGCATGTCATGAATGCGTTTCACCGGCAGCCGGAAGTGACGATATCCGCATCCAGAGGTTCCGGTTGGGGCAAACGACGTCACTCTACGCGTTTCACCTTCTCGGTTTCTTCAGGAGACTCCTGGATGGGTCTTCTCTCAACTTTCCCTCTGTGCTGGCGTGCGTGTCATGAATGCGTGTCACCGGCAGCCGGAAGTGACGACATCCGCATCCAGAGGTTCCGGTTGGGGCAAACAACGTCACTCTACGCGTTTCACCTTCTCGGTTTCTTCAGGAGACTCCTGAAGAAACCGAGAAGGTGAAACTCGTAGAGTGACGTCGTTTGCCCCAACCGGAACCTCTGGATGCGGATGTCGTCACTTCCGGCTGCCGGTGACACGCATTCATGACACGCACGCCAGCACAGAGGGAAAGTTGAGAGAAGACCCATCCGGCTGCAGAGTTTGTGGAGATCCATGTGTGATCTAAATGCTTTTTTATCTTACATACCATGTGAGTTGATCGGATTTTATTTACCCATATTAAATGTGTTATACAGTATACACTATGTCTAGTATCGTCTTACCTTAAGGTCCAGTTTGGAGAGCACCGGTCTGGTTATCCCGTCTGCACGAATACAGCCATTCCGTAAAGATACCTTTATGTGCCTTTATCCACCTCACGTTTGTGAGTATTCTGTGTATACATCTCAGCTAGCAGTTATATCATCACATCTTTGACTTTACAATATTGCACTATAAGCACTTGTTTTTTGTTTCAACATGGTATGCGCTTCCCGATGACCCCCTTCTTCACTTGCCACAAGGATTGAGAAAGCAATCCTACACCGGGTTATAGCTGCATCCTACGTTTGTATAAGTATCACCATTTAATTTATTATGTGTAGCACATGTATATGTTAAGAATCACTATTTTATATATGAGCGCCAAACTTGGTTAACCACCTTTTTTCACATACCCTCTAGTTCATCCAAGCCAATTGGTCGAAAGTTGTGTTCATTGATTTTTCCCATCATCCCTTCATTTGTGCACCTATTTATATCTGAAAAAAAACAGTGGCTTACAAACAATATACACAAGGATTTTTTTAAATCCTAAACGGTATAATATAGATTATGGACAATATTTACTAAACAGCATTGTGCGATAATACACATCGCTGTACGACATATTGATTTGAATGGGCTGTAAAATGTCTCCCTGTCCCAGCTCTGGAAGGGATTATGTGGCAGAAGACTGCTTTGTAAATATGGCCCAATATCGAATGTATGTAAATATACTTATTTTCCTGTGCCACCTTTAGCCTCGAGAAAAACATTCTGATATACCAGAAATAGCTCACATAGTTCAATTTCTGCAGTGTCAGAAATCCAAACTAGGATATTTCCATCAACTTTGCACAACAATACTAACGATAACCATGATGTACACGTTAGCAGGTCATCTTTCCAACCATTGTTCATAATCTAATAATCATGAGACGTTATTTTTAAAGTAAGAAAACGTTTTCCTTTCCCATGCACTATCTTTCTCTCATGGATCACATCCAGAAACCTTTTAACCCCGAGAAAGCTTGAGCAGGGGGAAAAAGACAACAAAAATTAATACATTTAAAAAATCAGTCTCATTTAGTTAACAAAAAACATTTTATAAACAATCTAATTGGCTTGTGTAACTTAGGATCTTATTCTATATTTTCCCTAGTGAAAATTCTTAGTGGCTGATATCGCCTATTGGAGCAAATGGGAATTTTAGTCCAGAAAGATCTCAAACAGCCTCTTTGTATTATAGAATTAACTCCCTGAACTGAAAATCCTTTTACTTGTGTCTTTAAAAACTCAGGGCTAGTTTCAATAAAAGTCATAACAGCTGCAGTAACATTTTGCATTATTAAGACGTGATCACAGCATATTTTTTTTGAATTAACGTCGCATTTACTAAGAATTTTTTTATTCATAAAAAGGTAGTCAGATTCCTCTCAATTAAACACATCAAGAATGTGTTAACCCCATAGGTTCTGGAGAAGGCAGGGCATCAGAATGCCATGGCCCCCCCTGGAAAGTCGCAATCATTTATTTCTTTATTTATAACAACATTTATATAGTGCCCTTATCCAGGACGTTGTACATTAATTAGTAATGGTACTCTTACATATGGAATATTTCATGTGATGGGCTTACCGTAGAATAATTGTTCAGTGTTCTTTGTGGTGGGAACATTACGGTCGGGCTCTGAGTCAGGTGCATTCAGACCATTGCTTGGTTGGTGGGCAGGGATTGGGGTCAGGTCTCTGGTTTATTCTTGTCGATGGCATGGTGATGGGGACACTGGAGATGATTGGTTCGATGAGGTGCTTGATTTTGGAGCGTTTTGGAGTGACTTTAGGAAGGTTTAGGAAAGGGTGAGTGTATGGGGAGATCATCTGTGTTGGGAAGAGTGGGGTGAGGGAGGAGATGGGATAGAAGGACATTAACAGGGGATTATTAGAAATAGGCTAATGTATCCAAATTTGAACGGCAATTTCTTTGCTTTTTTTAAACAAAATTTGATGCTCAGGCTGATATTCATAGATTGTTTGAACAGTTAAACAATCAGGCACATGCTCCTGAAACTGCTTTATGCAAAGTAGATTGTAATGACTACTATTAGCATATCACCAAGTTATCTGAGGTGTGCTCTTTTTGTAACACAGGTGTTTCTCCATGAGTTGTTTGAAGGGAGTTTTCAGGTGATCTATATATAGCACTTGGGACATACAGTATCCAAAAATAGGTCTGTCATACAGAATTGTTTTTTATCATCTACTCTAGGCTGGTGTGAGACATATCTTGCCTGTGTATTTAATGCCCATTATAATAGCCACTATATACACAGGTAACCTAAACCAACATGGAATAGATGATACAACATTATATATAACTAATTTCAGTACATATGAATCACTTGGTAGCCCAAGTGGAAAGCTAATCATCGACTAGCTAACCACTAAGGGCTATAATGAGGTTAATAAATACAACGACACTACCTAGGGGTTAACCTCCACCAACCTACAGTAGGTAGTGCAATTTTACTAAAATAAACCCCTTTGATGCCTCTGGTGCACCTGGGTAGCAACAGGCATCATAGGGGTTAATGTAATTTCTACCTCAGTGTATATAAAATGTATATTACATAACCTTACGTAGAAATATGACATTACCTTCCTCCATTGGATCACAATGCATTAATAAACTTCTTATTATCAGGTCTGTTAATTAGTGCATCGCGACTTGTATCTGGGAAAATGTAACCACAATCGTGATAGCTTTAGTCATAACATTGCGGTAAAAGCACCCGCAATTTTTTTGCCCCAGGTGCAATATTAATTCTGTTTTAATGGAGTGTGAATACTCTAGGGAGAGAGGGAGTAAAGGGATGTAAGAGAGGGAGAAACAGAGAAGTGGGGGCAGAGGGAGGCAGCAAGATTTTTGGCTGGGAGGGAGTGAGGGAGTTGAGGGGGAGGCAGTTGGGGAGGGAGATGGGGAGAAGAAGAGAGTGAGAGAGGTGTGGGGGAGAGAGAGCTGCGGGGCAGAGAGAGGTGTGATGAGAAAGAGAGAGAGATTGGGATGAGAGAGAGAGAGAGGTTGGAATGATTTATAGTGACTACGAATCAGCTAGGACTTCTGATGATGCGGCCTAAGTCTTTCAGTCAACCTATTCTCAGTTTTATGGGTCTGCTTTAGTGTTAATGATTCATTTGCATGCTTATTTGTGTACACCATGTCCCCGTGGTAAAAAGCCACTTATCACCAATGGCGATAGGACTTTAGTGAAGAATAGGTCGGTAAATAGAAATTGACATTAAACACTGATATCAGCAATTTTCCATTTATCAATCTTTAGTGAATCAAGGCATAAGTTTTTCTTTTCAACTGGCAGTTTGCAGTGTGAGTATTTGTCTAAGTATTTTCTTCAAGATCCTAAATACACATCATTCAACAGCAAGTAACTAAATAAAGAGAAACACCTCCCAGTCTAGTATTAAGAATATTTTAAATTCTAAACAAATAATTAAAAACACATACTTTCACACATTTAATCATGTTATTGAAATCCATTCACTTTGTTCTTTGCAGACACTGCACTTTTAAAGGTTTTGTCCCACTTAGTACCCAAATAAGCTAATAGCATATTGATTAGGTTAAATTAAGGTGATTTATGCCTTACAAAAAAGTATTTATAAAATAATTTTAAAGCAGCAGTTCCCACTTCCTGGTGGTTTTAATACATTGTACCTGAGCAGAGTTATTTGCAATCCTCTGACCTCTGGGGACGCACAGTTTCCAATATATTTGTAATTTTTTTGTTCAAGCACCTTACAAAAATACCCAAACCCTAAATGTGAAATCAAGTGGCACAGACTACTGCTTTAAAAGATGTCTTGGGAATGTCTGGTAATTAAACTTGGGAGTTTTAGTTCCCGTATCTTCTTTTATTTTTATTTTTTGTCTTACTGCTAATTAAGAATTCTTCCCTTTATAGTTGGTTCTGTGACACCCAAGGGTTGTGCAAAAATCTGACCATAACATCTTTATCTTCACTGGAGACCCCGGTTGTAAATGAATTACATGCCATAAAAATAAATGTTTATTTTCTTTTGACCATGTGGAGTCCCTTTGCTGATGGCTTTAGGAATGCGGCCCATTTTAAATTCTGTAATTACATTTGAAAATATCAGTCGCTGAAAAACTGGCCTTCCAGGGAAGTTAAAAGGAAGAGTGTCGTTAAAACACATTAAGACAATGGATGTTGCCATGGTACAATAATAGTAATTAATTCCACCCAAAATCACTTGTGAGCTTTACAGTGGCCCATACTTATGTAACGCTGCTTCCCCCCATCGCTGAGAGATGTATGCTGGCTACAGGTCAGTATGGTGCTAGATACCTATTTGATTCAGGAGAGGCTGAGCTTCAGCGATGTTGTTGGGAAACAGGTCAGGCTTTAGGCGGTTTTAGGCAGTAGTTCTTCTCATGGTGCTGCACCTCCTGTCACAGTAGGCTCCAGAGTTGTGGATACAGTCCCTCCTGTGAGAGTCCTCTGAACATACCCCTACCCAATAGACTGTAGACTCAGGCAGGGGTATATCAAATGGGATCCTTTATTGAGACAGCCACTGCAGTTCTTGATACAGCGGATGCATGATGTTACTAGCAGGATCCAGATCTTAGAATGGCCCTAGGCCACACTGGTAATCTGGAGGCACGGCCAGGTGCCTCAACTCTTCCCTAGCCCATAACGAGGCTGGAGGCATAGGTCTCTACCCCCTGAAGGGTGATCCTGGACTAACTAATTTACATGCTTCCTACCTAAGGCACAGAAGGGGGAGAGCACTAGGTCTGCACCATGACTGGCTGTACACAGACCCAGTTCCACCTCCACACCCTGTCACTCAGAGAGGCTGCTGGAGGAGGGGAAAACCCAAGATGACAGTCTATTATAGCCTGCATCTATCAGGGCTTACTTATCAGGGGGAAGTAGAATAGCCAAAACCTATCATGGCTACACTTACTAGGTAGTCTTTTGCCATAAGTCGAGATGTGCAAACTTCCCCACGTTCTTGAACCATGACACATTTGCCCTTATTACGACAAAGAAAAATGTGCCCAATTTGAAAAGTTTGCCAACTCAATGCCACAGCCTAAAATCAGGTTTATGTGAGAGAAAACTACCTGGTGGTCCGTATGTTATTTACATTTATAAATTCGCGGGTAAGATTTGCCAATTTCAGTAGAATCAGGAACTTTCAGAGGGACCTTTTCCCAATTAAAAAGGCTCAAAATTGTTGATGTGGGATCTGCAGATTCTGCAGGAATGTAGAGGGATTTCTTGGAAATGGTGAGGACATTTTATTTTTAGATTAGTGTTCATTACCATCTAAAGTCCCAAACATCTAAATACAATTGAAGTACTAAGCATTATAGCACTTTAAAGGGACAATCCCTCGTAGTATGCAAAAAAAAAGTTATCTACGATTTATCAAATTCAATTGGCTTCCTTAGTAGGATTAATTTTCACTTATTTCCCCTCTTGTGTAAAATTTGGTCTATTTCAATTTTATTCAGGTCTTCTTAATTTAGATGTTCTCTGGTAATTATTGTTCTTTCCCCTAACATCTTTAAGCACATTATGCTGAGAATCTAGTCAATCACCATATGATATTGAAAGACTCTGGATGAACAATCTTCCAGTTTACAAAGTGTTGTCACAAAAAATATTAGGTGAAGATTGCATAAATACTTCAAAGCATTTGGGTACTATGGTGACATTAAAAAAAAATCATGATTTTGCGCAAATCAGCCACATTTAACCTATAGAACCTGTCACTGCCATTAGTTCTCTTTAGTCCTTGGAGTAAGTGACACTTTAATTCATATTATTGTTGATTTTATTAATCAAGTTGTTTTTCTATGTTTTATTCCTGCACATCCTCATAGAATAACATTTATCTAGTGTATTTTTCTTGATAAAATTCCAAGTAAATAATGACTTTTATTATTTGGTCCAACTATGTACAGAAGAGGTGTCTGAAAATGTGAAATTCACATGTATACTATATGCTACTGTATTATGAGGAACCCCTTATGTTTTGCTGACTTACTAGTAGGCATGGAATGTAACAAACAATAGCGAAAGCCAGCAGGATGCCAGGTTGTATAGTGAATGCCATTGTACAGTATACTGCAGATTATTGGTAAGACCTTACACAATGTACTGTGTTCAGTACTGAACATCATATCTCCAGAAGGACATACATAAATTAGAGATTGCACAAAGAAGGGCTACTCAAATGGTACATTTACATCATAAAAATATTCAGGACAGACTAAAGGACCCCAATATGTACAGCTTGGATGAGAGAAGGGATAGATGGAGTGTAAATTAAACTTTCAAATAGATAAAGGGTTTCAACAATGTACAGGAGAGGGATCATTTATAGAAAGAGAAGTGCTAGAACAAGAGGTCATGCTCTCAAACCAGAGGGAGGTATACATATGGGAAATTTGAGGAAGTACTGCTTTACTGAATGGTATTTGTTATTTGTGAAATAGCCTCCCAACAAGGTTGTAAGGGCTCATGCTGTATGGGAATTAAAAAGTACTTGGGATAGATATACGGCAATCCTGTATATGAAAATATCTCTCCTATCAAATCCTGTACTACTTCCAGATTATTCTCCTCTCTTTTAAGACTATACACGCCTCTCTGCCTCTCCTTACATCTCAGCCCTAATTTCTCACTATACACCTGCTGACTCTTGCATTCTGCTCAAGGATGTTTTCTATCTACCCCTTTCGTATCTAAAGCTCTCTCCCGCCTAAAGCCTTTCTCATTACACCACACATCTGGAATGATCTTTCCCTCAATATACGAATAGAACCCTCTCTATCCACCTTTAAGACCCACCTTAAAACACACTTCCTTAACAAAGCATATGGGTAGCTCTATGGCTTCCTACTGTCTCTGCAAGTTCTCCCTACGCAACACTTAGATTATAAGCTCTTCAGGACAGCGACGCCTTTAACTATTATTGTTACTTTTATGTCTGAAGCGCTTATTCCTATTGTGTTATATTATTATGTCACATGTATTACTGCTCTGAAGCACTCTATACATGGATGGCGCTATATACATTGCAAAACAAGCCTACTCTTAATTGCATCCTCACATCTACTTCCATTAACTCCATAAGATTCTCTATCCATCTCCATAAGGTAGTATTCAATAATATAGCCACAAGTAGCAAAATAAACATTCTCAGTTCAATGCAAAATCCCACATACTCAAAATTGGCTTTCTATACATTTGGTTAAAAAGCTTAACTCTCTCTTTTTTATTCTGATTCTGTTCTTAATTTTAATATATATCCCCTGTTATCACCTGTTCATAGATGGCTGCCTTCTTTTCTCTGTCTCTTCCTTTTGTATTATTTATCCTGAACATCTACAGTCCATGCTGGCCAGCAACAAAACCCAGTCAAGACCATCAGTCCCCAAATTTGGAATTCAGTCACTTTGGATCTAGGAAGGAGACATTGCCTGTTAAATTAGTAAAGAAGATGTTACATATCTAACTGATCATTTGGTTGCAACTTTGCAAGTCCAATTTAACTTGCTTCATAGCAGCTTGGCCTCAGTCACATTGGATAAAACAAGGCCACATGCAGGGGAGAGACATGGTAGATTTATGTTAAAGCAAAGCAAGAAGATTTCAAAATGTGTGTAGTTTTAGAAACCCGTCAATTGTAGTAAAACAGCAGGGACAGTGGCTCCTGACTAAGCACTTTACAATAGACAGATATATGCAGAGACCTCCTCCTATCAAAGGAAGGCTGATAACAGAGCACTCTGTCATGGTAGTAAAATGTATGGCACATTTAAATATGAATGGTCAGTGTTTTCATTACATTAAAAAGGCACCACTGGAATCTATTTAACCTCCCACATTCCAAATCCTGTTAGCAGAGAATTGAATTTGTAAACAAAGCAATTCATCTAATTTTCAGACTTTCAGACAGTGCTTCATAGAATCAAACGTGTCTCCTAAAGTCACTAGTAGTTTTTGTTCTTTACTTGACCTTGTACAGGAGCGAATGGACACACCCAGTCATATAACGCAATCTCACATTCTGAAGTGAAAATACATTTGATATAATTTTATAAACAGCATGGTCAAAAAATTCCCAACATTTAGAAATATGAAGTTAGTATTACAAAACATAACTATGTGTAAGGTAAATGACTGTAAGTTACATGTAACAGCTATAGACCTAGATCTACTAAGCAGTTCCCTGCCACAAGACACCTTCCATTTTTGTAAATATGGCTCATAATTCATAGTAAGAAACAGTTTCCAAATTGCACTTGAAGAAGAGAATTATGAAGTTTCTAAAGCTCTGTTCAATATTATTTCATCTATGAAGAGCCATCTATGCTGGTCCCTTTAAAAGCCATCCCAACCTACAACTAATCGACATTTTAGTAGGAAACAAAGCAATGAAGAAATGTCTTCTACCAAATTCTTCATGAAGTAAAGTTTGTTGTCTGATACAGACTATAATTTAGTCATTTAGAAGAAAATGAAGACACGTGTCTCAGATTTTGGATGACAGTGTCATATTATTAAAAAGAACAGTGAATATTTCCTTCAAAAGCATTTGCCAAATATATCTTTACCAAGATTTCTGGGCAGACTGAAGGAATTATTCTCCTGAATCACGGGATTAGCATTAGCAGCAAGAGTCAAATTAAATAAATATAAGGTGCCTCTTTATAACAAACTGAGAATCATCCCAGTATATATAAACTGGGAGTATGGGTTTAAATGAACTTGAGTAAAAAAAGTTTAGCTATTCATAAGTGTTAAAAGGTTACTTGTAAAAATGTGCATATTTGGACAATGTTTTCACATGTAAAAAAAAGAAAAAAACTAAACCCTAATAATCCCTCTACTGTTTGTAATGGTTATTTCATACATGGAGGCCTAAACAGAATAACAAACTCGAGTTTCAGTTACTGCCAGATCAGGTATGTATGTATTTATGAATGTAAGTATGTATGTCTTTTTTTATATAGCAAATTTATTAGCCAATAGTTCAGGATTCGGCCTCAAGGGCCTTTCTCAAAAGCAAATGACATATGCCATTTGCTTTTGAGAAAGGCCCTTGAGGCCAAAACATCAACTATTGGCTAATACATTTTCTATGCAGACATCCGCAGTGCCCAGGGTTTTTTCCTTTCATACATGATATTGGGAGTACCTAGCAGAGATTCCTGAACCAGGAGCACCGGTATTTATATCATTTTTTTCCTTTGGGGAGTGCGGCATTACCCTTCAAACCGCTGTTTATTTATATAGCGTCATCCAATGACATAGTAGATACCCTGCGTTGGAGTTGGATGAATCCCGGTGATGGAAGGGTTGTTGATGCATCAGCAAAATTGGTGCATTTCTGGGGGGAAATAAAAGTGTTATTAAAGGAAGATATCTTGCTTGCAGTAGATTTTTTATTTTTAATACATTTAGTGCTTTTTTTGCCCCAGAAATGCACCAAACAAATATGAATCATTTCTTTCAAGTGTTTGTTGAGAACTACGCATGTTACCATACCTGATTAAATTATACAGGAGCAATTGCTAAATCAGTTGTAACTTGAAATCATAACCTAGAAGTATTTTTTTCTCCAGTAAGCGATTAAATAGTTGTAGCATTATAAACAGTTTATTAGTTGTTATGGATCTGGTCAGAGGGAAGTACGGATGTAAAAGATCAGCGATACAAGTATATTAAGTTAGTTACTCATAGGAAAGCACCATTACATGCACTTAAATGTATTTGGATGAACATGATTAAAAAGATGCCAAAGCATTGGTTTCTACCAAATAAACACTAAATAGGAGCACAAGACTATTCATTTATTTTAGTTAACCGTCCCAGTCCCGTCCCGTTTCCCGTCCCTTCCCCACTGCCCACTACCGTCCCCACAATTTCAGCAGCCAATCAATGTAAAACGTCTGGACATTGATTAGCTGCTGACATTGAAGTCGCGCTGGTGCAGCCAGAGATCACAGATTGAAAAGACCCCCGCGACTGCAGCAGTGTCGACGTCGCACTTTGCAGCCAATGGTAGTTTCAATACTGAACACTACCATTGGCCACTAGGCATCTGTCACAAACGCACGTCGTGCAGCATGCTGTGTGAGCGGGGCCTAACTGTGTCCACAGTCATGCCAGAGAAAGGAAGAAGCTGCGCTGCATGGATATACAGTAGTATCAGCTGTGGTCGCGCTTCGGGGTTTCATGCCTCAAGATCAGACTCCCTGCAGCATTATTCCTCCATCCACGCCATGGTCACATGACCGCAGCTGACCACGGTACCGAAAACAGTTAGTGTTACTACATCTGTACATTAAAAAATGTAGATTTTGCATTTTAAGTTGTTTACTACGGTGCAACAAACCATAATACTAAAATAACAACTCTTTGGTCTCTCGGGCCCATTGTCAGGTCAGTCGTTTTGCATAAGTGTGTGTGTGTGTGTGTGTGTTAAAGAGCAGTAAGCCGTATTTAACCCGTTCAATGCCATATTAACTTACAACGTACATAATGAAGGATGTGCGTCATGGCCTTTTGTTTCTTTTCTAGGTGGTGTTCACAATCTGACCGTGAACTGCACTGAAGGGAAGGACCTGTTCCGGTCACCGGAATCAGGAAGTGATCACGTGATCTCTTAGGCGAACAGTCACATGATCAATAGTGCCAGAGGGTACATGGCCACTAAGGTGAAAAGTTAACCCCTTCTCTGCCAGAATGGCTCGAAATTCAATGCTGTGCAACATATTGCACTGGAGGATTTTACAATGAAGAGAATTATCCAACCGTGTTATAAAGCCACTTTCTCCAAAAATTATCATTTTAATCAATTTGTGTACAGAAAAGCAGTTTTTAAGTATCAGTCTTATGTTTTGCAACAACTGCAAGATGATTGTATTTGGATGCGCAATGAAAAACGATTTTAATTTGCTTGTATACAGATGTCCCAGACGTTATTACCCACGATAATGCGAAATAATAGAGTTAGATAGTGTTATCTCATTAACTATTGTTTTCAATAGTGCAACTGGTAGGCTACAGCATTGATGCAATACTTTCAATTAATGGGATTGGAAACGTCTGCCATAGATGAATGTGCCAGAAGTAAGAAACTTGCTAATCAAGTGTCTTACACTGTATTTAATTAGTATGAGGACCTGGCAGAAATTATTGACGATGAGTAAGGCTGAGTCCATGGTCAGCGCTTATCCGCTGACCCGTGCTGAGGCACGCTGACGCTTGTCAGTGAGCCCCTACAGCCGAAATGAGAGCGGCTTTAGCAGGGGTTCGCGCACGCGTCCGTAGGCGTGCGGAGGCATAGCTCTTAAAATTTTTTTCGTTTTCGTGCTGAGGGAAGCGATGGGTGGGTCACGTGAGCGGTTCGCCCAATGAGGGCGAACCAGCTCCGTGACGTCACTGGCCCGCCCCAGACATGCCCCCAGATGGCGCGTGGACTAAAGCCAGGGAAAGCACCCGCTTTCCCTCAGCCTCAGCGCGACTGACATCCCTATGGACTCAGCCTAAAGGAAAATAGACAGAGGCATAGAATTTGGCAGTTTCCATTATTATAATGTGTGCCTATACATTAACTTCTTCCTAACTACATGAGTGTCCTAACTACATAATCTCTTCACACAATGCAGTTGATACACATTGGGCTGAATAGGTTAAAATAACTTGACACTTAGGGGCATTCAAGTATACTGGAAAAATGTATTTGGGTTTATTAATTCCTGCAATTTTAACCCCTTTATCCCAATAAAGTGTGAGCCTCTTTGACATTAAAATGGGTTAAAAGTTTCTTACAGTGTCCCGACATGCTAAAATTCTTTATTTTCAGTTTCACAGAGGCTATGGACACACCTTAAATATGTTATGGTGGGTAAAGAAAGTGACAAAACCCTCCACCGTATAGCATGCAGAAGCTATGAAAAGTAAAAAAAATTAGTAAAAGATATTTCAAAATATATTTCAATAATGTACACCTTTAAGTCAATGACACCTGCAGTTTATTGCCATTGAGAATACTTAATTATATTTATTTTGTGCTAAAATAGCCATTTAGAGCTTATTAACAGTCTTTTTTTTATCTTATATCTGGCAAATTAAACAACCCAAGTTGCACTACAATTAACATATCCTGTGTTTTCACGCAGACAAATGATGCCTTATAAGATAGAGACAACTGCAGGGTGGGCTACTTTAAGGCTGACTTTCCATATGAATGGCTGTAAAATAGAAGCTCCTTCAAAAGAAAATATATTCTGAGTTTAAGACCATCTGACTCATTGGCCCCTATTTAATATGCCTGTCATTGCTGGAGAAGAGATCAGCTCCATTCAAATGAATGGGACTAAGATCTTCTACAGCATGGAGCCCATGGGTTAAAGCAGGAAAACATGTGAAATCATATATATATATATATATATATATATATATATATATATATATATATATATATATATATATATATATATATATATATATATTAATGCCAATAAAGAATATCACTTGTGAGCACATTCACATGTCTTAGACAGGTCTTCAACCCTGCCTTTCAACCATTATCACCTAGCATACAGTGTTTCCACTGCAGCAAGGGATTCTGGGAATTGACATATACATGAGCACACAATGTGTCACCTTTTGCCTGAAATCCATTTACATGGAACCCATATAAGCAAACGCTCTGCTGTTCACACAGTATTTAAACACAGCATGGGATTAGATCCAAAATCAGTCAAACCACTCACAGACGTTTCAACCTTAATGCGTCTCATCAGTGTGAGGTTGGCTGTACTGGATTTGCCATTTTCAAGGCTGGGCAGGTTTACCATATACATTTTAAGTTATGGTGGGTGAAAAAGGCGGCAAAAAACCTCCACTGTTAGCATATAGCCAATAAAGAATATCACTTGTGAGCACATTCTCATGTCTGAGACAGGTCTGCTACCCTGCCTTTCAACCATTATCACCTAGTATACAGTGATCACACTGCAGCAAAGGATTCTGGGAAATGACATGTAAATGAGCACACGTGTCACCGTTTACCTGAAATCCATTTACATGGAACCCATATAAGCAAATGATCTGCTGTTCACACAGCTTTTTAGAATAGCATGGGACAGTCTTTGCATCTAGCGCT
The DNA here is from genome assembly GCF_040206685.1 of Ascaphus truei. NCBI lineage: Eukaryota > Metazoa > Chordata > Amphibia > Anura > Ascaphidae > Ascaphus > Ascaphus truei. The sequence goes on from NC_134484.1 coordinate 334,795,170, forward strand.
TACAAAAGGTGTATAAATACACCTGTATACACTGTGGGTGCGTTATAAATTTGTATTTACACACATCAACATACACATATGCACACACACACACACACACACACACACACACACACACACACACACACACACACACACACACACACACACACACACACACACACACACACACACACACACACACACACATACATACTCTTACATACTCTTACATCACTAACATTCAGGGACCATTTAACAGCTTAAGTCATAAATCGCATACTGCACAGAGGGAAGGATAGGCTTCAGTCTCAGATACATTCCAGGATGCACAGTTTATGAGTAAAATCCTTTCGTGCTTTAGCCATTGTAAGACCGCCGGAAGAAGAAATCAGTGTATCTTGAAAGCTCACACAAATAAAAGCATTAAGTTATTCACAGAACGGTATTGTCTAATATATCCGTTCTGTAGTATAAAATAGTGACTTTTTTAATTCTATTTATTTATTATTCAACTCTTAATGACATTTTTAATGAGTTTTCAAGCATCCTTTGATTTCTATAGGAGGCTTTAGCACACCTCCCAAGCAGTGCAAGATCTTTGTAACACTTTCCTGTTTGGGATAATTTGTTGCCAATATACCCAGCAGTTTGAGTTGTAAACTGTAACAATAGATAATGTTGCCTTAGTAATTTAGTAATATAAGGATACATTGTAGCTGCTGAGTTTCACTGATTGAAGGATTGATTGAAATGGAAAGGCGGCCATTATGTTAGGCACACAATCAGGATTTTTACAAATGTATAACAGGAGCACCAAATGATTGCCAGGTTAGGTAAGAATGTAGAATTATACATTGTCAAATGTTTTGTATTTCAATAAAAAAATGGAGGGAGGGGGTGTAATTTTGCTGTGTTAGTCATTCCCATAGATATTAAGAAAAGGATCTTGAGATCAAAAGATCAAATGAGTAAGATTTTCGACTTATAGATACAAATGGAAGTATGATGGAATAATTCTGGGATACTCGCTTTGCTTCCTGTTATACAATTGATACTAAAAGTGAGCGAGACCACATGCTCAGAGTGAGACTAGACAGGATGCAATATGTCATGGTCAAATGATTCAATGGTGTCCCTCTACAAGGTCAATGCATTGCCATTTCCACTGTAGGTAAAATTATTGGACAAATCAGTGTCCCAGAATCTTGTATTCTAGTGCATTTCCATGCCCTATCGCTTCATTCTGCATCATGTCCGCCTTAGGGCTGGGACCCGCTGCGCCCGGCGGCACGGACGGCCACACGAGCGTTCCCCACCAGCAGGGGAATCCTCCAGAGCCGGTCCCGGTCCCCCTTGGCTGCACAGCTCACTACACGCTGTGACGCGTCAGCCACTAGGGGATGCAAGAGAATTGTAATCCCTAGCGCCGACGCGTCACGTGGTGTGGCTGTGAGCCAATGAGTAGGGGAGGCTTCGGGAGGAGGGGAGGCTTCGGGAGGAGGGGAGGCTTCGGGGAGCAGGGAAGAGTGTGGAGGGAAAGCAGCGTGAGTGCCTGTCTGTGTGTGTGTATGTGTGTGTCTGAGTGCCTGTCTGTGTGTGTGTCTGAGTGCCTATCTGTGTTTGTGTATTTGTGTGCCTGAGTGCGTGAGTGCTTGCCTCTGTGTGTGTGTGTGTGTGTGTGTGTATGTGTGTGTATGTGTATGAGTGCCTGCCTGTGTGTGTGTGTGTGTATGTGTGCATGAGTGTCAGCGTGTGAGCCCGCAGCATCTCCCGAGCCAGAGGAGAGGGGGGTAGCGGGTCCCTCCGCTTAAACCACGCCCCCCCTCCCACTCCAGCCCCGGCTCCCACTCCCTACAGACCGCATATCGCGGTCTGTGTCTGTCAACGCCCCGCCTGTCTGCCGTGCGGGCGCGTTGACTGAGGGAGTGGGGCCTTAGCCTTATTCACTTGCTTCTGCTCCCTTTCTTCTACCTTTTGCGTATTTTTCATGTTTTGGACCCAATTCCACATTTTCTGCCATGTCTGCACTTATATTTCCTTCCTTGTACATTCTATCCTAATATAATGGTTCCAAAATCCTTCTTTTGGCCCTCTCCTTCCTTCTACACACCCCTTTCCCAAAGCTTTATGGGGACCTTGATTGTAAAGCAGGAATTACGTTGTCTTAGGGAAAGCCAGTGATCAGGTATCAGCGGCAAACAGCAGAAGGTTGCTTTCCCTTTCTCTAGTGGAATGCTGAGGAGTCAGTGGTCCATGGAAAGGATTCTGGAGGGGAAGGCAGTCTAGTGCCATATAATGTATGAATAAAGCAAGGTTAGAGAGAAGGAAGGCTATGTGCAGTTTGATCATGGGTCCCTTACAGTAGCTCATCCCCATACACTTTTTGTCTCAGTTATACTCAGCATCAGCAACTAGAGATGTGCAAGCTGGTCACCTTCCAGCTTACAAACTTTTCCACATTTTGTAATTTCGGGAAATTGTGGGGATTTTTGTTGCTAATAAAAATCCCAATTTCTTTATGAAGTTTTGTGAAAATTGCAAAATTTCAAATGTTTCCAGATTTTAAAAATCTGGCAAAAAAGTAAAAGTTCTGACATAAAAAGTAAAAGTTCTGCCATTCTTTGATTTCTATAGCAGGCTTTAACCACCTCCCAAGCAGTGCAAAATCATTGTAACACTTTCCTGTTTGGGATAATTTGTTACCAATGTTCCCAGCAGTTTGAGCTGCAAACTGCAACAGTAGATAATATTATCTTTGTAATATGAGAATACATTGTAGCTGCCAATTAATACTACCTGAAGGATTAATTAAAACTGAAAGGCAGTCATTTAGTAAACCCTGGGAAGAAGGATCTTTGTTAATCGATCAGAGGAGAACGAATTTATTGTCATCTTAGGTAATTAGCTTTTCAAGTCGTGGGGAGCGCAGATGTATATGAAAAAAATGAAAGAACACACAATTTGCGGACTCGGTCTTCAAAGATGCAGGGGATATACTCACATATTCCCCCATTCTTTTAGGCATATCCTAAATCTGTGGCAATGGTATGTAGTCCTGTACCCTTTGAAGTCTCAGGGGCCTATTCAGGTAGTTTCGATAAAATTGCTGCTATGTCGAACGGTGTGGCATGACCCCACCGAACAATTTGACATTTGTGTTATCACGGTATTCAGAAAGAATCAGAAACCATTTCCACAAGTCTCAAACCGTGAGGTAGGAAAATGCCAATACCGTACGGGACAGGAGCAATGGTATCTCAACCTCTTTCCAAGTTCTCCCTCGTGCGATCTGGACGCAGTCTGTAAGAGCTGCAGAGAGAGAGAGCTACACAGAGAGAGCCGCATCTCCCTGCAGAGGTCTCACAGGTGATCACACTGTTTGTAGCAAGGGGTCAGTACTAGTTACAGGCCCTGTTATGGGGTGCCGGTATCCTGGTGGCTAAGCCCACATGATTGGGGGATTTAAACAAACCAGAGATATACTGGCACCCCATAATGGGGCCTGTAACTCGGGAATCAGGTGGTCCCCGGATCTGAAATCAATGCGATTCAGCTCCAGAGCCCCCTACTACAATACTGTGTGATTAAAATAAAAGCAGCTTCATTATTTTAGCGGCTAACCGCTAAGCCAATGAAGGAGTTAAGAAAGACTACCTAGTTTATTGGGGGCAGAGGGGGTGAGTGAAGGGGGTAAATGTCCCAGGGTGGGTGGTTAGGTGGGTGGTTAGGCCTACTGGGAAGGTTGTGGGAGGGGATAACCCCTTCATTACCCTAGCGGTACCGCTACGTAATGAAAGGGTTAACCCATCCCACTGCAGACCCTGCCCATAGCTGCCACTATGCCAATCAATATGCAACCTGCCAATCTAAACAAACAAGCATCAAATGAAAAACACATTCCATTTCAATGTAAAAAAAATCCAATAAACTAATTGATTTGCACAGTGGTACACCAATGCCCCATGGGCATGAGCTGCGCATAAAATGAAAAACACATTCCGTGTCAATAAAACAATGTCAATAAACCAATTGATTGGCACTGTGGCACACCAATGCCCTATGAATATGAGTTGCCACTATGCCAGTCAATATGCAGTCTGCCAATCAAAAAAAACAAGCATCAAATTAAAAACACATTCCATTTCAATCCAAAAAATGCCAATTAACCAATTGATTGGCACAGTGGCACACCAATCAATTTCAACTTTAAAAAAATGATGATTTACAAATGAAGAAAAGAACTCAAGAACGTACCATGGCTGTTGAGGACCATGGCTGTTGAGGAACATTGCATTGTGGTTCAGGAGTTGCTGCTTTTACTGCTAGAGTGGGTGAAGACATCAAAAGTAAAAGAAAAACAGGGATTATATTGGCATTGTCATTTTTTTAAAATTGAAATGCAGTCTTTTATTTTGCTGGTTCTTTTAGTTGAAGGTTATTTTAATTGAAATGCAATGTCTTTAATTTACTGTTTTTTATAAAGTTGAAATTGAATGTTTTTTATTTTTGGTTCCTTGGTTTTTGGATTTGCAGGTTGCATATTGACTGGCAAAGTGGCAACTCATGCTCATAGTGCATTGGTGTGCCACTGTGTCAATCAATTGGTTTATTGGCATTTTTTACATTGAAATAGAATGTGTTTTTGATTTGACGCTTGTTTTTAAGATTGGCAGGTTAAATATTGACTGGCATAGTGGCAACTCATGCCCATAGGGCATTGGTTGCCACTGTGCCTGATGCTTGTTTATTTATATTGGCAGGTTGCATATAGACTGGCATAGGGCAACTCATGCCCAAAGGGCATTGGTGTGCCACTGTGCCAATCAATAGGTAGAGGAGGTGGGGGTAGTTACCCTGGGGATGGTGGTTAGGTCTCCTGGGTTTGTAGCTGGAGACGGGGTTAACCCCTTAATTACCATGGTGGTTAATAACTGCTACTGTGATTATGAGGTTAGTGGCCAGTAGTTAGTAGTAGTTGGTGCCCACTGAAGAAGAGGAGGACGAAGACAACCTTCATCCTGGAAGAGATAGGAAGGGATAAGAAGAACTTTAATTTACTATATGCTGGCTGGTTATATTTTATTTTATTAATGGGCAAATGAGCTAGTTGCCCCAGGATGGGTGGTTAGGCCTCTCAGATGGGCAGCGGAGGGTTTAACCCTTTCATTACCATAGCAGGTACTACTGCTAAGGTAATGAAGGGGTTAACCCCTGCCACAACCTTCCCGGTAACCATCCTGGGTCAATTTCCCCCCTCAATCACCCCTTCAGCTCTCTATAAACCAGCTACTGTGCCTGAACCCCTTCATTGCCTTAGCGGCTAGCTGTTAATGTAATGAAGCTGCTTTAATTATATTTTTATTAATAGTGTGTGGGAGCAGAGGGTTTCCTTAGCTGAACTGCATTCATTTCAGCCTCTGGGACCCCCTGCTTCCCGAGATACAGACCCCGAAATGGGGCGCCGGTATCCCCCTGCAGGATTGAAATCCCATGGTCATTTGGTGCAGAGGATTTTAACATTGCAGGGATACTGCACACCATATCGGCATCTGTATCTCGGGAAGTAGGGTGTCTCCGGACCTGAAATCAATGCTCCAGAGACCCCCTGCTACAACACTGTGTGATTAAAATTAAATAAAAGCCCTGCGATCGCCTGTTAGAGGCACGCAGGTAGCGTGACTGATTCAGTCTCTCTCACTGCACGTCTCTTACAGACATGTGAAGCCCGGTAGGATTCACACAGTAGGGACACCCTCTGTGCTAATCCAATGGGCCATTAGTCTGGCCGCTGGAACCTTGTGACATGCTAGAGGTTTCTGTGCAGAACACGCGAAGCAAATGGTTGACAACAGCAAGCTGAAGCTGTATTGTATTAAAGGGGCATTACCGCTCGTGTTTTTTTCTAGATATGAACCAGGGGGTCTCTTGAGTGGAACCACGTTGATTTCAGCTCCAGAGACCCTCTGCTTCCTGAGATACATACCTTGGAAGGTGCCCCCAGTAGATGCTCAGGCTAAACACCTAATATGGTGGTTTAAAGGTCTTGTGTCCCGTGGGTTGATAGGAAGCCGCAACATCATCCAATGCATCTTCTTTTTGGTCTGCACAGAGATATTGACCTTCTTCGTAATGTATCTCTTGAGGTAGGGTGTCCCCGGAGCTGAAATGTTTGTGGTTGAACTCCGGAGACCTGAAGCTTCAAATCTGGGGGGGACATTTTTTTCCCCTTAAGGTTCAGGTCCTTTAAATACTGCAATGAGTCAAAAAAAATCATTTGTTTCTTGGACTATGGGCAATATTGCATATATGGCCTGGGTCCCCCTTGGTCCCCCCTTCTGTCCCCTTACCTCCCGGTGCAGCTGCGGCTGGCAGCAGAGGTTGAGGCCGGGGTTAGTGGCGTGTGGGGGAGGCTGCCGGACCACTGTGGGAGTTGTAGGGGCAACCGGGTCTCCGGAGGTCTGCGGCGGCTCCCTTAGCAGGGTGCCGCCATATTGTTAATAGTCGCTCATGTGCATTAGAGCTATTGTGCATACGCAGAGTGTTCCCAGGTCTGGCGGCTATCTTGGTACACCTCGCGCATGCGCAGGAGGCATTGCAAGCGGCAGCCATTATTCACATTCTCCGCAGGGAAACTAAATGACCCTCTGAGAATGGAGACACATGGCCCACAACAGCCAATAGGGCGCCCGAAGGATACATTTGGAGCACTCTGAAGACCACGCCAGTCGGAGTGGGGACACGGAAGGGTGAGGCTGTGTGCAGGGTGTCAGTAGGCCCCTGCACTAGGCCAGAGACCCCCTTATAGGCCCCAGCTAAGCCCCGACTCCCCCATAAGCTTGTGGCTGCTACCAGGACAGGCCCAATAGATAGGGATACTGCCCCTGTAGTTGCAAAGTGTCAGGGACACAGCAAGACTCCGCACAGTATCTGCCGCATGTGGTCTGGGACAAGACCACCAGTGAATTAGAGACTCTCTTCATGGTGGGACACTTCAGCGGGAGTCCACCCCACGCAGAGGCAGAGGCTTCGCTGACGATGATGTTGCTGGATTAGCGGATCCCTGCTTGCTCTTCAGCCATACCCGGGTGCTGGAGCACCTGGGCAGGTACCACAACAAGTGCACCAACAACAATAATCTTATTGTGGGCAGCATGGTCACACACACAGTGGGTGGGTTTGCTCCTGTGGACACTGGGTGGCTAGGTGCCCAGGGGACTGCAGTACATTAAGGGGGGGGGAGGTAAACCCCACCAGGTTGGGGACAAGGTGGTTCGGGGCACTGTGGGGTTATGGCTGTCAAAGGCCTACGTTATACATGTTATGCATTTATCTATGTTCTAACCTGTGTTCAGTAAACCTGTTATATATATATATGCATGCGTGTATTGCATTGGGTCCTGTGCAAGGGGTTTCCAGCAGCGTTAGGATCCTTGCAGCAGAAGATCAGGCCTCCTGTAAGCCTACAGGTAACAGCACACCACACGTAGTCACCCTTGACATGGGGGAAAGGGGCTACACATACTATTAAAAATAATATTACTTTACTCTCTTTGTTTAAAAATAATACAACCACTAACTAATATTTTAAGAGGCTTAATATGGAAAGAAGCTTTGTAAGCTTTATTCTGCATACCCTTCTGTACAATCTATACAGGGCTTTATAAAAGTACTTTAACACATTATGAAAGGTGTTTAATGTATTGACCTTTAATATCTTGGAAAGTATGCAAACTTTAAATTTGGAAAATACCAATGAGCAGTAAGTCTTGGTTTAAAATTAGAATTTGTCATTTTTTAAAAATCATATGAACATGTGAAATAATTTTTCCATGCAATTCATATTTAAGTACATATTGCTGAAGATTTTGCTGTCTATGATTATGCCACAAAAGGAGCTTAACTAGTGGCTTACCACATAATACCAGTATTCATTACCCAATTTACTCCAATTACAGTGAATTCCTAGAGAAGAGACATGTCCAAGAAAGATGCTATAGCGAATTGGCAAAATGAAGAGGGATAAGTATACACTACAGCAGCAATTATGTTTACATCTGCAATAAAAATCAAGCTTATGCCTAGCAACATGCACCACAGTGACACAAGTGAATGCCATTTATTTGATGCACTATAGTAATGGTACAGTACTTATTTTACCTTCTTTAAAGGGATTAAAGGCTGACTCCACCTTGCCGGAATTTGAGCCATGAATATCAGAATTGTAAAGATGTTACAGGTGTCAGAGGGCAAGGTTAACAAAGCTTCATTAACTCATTACTGATAACGTCACATTACTAAAACCAAGAACAGCGTTATTTTCCCTGAATTTAACGTATACAGTATACCCAAAGCTATTTATATGTAAAAACAATGACTGTTCTACATCTCTAAATATTGTAGGCTTAACATCATGTTAGTGTGTGTATTTAACAGCTTAGCGCATATACTTATTAACATATAATCAGGGCTGCCAGCTGATTGGCTGGCGCTTGTTCAGATTCCCCCCTTGCTCCGATTCCTCCTGTAAGGAATCCGCTCCGCGGTTTACTGGTTGCCTTACCTTGTAGACTGTGCAGTCCTTGAGCACCTCTCCTGATGTTTGCTGCAGCCTGGATTCACTCACCAAAGCAATACACACTCCCTCTGGTATCTATTGCAGCTGTGCAGCCTATCACTGCAACCTAGACTTGCATTCACTCATTGGAGCAGTACCTTCACACCCCCGCTGGGGATTGGCCCGCTGGCCTTTAAGTACTGCTTTCCCACAATGCTCCTGGCCGAGCATAGTCCTAACTGGATGTCACTACTGTTTTGCCACAAGCCCTCGCTTGTTCTCCTATGCTGATTCCAGGTTCCGCCCTGCGTCCTTCAGCTTCCTTCAAGCCGCTTGTTCTCCTATGCTGATACCAGGTTCCGCCCTGCGTCCTTCAGCTCCCTTCAAGCCGCTTGTTCTCCTATGCTGATACGGAGGTTCCGTCCTGCGTCCTTCAGCTTCCTTCAAGCTCCCGCTTGTTCTCCTGCGCTGAAGCAAAGGTATCCCCTATGTCTTCAGCTTCCTGCTTTCCTGCACTGAGGCAAAGGTATCCCCTGCGCCCTTCGGTCTCCTGATTCCTGCACTGTAGCGGAGGTTTCCCTGTGGATCTTCAGCTTCCTGGTTCCTGGGGCCTACTCTTTCCCTAATCTAGAGAGGCCATGTCCTGGTTCCTGCGCTGTTACAGAGGATTCCCCAGCCGCTCAGGACTCTTGCGCTGTAGCACTGGTGCACCCGTGCAGCAAAGCGGTGTGCTATTCTGGTCTGCCTACCATCTCCTGTGACCAGTACCATGGGCCATGGTCGTCGCTCGCGCAGAGGCCAACCCCGCGCTCCTAAGCTGAAGCGGGGCTCTCATGACTACCTGTGGCCGAACTCTTGCCTGAACAATGTTTATCCTGATATCTCCTGTCCTGACCCTGGCTTGTACAACGACGACGCTGTCTTCTCCTTTCCTGATCCTGCTACGTATGACAACGAACTGCGCAATCCGGATCAGCCTGCGCGGTCTCAGGTCGGTGCTTTTACAACCCTACCTCAGCCACGCGGTCCGACCCTGGTTTGTGGCGAGCAGAACCCTGACAGTATGCTCGGCCACACAAACTCGGACCGCCCTGTGGTGAGGGTTGGTAAGTTTCTATCTGAAAGCCTGTCCCGGCCTGTAAACCAGTCCCAGTCTGAATACCAGTTTCTATGTGAGATAATACCCCTGATTGGAGATCTGATTGTGTTTGTAGGTTTAACCCCTTTGCAAAATAAATGCCGTAATGATCTCATGATGAAGGTTTACCGCCTCCAGGACTTAAAACAATCGCTGGCCGCTTGTATTTGCTTTCCTGGTTACCCTTTAACCTGGGAGAATGTGTACCCTTTGGAACTGGACAACGCCCAAAAAGAACTCTCTTCCCTGGCCTTGTCTTTAGACATTTATATAGCAAAAGAGGACTCTCTCCTCATGTTGGCTGATGCCCCAAAAACACTCCATATCCTTTCCATGACATTGGACATTTGCATAAAGGAACAGGATCCTCCCCTCGCCAGCTTCGCTGCCGCTTGGCTGTATCCCTGGTCTACCACGGATCCTTGCCCTGAGTGTATGGCCGGGTTCCCTGACACCAATGATATGTTTTCGTTAACCCCGGACGATCAGTCCTGTGAGGTTCCCCTGGAGGATACATATGTTGCTCTACCCAGCACTAATGTTCTAGTATCAGAGAATAAGTTCATTAGTTCTCCTATTTCTAGCTCAGAAGTCCTTTCTCTAGGTCTTGAGGGTTTTCCAGCTTTAACCCCTACCGAGCAGTCCTGTGAGGTTCCCCTGGAGAATACATATGTTTCACTAGCCAACACTAAGGTTCTACTATCAGAGAATAAGTCCCTTTGTTCCCCTATTTCTAACTCCGAATCTGTCACTCCAGCTCTTGAGGGTTTTCCAGCTTTAACCTCTGCTAGGCAGTCCTGTGCGCTTTCCCCGTCAGAGAAAGAATCCCTAAGTTCTGTTCCCAGGGTTATTTCTGTATTAACCTCTGTGGGGCAGCTCTCTGAGTTTCCTTTGGTAAATCCCTGTTCTCTGTCAGCCATGGTCACGCCCCTAGCTTCAGAGGAGAGATTCCTGGTCTCTCCTAATACAGAGAGAAGGTTACCTATGTTTTACTCTCAGGCATTGTCTGCATTAACCCCTGTAAATTCTTGCTGCCTCCAAGTTAATGCCTTCGTTTTAGCCTCAGAGAATGAGTCCACAAGTCAGACAGCAGAGGTTGCATTGAGGGATTCCCATAACCGTACGGAGTCCCTAGATATTCTTTGCTATAAATCCCCTGCTTCAGCTCAAGTTTCCGCAGTTTCGTCTCCGGAAACTTCGGCTAAAGTTCTGGTTCCCGATAAATGTATTCGGGAGTCAGGTTTTTCCCTAAGCTTGGTCGCAGAGTTCCTTCTCCCGGGTATTTCACTGAACCAGCCTGTCGCCCACATAGCGGTGATCCCTGCTTCAGCGCATTGTTTCCATATTAGGGAGTCTGCAGTAATTTCTGGTTTCCCAGACATTTCTTACCAAATACCTACTTCAGAGACCAGTACAGTTTTAATTAAACCCCGGGTACTGTCTGAGTTCTCCTCCTCTTTAAGCTTAGGGTTAAAAGCATACAGTAGTCTGTATGTCCCTCCTGGGGTTCATATTGTGTTCCCAGGAATGTTTGCTGACGCACGGTTTTCGCCCAAAAGTGACGCTTTTTCATATAGACTAGTAAGAAACCCACACACTGTTTCTCCTTTCTCTGAATTGTGTCTTACTGGTTTTGAGACTTTGGGAGGTAGTGATTCTCCTTCAGATTCTGAATCTCTTCCTACGATGGTTATTCTGGCTGAGGGTTTCCCTGATTTCTCTCTCCAGGTTAATCCTCCAGAGATCAGTATATCTGGGGTCACTCCCTTTGTATTGTCTGAGACCATCATGCATATTTTACAAATCCTGGGGTTTAAATCTGAGCTATTTAGCTGTCCTGCCTTTGCTGAAACCCAGTCCCTCAGTACTGTGTCTAAATATGTCCCAGCAAACATGGGGTTACTCTGGGAAGAAATTAAAGCTCCTGTCTTAAAGGGTATTTTTTCTCACATGTCCAGCAAATCTAGAACCTCAGTAATTGTTTCTAAGTCACTTATCAATACATCTGATTTTTTCTCTAATCAAACCCAGACACCCTCACTATCGGGTAGGAGTCCCGTGATCAGAGATTTTGCACTAGAAAACACACCTATTCATGTTTTTGTCAGGTTAGGTACCCCTGTGGTTAGGGCCATTACAGTTTCGGAAAAGACTCCTTGTACTCCTAAGGTGCCTGTCACTGAGGTACAGACTTCAGCTTCTGATGTTAATTTCCCTCCCGCCACTACCCGGGCTCTGCCTTTTTCTCAAGATACTGATATGAAAATCCCAAGGTCTATTCCTGATTCACTGACAATACTATCTTCCAATGAAGATTTCCCAGTATTGGGGAGCTCTACTGTTGTTTGCTTCTCTGCTCCTGCCAAACCATGGTTTTGTCCCTCGGAATTTTCGGTTGCCCCTGTTATTTCCTCTCAGTTGGAAATACTCTGTACATATCCCAAGATTTCGGTTCCTATGCCTGGGTTACTGCTTGCCTTGTCACCTTCCATACCAATACCGGGAGATGCTTCCAACCAGCCTATACCCTTACTAACCATTACCTGGGAGCCTTCTAGAGGAAAAATTCCTCGCAAATTCCAACATGCAGTGGTCAGCCAAGACTTTTTCTGTTACAAAGTTCCTCCTGGTGTATTCGATCAACTATCAGGGCCGCTGATCCTAGAGTCCGGTTCATTTATTAAAGACTGGGCTTCCTGTAGGGGTTCTTCTGCCGTTTCTGCTCTGGAACCTTCTGGTTCTTCACAGCCCTGGATTTCCAAGTCATTTTGCGGGGCGAGTCATGTACCTAGGATGTTTCTTCTACCACTCTCATTTCCTAGAACTGTACTCACCAAGGAACTGCTCGTTTACAGATCCCCTTTCCACCTAAAGAACTTTAGGAACAACTCGATGTCTCTGAGACCCATGGATGGTCCTGTCTGGCCGCAGTTTTCACCGTGGGGTGGGGGTAAACTAAGGAGTAACCACGAGTCTCTGGACCACGACTCTACCCCCAATCCTAGACGGTTCAGCAACAATTCCCGGTCCCCCAACTCTATGTGTGCACATGTTCGCCCGGAGGTCTCGCGTGAAGGGGGGGGTACTGTAAGGAATCCGCTCCGCGGTTTACTGGTTGCCTTACCTTGCAGACTGTGCAGTCCTTGAGCACCTCTCCTGATGTTTGCTGCAGCCTGGATTCACTCACCAAAGCAATACACACTCCCTCTGGTATCTATTGCAGCTGTGCAGCCTATCACTGCAACCTAGACTTGCATTCACTCATTGGAGCAGTACCTTCACATCCCCGCTGGGGATTGGCCCGCTGACCTTTAAGTACTGCTTTCCCACAATGCTCCTGGCCGAGCATAGTCCTAACTGGATGTCACTACTGTTTTGCCACAAGCCCTCGCTTGTTCTCCTATGCTTATACCAGGTTCCGCCCTGCGTCCTTCAGCTTCCTTCAAGCCGCTTGTTCTCCTATGCTGATACCAGGTTCCGCCCTGCGTCCTTCAGCTCCCTTCAAGCCGCTTGTTCTCCTATGCTGATACGGAGGTTCCGTCCTGCGTCCTTCAGCTTCCTTCAAGCTCCTGCTTGTTCTCCTGCGCTGAAGCAAAGGTATCCCCTATGTCTTCAGCTTCCTGCTTTCCTGCACTGAGGCAAAGGTATCCCCTGCGCCCTTCGGTCTCCTGATTCCTGCACTGTAGCGGAGGTTTCCCTGTGGATCTTCAGCTTCCTGGTTCCTGGGGCCTACTCTTTCCCTAATCTAGAGAGGCCGTGTCCTGGTTCCTGCGCTGTTACAGAGGATTCCCCAGCCGCTCAGGACTCTTGCGCTGTAGCACTGGTGCACCCGTGCAGCAAAGCGGTGTGCTATTCTGGTCTGCCTACCATCTCCTGTGACCAGTACCATGGGCCATGGTCGTCGCTCGCGCAGAGGCCAACCCCGCGCTCCTAAGCTGAAGCGGGGCTCTCCTGACTACCTGTGGCCGAACTCTTGCCTGAACAATGTTTATCCTGATATCTCCTGTCCTGACCCTGGCTTGTACAATGACGACGCTGTCTTCTCCTTTCCTGATCCTGCTATGTATGACAACGAACTGCGCAATCCGGATCAGCCTGCGCGGTCTCAGGTCGGTGCTTTTACAACCCTACCTCAGCCACGCGGTCCGACCCTGGTTTGTGGCGAGCAGAACCCTGACACCTCCCCCTGTTCCGATTCGACCCGTTCCAATCCCCCCCGTGCTCCAATTTCCCCCCATGCCCCAATTTCCCTCCTTTGCTCCGATTCTTCCCCTGCTCCGATTTCCCCCCCCATTTCGATTTCTACCCCGTTGCTCCGATTTCCCCCGTGTGTCTGAGAGAGTCTCTGTGTGTGTGTGTGTGTGTGTGCGTGAGACTGTGTGTGTGAGACTATGTGTGTGAGAGTGTGTGTGTGAGACTGTGTGTGTGAGAGTGTGTGTGAGAGTGTGTGTGAGAGTGTGTGTGAGAGTGTGTGTGAGAGTGTGTGTGAGAGTGTGTGTGAGTGTGTGTGAGTGAGAGTGTGTGTGTGAGGGAGAGTGAGAGTGTGTGAGAGTGTGTGAGAGTGAGAGTGTGTGTGAGAGGGAGAGTGTGTGAGAGGGAGAGTGTGTGTGAGAGTGAGAGTGTGAGGGAGAATGTTAGAGAGAGTGTGAGAGAGAGAGAGAGTGTGAGGGAGAGTGTGAGAGAGAGAGTGTGAGAGAGAGTGTGAGCGTATGAGAGTGTGAGAATTGCTCACTATGGACCTGTCTACCTGCAGGTCAGTTATTTATAAATGATCTGCCAATTACGTAATTTGAACTAAATTTCACTCCAAGCATGTACCAACTTGCATAAATTTGCACTATTTCATAGTCTATTCACTAAAAAATCCTCGAAAGGGCACTCCCTCCCTAGAACCCTCCCCAGATTATTTACGACACAGAATATAAAGTGGTGCAAATTGATGAATACTTGGAATCAAATTTAGAAAAAATTACATAACAGTCAGGTCATTTATAAATAACATTCTTCCTTACCAACGATTCTTGCGAGCGTTGCACCTTTCACCATTTTGTCCAGTATTTTTGGACAAGCCACCTGACAACCCTAGCTCCAGGTGCCACTCATGTGCCTCATGCCCCCCAATGCCTGGGGCCTATCCCATGCCTCCGGCCCTTCCAGTACCCCTCTGGATAATCATTTGCCTCTGGCCACTCATGCCACTGGCCGCTCAAGCACCCTTGGATGCTCCTGCCCTCAATCCAGCAGTACACTAGCAGATCATTGATGCCATCTTGCGTTATTAGCAGGATATGATGGAGCGACACAGAACCCTCAACGACAACATCTACCACCTGGTGAAGATGACAGCATCAGAAAACCATGGCTGCCTTTACAAGCTGTATCAACGCTCTAATTATCATGCTCAAAAAGCAAGCCATAGATACAGTATGTTTAACCACGCTCCCAACTCACCACATCAAGGGTGTCTGTGGGTTGTCCACACAATCTGCAGACCCCTCCTTATCATTACGTCAGGAGCCATAGGTCAGATGTGGCTTACAACACCCTGTGGCCCAATAAGCACTCCTTCTAGGATTAAAAGAGCAACATGCTTTTAATTATACTAATATTTAATTTGTGATATGTTCCTGGTTTACAGTAATTTTTTGCTAATCATTTTTTTAAAAATTGCTGAATGTGAAGTAATACTCCTACCTATAAAATATATGACATTTTTTAGCACTTTTGTGATTTTATTATTATTATCATTTTCATTCATTCCTGTAAACAGATGTTGCTGGACTCAGGACTGAAGTATTGATCTTTTCACAGGGGTGGAAGCTGATAATCTTGTGATGACAGTGGTTAAATAGTTTAGGGTCAGTGAGTTTTGAGATTAGGGGGGTGGGGTGCAGTGATTAGATTGATCCTGGATAACCAAACAGGGAATACGTATACATGTAAACATTCATACTTACAGCCAAATTTGTTTTCTATGAGTTCCGGATTAGTACACCCCCACACACTCACGCCCTGTATTATTCCGAGCTCCTGTTTGGGGGACCTCTGGATCTCCCTTGAGATTCAACTCTATTTTACCTGGCAAATGAGCATTGATTGTGTAGAATACAAGTAATAATTTTATTAATCATTTTGTCATGCTACAGTACACTGTAACATATTTATCTAAACACCTGAATAACTTTTCAACACTCCAAATGTCTGTTCTATTATAGAGCGTTTATATATGTGTACCTCATTATACCATCCTTTTGCTGGCGTCTGAGTATTAGCAAAGGGGTTAGAAGCCAAGTCCGGCATCCATATCCTGGTCACCTGGAAAACATAGAACAATTATATTGGTATTATTTAAAGTAAGCTACACATTAAGAAAAGGATGCTACATCTACACATTACATTGAATAGGAATGTAAAAGTATAGAATCTGGTGAATGTGTGCTCATGTTGATAATAATTCAAACTGACTTATTTAACAGCCATCATTCTCCATACAGTATCTGCCCTCCTCAAATGGTGACCATAGGATGAGCGACTTTAGATATGGGCATACAGTAGTTACTGGAGCCTGGAAAGCCAGCAACCACATACAGAATGTGCAAAGTAGTATCACATACTGTACTACCTGCACAGTGAGAAAATAAAAAAATACCACAGAACAGATCCGTGAACATCAGAATCATAGAATTTCAGCAAGAATATTACTATTTCTATTATTATTTTGTTTATATTATTTTATTATTTTTAGGCTATGTTCATTTTTGTGTATCACTATTATTTTCGTTAATGGTTTTATTGATAAATGTAACTGAAACAAGGTAAAATCGTTATACACGTTTAAAATATGCAAGCAAAATAATGTAAGCAGGAAACGTGAAAAATATGCACAGTTCTGAATTGTTTACTGGAACACACAAAAGACATATGTACAAGAAATACTGTATGACAACTGAATGTAAAAATAATGACATATTTTTTTTTTTAATTCCTTTTCACCATTTTTAACCCTAACAAAGATGCCAGGCACATATTAATTTACAAAATATATCTGACATAATCACTAAAGAAAGATGTACATCTTAATTGTAGTGGTCATGCAAGCACGCATGATGTATACCTTTATTTTTGCTATGCTAACTAAAGGGTTAATAATCCCAAATAACAACCAATCTACCCATTGCATTCCATAAAGGCTAGTAAGGTATTTTACTAACCTCTATGGCATACAACAAGAGGTAAACTCCCCCACCACTTTTCTGTGTGGGCAAACACACTTAACAACCCCGATCCTCAATGTCCTTTCTCAGCCGTCAACTGCAGTGTAATATGAGGGCACAGCCTTTATACAAGGCCTGTTGCCATAGCATCATTTGTATTGGGGTCGTGTATTAAATCAGCTAATCAGGTTGATGGATTAAACCACTGTTCACCATTCCTACTAATGACGTCAAACATTGAAGAAAAGCTGTATGGCATACAATGGGTAACTTTGGAGATAGACAGTATTACTAACCTTTAGTTAACATAGCTGACATGAAGGCTTGCATGATGCATTAATTCATGACCACTATGGTTACTATGGGGTTAATAATACAGTGATTTTATTTGTTAGAGAATTTTTTTTTTTCAAAATAATCCTGGGTTCCCAAATCAGTTTTCAGATGGCAAAGAACATATTGGTTGTCAAACTATACTGCTTCATAATTCTGGGCAAGCCGAAAACCCCCAGAATAATTAACTTGATAAACTCTTCAGTGTTTTTTTACTTATAGTAGTTACGTTTGCAAAGCCAGACCCTTTTAAGAGTAATGGTCCTCTGGCCGAATACCATATCATTATTTAAGTGCTGTTTTTTTTTAATTAGGACAAGATGGTGGATGTAACAAGGCCGAAGCCACTCTTTTGGAGAATATTGAATAGGGCATTGTATACTTTATGCAGTTTAACCATTTTATACAACAGTAAAACACTTAGGGTATTGTTTCACCTAAAAAAAAAAAAGAGAAATTATGGAAAAATAGTGGAAATTGATGGAAATCAACTGATTTTCCCAGTGATATATTTAATTAAACCAGTAATTATTTTACCTGGCACATACTGTAGGTGGATTTGACCAACTTTTGCTCAGTCTACTGCCTAAAATCATTAGGCAGAAAACTGTATATATTTGACTAATAGAACTATTGCCCATTCCTATGTGTGGAGACGTGGGTTGAGAGGATGGGGCTGGGAGGGGGGTTAAGCCTCCAGTAGGGGGGTGGGGTAGAGGGAAATTTTAACCCCCTTAATTGCCATGGCGCTTATTATCCGTTAAGGTAATTAATGGTTTACTGGCCGATCGCTATTGTTTAAAATGTTGGTGCCACTGAAGAGAAGGACAGCCTTCATCCTGGCAGGGGTAAGTACTACTTTTATTTAATGTCAGGTGACTGGCTATTGATTGCTTTTGAATGGGCAAAAGCGCTCTTAGCCATATCTGGCTAATAAGGCTATTGCCTATTACTATACATGGTGGTGGAGGGGATTGTTGTGGTAGAGGTGGTGGGTGATGGTGTATTAGGGTGCCCGTTGATTGCGAATGTGAATTTTGTGCCCAGTTGAGGGCATAGATAACCACAGTGACACTCAATGGATTAAATGGCTAAGGTCTGTCTTGATTGTAATTAGTATTTTAATTTATTGTAATGTGCAGTACTATATATTTGAAAGGGCAAAAGCGCTATTAGCAATATTTGGCTAATAGGGCTTTGATCCCTTCCTGTGTGTGGTTTTGGTGGTAGAGGGGTTGCGTGAAAGGTGTAGTTGCCCCACGGTGGGTGGTTTGGCCTCCCAGGTGGGTAGTGGGGGGTTAAACACCTTAATTAACTTAGGGATAGTAAGCGCTAAGGTAATTAAGGGGTTAACCCTCCCGCTACACACCTGAGAGGCCTAACTACCTACCCTGGGGCAACAACACCCTTCACCCACCCTTTCTACCACCAACAAATCGAGTACTGGTGTTTTAATGGTTTGGCATCAGCCCTTTCTCGAATGTTGGAGCCGGTGGGGATGAAGAGGAGGAGGACAGCCTTAATCCTGATGGGTAGATAAAACATCTATTAATGTAATTTGTATTTTATTGCACTGTATATTTGAATGAGCAAAAGTGCTAATAGCCATATTTGGCTTAGGGCTATTTTCCATTCCTGTGTGTGGTGTTCGGGGTAGAGGGAGTGGGTGAAAGGGTTAGTTGCCGCAGAGTAGGTGGTTAGGTGGTTCAGCTCTGGAGACCTCCTGCTT
The DNA here is from genome assembly GCF_040206685.1 of Ascaphus truei. NCBI lineage: Eukaryota > Metazoa > Chordata > Amphibia > Anura > Ascaphidae > Ascaphus > Ascaphus truei. The sequence goes on from NC_134484.1 coordinate 334,814,120, forward strand.
CAATCCAACTGTATTTATTACAAATAAAAATTTAATTTTACATTTTCAAGAGCTGTGTGGGGAGACAGGGAGAGGTACCACTGCTTTCTGCGCAGCTCTTCCAGATTGGTGCGGCCCGGTAGAATTAATGCAGTTAAAGTCCCATTCAGAAGCAGGGACTCCCCTTCAGAAACTGCGTTAATTCTCATGGGAAATTAGTGTACTGAGTTTTTGAGCGTAGGCAAACCGTGATCGGGCTGTGGTCAGACTTCGTTCAGCTGCAGTTACCTTTGCGCCCAAACTCAACTAAATAATAGTCCAGCTATAGTTCATACAATTATTATGCAGCCATTCTCTATTTTCCTACAGTCATATATTTTAAGGCAGAGGTGCGCAAAGTTTCTGAGCTGTACCCTCCTGCCTGGCAGTCCAATCACTCGCACTCCCCCCCCCCCCGTCCTAGGACCCGCCATCAAATGATGCAGCGGGCCATGTGATGTCATGTCACATGAACCGGCGGCGTAATTTGACGTCATGTTGCCATGGCGATGCGCAGATAACATGACTCCGCGGCATCATTTCACGCCATGTTGCCATGGCGAAGCGTTGCCAAAGAGCTGGTAAGAGAAGTTACAGTGACTTCACACCTCTCCCGGCATTTAATTTAAATGCCTTGGGGAAGAGCACAGGGCCTCTGTAACCACCCCCCCCCCTAGAAAATCTTGCACCCCCCAGTTTGCGCACATCTGCTTTAAGGTCTTTAATATCCACCTACAATTCAATGAGTTTGCATTACCAAATTTTAAACATAAATGTAACATATATTTGACTGTATGTTGTGTCATTCTAAGTGTAACTTACCTAATATTCTTTTTTTAAATACATTAAACGAATCGTGAAAGACTAGACTTTTTACATCTAATAAAACGCAAACATTTAACTAAGTTTTTAAAAATATATATATTTTTAGCATAATGGTTTAATAAAGATTTTATTGACCATTTAGTCACCATAGTGGACATAATGGCCTACCTGATGCCTGCCTTTATGACCAATATGGTTGCTAAGGGGTTAATACAATCACAATTTAATGACTATTCCAGATATATATTACATATCAATATATAAATGGCATCATAGAGTAAATAGTGGGGAGGAATAGAAAATGCGATCTCTTCAGCACTTTTCTCTCCATTTCTGTTCAGCTTTGGGAGCATTTTAGGTGTCTCTTTTCATAAAATTTCCCCTGTTATTTTTTACATTGAATTAGACAAACATTAAAAAAAAACACACAGCTTCCTCTCCGGAGTATACTGAATAGGGGCGAAAGATAATTTTTTTTTAAAGGTTAATAGAAAAAACATATGCTACTTTCTGAAAGGCCATTCTGGAATATATAAACCCGTGGAGAAAACAGTATACATGCCAGAATTGATTACCAGCAACTATTTTCTGCTATCCCTGTCCATCAGTTGCTTTGGGAAGCTATACCACAAAAAGTACTTAACATTGTTGATAAAGAGTTCCAACATGGTACATACTGTAGTGGCTTCCTTTGTCAATAGATGTTAAAAGAAAAAAAAAACAGTCCAGAGCAGCAGACAAGACTGCACTTTGTACTACACATGAGCTAACTGCTAGTTTCAGCAAGATGTGAAAGTATTGGGCTTTGTTAAACTAGGAAGACAGTGTTTCTGCATGATTTGAATTTACCGAAGGTAGAAATAGAACGGAGACCTTGAATTTTTATGGAATAAAGTAAAAAACCAGCCAACAGCCACAACCCATTACTCTATCTTACCACTAGGCGTGACTTCATTCATTACGTGTCTTCATCATGGCCATGTGGACCTCCGTGGCAGCCAATATACATACACAAATATTCAAGCCAAACTGAAATTTGCCAAGCTCTGTAAATATCAAGTGACACACTGCTCTGTATCAGTAACAGCATCCAAAGGAACCTTTGAAAAGGTTGACCACACCTATTGGTACGTCTGAAACAGAACTTGGTCTAATCGTTGCTGCTATTTATTGACAGACACTTAGTTATTCAAAGAACTTTCTGGCACTTCAGATCCCATGACATAATGCAGAAATAACAATCATCTAGACAGTGGCTTAAAACATTAAGGGCAATTTAAAAGCTGTTTAATAGCTTTGGCTTCTGCATTGCGATCTATTCTTAGTACACCTAATGTTAAATGCACAAACTCTAAAATCATCAATTTACAGTCATTTCAAATCCGCAAGAAGGGCAATTATGTTTTTATGAGCTGAATGACTGATATCAAAAGTTATGCCAAATGGATAGTTTGGAGTTCCTACAGTAATAGTTCTGCTTCTTTTACGCCTTTTTTTGTTGGTGGGTTCTTCACTGTATGTAAATAGAACTCTGCATATCTGCATACTATTGTCAGTGGTAGAATAAAAATGGTGAATTTCGCTTACTGAGACTGATAGGGAAATCCCTGGGTCAAAGGAACCGGCCAATCCACGTCAAATCCAAATCCTCCAAAAAAATTCGCCCATCTCTAGTCAACAGGGCTTTTTACACAATGATCATCATTGACCACTGCTAAATAACAGTTTCTCTGTTCACTTGTGGATTGCACCTTCAATCTAATGAGGGTGTATCTCTACTGTTTATGTACTGTTCCACTAAGGCAAATGAAATAACAACCTCAGTGCATGCCCAGTCCAATACTTCAGGAAAGGCCACTTACTTATGCCAAATTAAATGTTCTGTCCAAGACAGTCTACATAAAATAAAGAACACTAAGTCCATTTTTAGGTGAACTGTACTCCATTTATACTGTACAATTCTGTCACATAAACAGTATCTACTGAAAACAGAGTGCATGGTGCACATGATTAAGATGTGGGCTTCTTAATGCTTTAATTATAAAAGTAGCAATTATATGATTCATGGGTCAAGGATTCTATGTTACTGAATTTTGTGAGATTCTGTGTAAAACGGTATTCTCACTTGGTTCCAAACATATACATTTTTTTTTTACAATTGTCTTTATTGCCAAGAAAACGTCAACGGCACCTTTTTGTTCATGGTTTAAATAAAAAATGAGAACTGCAGATGTGCTGCTCTGACTTTATCTGTTTTTATAATTTTTTTTTATTACATGCTTTAAAAACAATGACTAATTAATTGGAAACATCAACATTAAAAATGTTACACTTTCTCATATGTGACACAAGTAAGCACCTATTATTTGAATATGGTTTAAAAAGCAGAAATCTGTGTTGCTTAAGCATTTTTTTTGTAATCTATTATCGTTTATGTGAATGGTAGTTGACAAGGAACATTACTTGCCAGACAATAAATATTGGCCATGGCGGTTAATGGAATGCATATGGGTTTTAGGCCCTGGCTGTGTCCTTAGGCGTCAGTGCTATACCTTAAATGTTGATGGCAACAATGTTTAGTGCTGCTAAAACCTACTAATTGTGATTATGTTCCTCCCCTTTTCCTATACAGACCATACCATGGCAAACAGTTAACCATACCCAATTATCACAAAGCGTTAAAAGCTTTGATACTGTAGCAGAGCATCAGGCCTTTGGAACATAATGTACAAATGGTCTGTGTTCTAATACACAGATGTCTAGGGAAAAATAAATTGTTATTAAAAGTATTGTTTATACTACATGGCAATAATCCCCTAATTTTTCACTAACCAGTTAAACAAGCACTACTATCTCAAAATATGAGTATAATGGAAACTCTTCAATCAAAACATGTACACGAAAATGCCATATAAACAGGGTTTCAACTACAGATTTCAACTGAAGATTTTAACTGTGTTAAGGATACTATAGAACTAGTTTTGGAAACTTTGATAGATAACGCACAAAATGGATTATTAAACAAGCATTAAAAGGTGAAGTGTTAAATGAAAAGGTGATTTAAAAATATTTAAACTCAAATATATCCCTTTCCATTAAAATCCCACTTTTCAATCTTTCATTTTCAAGACTCACCTAAAAACTCACCTTCAAAGGAAGCTGTTTTATGTAATGTTACCCCATGACCCACTGCATACGCAACTACAGTACTTACCATCTTGGCCTTGACCTATAATACTTCCACTTCAAGCCTTCTGGCTCTGTATGGCCCATATGCACAAAGCTCTGTTAGTCTATTGAAAGGGGTGGGGGGGAGGAGACTTTAAATTTAGTAATATATATATATACATATACATATATATATATTACTAAATTTAAAGTCTCCTCCCTATATATATTACTTAATGATTAGATTGATGTCAGACCCAACAGGACTAGGACCCACAACCACTGCTTTTCTTGGCAACAGCTCTAGCAGTGTGAGCTTTTGAGCTGCTCACTGCTCACACCTGTTGCTAATAATCTTATAGCGTATCTCACAGATATTTCAGGTGTGCTCCACAAGGAACAGTAAACTGTCAACCAGTAACTGGGTGTGGCCTGCTTTTAAATGTAGACAGGGGGAGGGAGCTACTCCAAGTATATGCAATTTATGCTACATGAAGGATGTGCACAAATTTGGCTATGGTATAACAGAACAGGGACAAAAATATTCACTTGGTCCCAGAGCTGTAAGAAGCAAACGGCGGCCGCAGTCAACAGAGGTGTTCCGGTTTTGAAGGTTTAAAACCCTTTCCAGCAAACACAGCAGCAGCAACACCCATTTGCAAAGACTTCCACCGAATCCAAAACGGAGGACGGCGGTGAAACCTCACGTTCATCTGGTGCATGGGCTGGTCCCATAACATGCCTTTTTTATTCTGACAAAGTGTGAGTGTGCATTTGTCTTGTCAATGGATTATTAAACCTTATTATCTGATTTTATACAAGGATCGGGCGCTTTTTTCTTCTCTTTTCTATAGGTTCGTTGGGAGGTTGGTGATCCCATGAAAAAGCTGCATGGGCCTTTTATTTGTCATTATCAAGGACTTATGTGGACTTAAGTATTGTTCTATTTTTCATATTTTCATTTTTTTATTTTATTTTATTATAATACAATATATTTTTTCAGTAAATTATTTATTTTTCAATTTTGCTATTTTATGCTTTTTACATAATTTTTTTTGGTCCATTCATTACACAATATACACACAATATTAGATCATATTATTGATTTTCCCATTATCACACACACACACATTTTTTCACACACAATATTATATATTTTTTACACAATTTAGACTTATTTTTAGCAGTAACCATTACAGGGTATTAGTCCCAATCAATAGTTCCTAACCACAAACATTTTACATTTTTACTATTTGCAATTTTATGCTATTTTGTATTAGTCATCTGTGCTGGGTATAACCTTGCTGAATTATATTGGGGCCACAGCGGTTTGTGCGTGGTTGAGGAAGGACGCTGTCTTTTACTTCTTTTCAATATATATATATTACACCAACAACCCCTATACCCCCATTACATATATTACATTTTTGGTATGCACAGCAATGATACTATAGGCCGGCGATGGCCCTCGGGTGTTCCCCGCAGGCCTGCAGTACCAATTCTGTGCACCCCCCAAAAATTAAAAAACACATAAATACTTATAAAAAAATACATGCCCCCCCCCTAACACATCCAGTATAGTAATGGGCACAATTACTATTATCCACAAATGGATAATAGTGCATTTGCCCATTTAAAATACATACAGAACAATAAATACATTAAATACATATAGCACTCACCGATGTCCGGCTGCCACGATGAAGGCCATCCTCATCTTCATCATCGTCCATGCCCTCCTCTGATGATGCAAAACATAAACAAGAATAAAAACAGCCAATGTAATGTCCCCTAACCCCTTAATCACCTTAGCGGTTATTAACCGCTACAGTCATTAAGGGGTTAACCCACCCTCACCCACCACTCGGGAGGCCTAAATACCCTCCCCCACTACCCACCCCGTGAGGCCTAACCACCCTCACCCACTACCCAGGCGGGAGGCTGTAACACTTGATTGCCCGCAGACCTGGCCAGTCCCCAGTACTGAGGTGGGTAAGGGTATAATACGCACCCACAGCAGTGAGGGCATGCCCGAAGTGTGGTAAGATGCGTTGCCGGGTCTGGTTTGAAAGGGTTAGCCTGATACTTGCTGCGTCCGGGGCACCAGAGGTCTGAAGGTAGAGATCCAAAAGCCGTAGGTCAAGGGCAGGAGAGAGCAGCATAGTGAGGTCCAAAGCCGAGTCCAGGGAGTAGCGAGGTACACGAAGTCTAACGAGAGCCGAGATCAAATCCAAGGGTATCAAATGAGGGCTGGGACTGGAGCGAGAGCTGCAACACAAAAGAGAGCCAGGCATAGCCCTCCATACTACAAGAGCCACAGGAAAACTATGCAGAGCGAGGAAGGAGAGGGTGACAGGAACTATAAATGTTGGAGAACCAATGGGAGCAAGAGGCGGAGCGGGGGCTTGACTGAGCGGTCCCAGGGATAGGTTTAGATGCCTGGTGTGGTGTTCCCTAGTGGGAATAGCCTCCAGCTGATGGAAGTGGAGCCAAGGCTGCAGGAGGAGTGTAAGGAGCTGGCGGGGAGGTGGCCTGGGACGAGCGGCAATACTGGGAGCTGGGGTGACTGGTACCCACTTTATGGCGCATGTCCCCCGATCCCTTACAGAGGCCTACCCACATACCCTTGGGGCCAATACACTCTTCCCCTACTCCCAGAACCCACAATAAAAACAATACACAGCCCCACAATAAACATCATTATATTTATTAAATACATAACCCACCCCCTGTGCCCCCCCATAAATACATGATTTATTATTTTACATACAGGGTTAATACCCCAGGCCCATGGGAGTCCCCGGTGGACCTGACGGGTGTCTCTAGACCTCACAGTGGCCCAGCAACAGGTTTCAAACAGGGTCTGGAGGCCTATGGGTGGTCCCCGCCAGGCGCCATGGTCCGCCAGGTGGTCACCGTGGGCCACAATTGGGTCTCAACGGGTAGGCCCGCGGTGGTCTAGGGGGCCCCGGGTCAGACCCACAGGTGTCTGAGGGGCCTCGGGTAGTTCCCACGGGGGTCTGGGGGCCCTTGGGTGGTCCCTACGGGTCCATGGTGCCCTCACAGATGTGGGGCCACCGGGTCTTTCCTGCAGGTGTTTACCCGTGAGAAGTCCGAGGAGACCTCAGGTGGTTTCCAGAGGACCCCGCAGACCTAAGGAACCTACCCTGTATGTAAAAAAAATAAACCTGTCCTATACATTAAATACATCAACCCCCCCCCCCCCAAACACATACAGTACAATAATGTGCAAAATAACTATTAGCCAGATATGGATAATAGGTTATTTGCCCATTATTAAACACATTAACTAGCATAATAAAATAAATAAAGTTCTACTAACCTCATCAATATGAAGCCCCTTCACCAGCAAATTCCCTCTGTCCTCCGTTGCCAACAAAATACATAGCAAATACATTGCAATTACATTCTGATATCAATTAACCCCTTAATCACCTTATCGGATAATAACCGCAAAGGTAATTAAGTCCCGATACCCACCTTTCACCCATTCATTAGTACAGTGGCTTCATCATGCAACTATGAGGGTCTCCTCGGAGGTCAAAAAGAAATCAAAAAGCTCTAAAACTTTGAAAAAAATTCTAACTGAAAATGCTTTAATAGACACATGGAGGGTGATGAACCCTACTTCTAGGAGCTATTCATTCTGCTCAGTCCCCCATTACCAGTGTACTACAATAGATTATGTGTTTATCTCGAGAGAACTGTCCGGTAATATAACCAGTGCTGTGATGGACAATATTACATAGTTGGACAAAGCTCCAGTGATCCTAACTCTGAAAGATATTAAACAGAGTTCCCCCATGGGTTGATGGAGATTAAACAATTTGCTACTGGAGCTACCTGAATCCAGGGATCTAATAGATAAAGCTATACGAGAATATTATCTGCACAACGATAATGGCCAGGTGAGGGGTAAAATTATTAGTATAGCAACCTACAGGAAAAAAGAGAAGAATAAGAGATTAACTAATCTTAACAACAATCTGGCGAAGAACAAAAAGAGATACCAGCAGAACCCAACATTAAATATTAGGACCAAGATAGATAAGGACAGAAGAGAAATAAAAAATATAATGATAGAGGACACAGAAAAAGCAATGAGGTGGACGAACCAATTCTACTACGAGAAAGGGAACAAGGCAGAAGGATATTTAACAGTGAAACTACAGAACAAGATGTCTAGTCTAAATATACTTAGCTTAAAAGTGAAGCAGGATATACAGACTTTCAACCCGACTGAAATTAACAGCAAATTTGTAAAATACTACAGTAACCTGTAAAATTTACACAACTCAGAGACGATAGACACAAGCCAGCATGGAAGAATAGATGAATATTTAGAGTCCTGCGATCTCCCCAAGATTAATAGCCAATCTGCCAACATGCTGGGCAGTCCGATAATGTTGGAAGAGGTCTCAGAATCAAACACCAATCACGGCTAACCCCGAGTTTACACCAGCCACCCAGTCAAAAGTGTATAAGGTTTGGAGAGAAAAGGGTTTAGCAAAACTAAGAGATATTCTAAAAAAGGATAGAATTAAGATGTTCCAAGAATTTAGAGAAGAGTTTGTTTTGTCAAATATGCACCTGTATCAATATTTTCAGGTAATACACTATGTCGCTTCAATTGAACAAAAACAAGATATTTTTAGACCATTATCTACGTTTGAGAATCTTTATCTAGCAAGGCAATATCATAAAGGGACAATAGCACAGCTGTATCAAGCTCTGATCGCTCAAACCAATGGTCAAATGAGTAAAAATATTCTAGACTGGGAAAATGATATCGGACGACCGCTAGATAGTAAGGAGTTGGATGACATCTATGAGAGATCAGCTACATCATCTAGATGCTCGGCAGTTTGGAAAATCAACCTGCAAATTCTACATAGATGGTATTACACAACAGCCAGGCTTCACTCGTTTTTTCCAACCACCTCTCCCTTTTGCTGGCGGAATTGTGGCCAAATAGGTGCATTCAAACATATTTGGTGGGCTTGTCCAAAGATAACTATTTTCTTGTGGAAAATAAGGAAACTAAAAAAGGAGAGTTACTGGACTAGATTGTCCATGGAATATAGAAACTATATTAATTTTGAGACCAGTTGAGGATATAAAGAGGAACATGAGCTAAACATTGGAAGCAACATTATCCCCCCACAATAACAGCTGTCAAAAATAAAATAAACTTTATGATGATAATGGAGAAACTTACTATTTGAACCAGGACAGGTACAATAATTTTGTGTCGATTTGGGATCCATGGATGATTTACCGTGATGGGAATTGGCTGTGATCCCTAATGGAAACCTAGTCTGGGTGTAGCTAATATAGAACTAAGATGCTAAGGTATTTACAACAATGTTTCGCTGTTTGCACCTTGTATTTTGTACAAACAAAGTATGGAAATGTATAATATAATAACAATAACGAGAACACTGATTTTATTATTATTATTAGTATTATTATTATATTGTGGTTAGTTTTTATTAGTATTTTATCATTGATTAGATATAATGTATTTATACACATGTTTCTTGCACTTTGTGCATTATTGATTTGTTGGGGTATATAAAGACACTTGGGACTAACATCACCCATAATCCTTGAGGAAGTTCACTTGTTGAACAAAACGCATAGGATTGAGGACTGATGCAGCAATCTCCAGGTCCAGGTTCCCAGCTCAAGCTCTCTGTGAGCTATCCATCTGCCCTCCATTAGGCCTCGGATATAGTGGGCGCTTAGGTGCTGCTGCTCGCTCTCGCTTGCTGACGCTCGCGCTACCAGGAGCTTTTTGCTGTCCTGACAGAGGAGACAGAAAGCGCGCTTGGGAGGCGGGTATCACTGTGTGTGTCACCTGGTAGCTGTCAGTGTGTGTGTGTGTAACTTTGAAGTGGTCTGTGTGTTTGTGTGTCACTGGGGAACGTGTGTGTGTGTGTGTGTGTGTGTGTGTGTGTGTGTGTGTGTGTGTGTGTGTGTGTGTGTGTGTGTGTGTGTGTGTGTGTGTGTGTGTGTATATTATATAATATTTTTAAATTTTTTAAAAAAAGACATGTTATGAGAATAAATTATTTATTAACATTGTGCAACTTTGATAAATATATTCATGCACGCAAACACACACACAGTACACATGCATACACATACACACATGCACATGCATACACATACACACATGCATACACATACACATGCACACACACATGCACACACACACACACATTATATATACACACACATTATATATACACACACACACACACATTACATACACACACACACAGACACACACACACACACACACACACACACACACACACACACACACACACACACACACACACACACACACACACACACACACACACACACACACACACACACACAATAATCTACTGCAACTGCTCCACCATCTGTATACTCACACACACACACATATATATACACACACACACACAATGCACACACACACAATGCACACACACAAATGCACATGCACACATACACACACATGCATACACATGCACACATACACACACATGCATACACATACACACACACACACAATGCACACACACACATGCACATGCACACATACACACACCCATGCATACACATACACACACATGCATACACAAACACACACACACACACACACACACACACACACACATGCATACACATACACACACACACGCACACACAGACACACACATATACATAAACACACACACACACAGGAGACAGGGACCGGAGCAGAAGGGGGACAGGGACCGGAGCAGAAGGGAGACATGGACCGGAGCAGAAGGGGGACAGGGACCGGAGCAGAAGGGGGACAGGGACCGGAGCAGAAGGGAGACAGGGACAGGAGCAGAAAGGGGACAGGGATCGGAGCAGAAGGGAGACAGGGACCGGAGCAGAAGGGGGACAGCGATCGGGGCAGAAGGGAGACAGGGACCAGAGCAGAAGGGGGAAAGCGATCGGGGCATCACGCTCTCCCCCCCCTCCTACACAGACACACACAGACACACAGACACACACAGACACACTCAGACTTCTGTGCTGCAGCCCCATTGGATGGGAGCGGTCACGTGACCGCTCCTCCGCTTCCCCGAGCGGCAAATTTCAATTTTCCGCTCTCGGAAGAGTTTCTCCTCCACACGCATCAGCGCGCATGCGGAGGGAGAAATTATAGCCGCACTGATTACAGATGCAGGGGCTTTGTGCATCTGTTCAGCGCGGCTCAGCCCGCCTCAGCGACGCTGAGTGCACTATGTCCTGGGCCTTATAATGCACTGGGGGAGTTTCCAAGTGACGTCACAGAGCAGAGAAAGGCAGAAGCAACTGTGTTTGTGCTAATTGCAGAGGGACTCAGGACTAGCAAAGGGAACTGCTGTGATTTCTGGCTTGAGGCCAGCAATTTCTGCGGACTCTGACCAATGAAAATCTACATCCAAGAACCTGGAAAAATTAGAATCAACATCACTCCTGGAGGCTACAAATCTCGAGGTTTAAATTTTATCTCTGTTTGTGAGTTGCCATTTTTCTTTCAATACATTGTTTCTTTTAGATGGTATCCCACTATTGCTTTTTTTTCGTTCCTTCTTTCTATTAGTCCACCAGTTCTGGACCCAATAAGTTTATATATGATTTATTCCAGTGTCCAACAACAAACTACTGTAAAGTGTAAGCCATTATCTTTATACACATATTCACTTTGTTTGGTTTTGTTTGCGCCCCATACTAGCTTTTTGTGTATTTTCTAGACACAGAGACTGTGTTTTTTTGGGTGCTGCAGCAGAAACTCACATTTATCAATTATCTGACCCACACCCTTGTTTGTTATATTATTAATTTGCGCTTAATTTCACTTTGCTTATCCAATAAAGGGCTCATGCCAATCATAAATAAACCCCACAAACAATCCATGCCTGATGGCGAAGAATAGTAAAAAGATAAAATAAAAATAATTCCTGATGGCACAAAAAGAAACAAAAAATCAAAAGCTTTAAAAAATATAACCAGGCCCGGTGGCCATCTTCCAATCCAGATCCATCCTGGATCAAGGATGATTAATCCTTAACCGGATACGAAGCAATGGTTCCTTCATTGATAGAAGAGCAGTCTCGGTGAGTATTTCTTCTTTCTTCTTCTTTTCATCTTTCTTCTCCCACATTTGTAGCTCTTCTTCCTGTCAAATGAGATGTGCCAGGCTTTATATAAGGCCTTTGACGTTAAATTTGACAATCCCATGGTAAATTCACCAATCCTATTGGCCAGTAAATTGGCCATTATATACATAGGCAAGATAGGGATAACACCAGCCTGGGCTAGGTAATAAATTTTTACATTAAATGGCAGGAATAGCGATCAGGGGTTCAGTCCACTACTATAATAGTAAATAGTTTAAAAAAGAAAAAACCCTCCTGGTGAAGCGGCATCTCTTGGGGGCTGCTTTGGTCTAGTCAATCAATTAAGTATAAAAACCTGAAAGAATCAGTGCTCTGATTCATATATTGGTGCCCTCCATTTGTTGGACTGCAGCATCACTGGATATATTTGGCGTTCCTCCGATCTGCGTACAGGATCTGCGGGAGGTCGGGGATCCACTCCATCTCGCGGCCTAGTCACATGTCAATGTTTATGTTCAAGGTCAATTTTCTTAACGGGGCCTCACCTTCTTCCAACATTTTGTTGCTACCCTGCGTTCCCTTCAGTGTGAAGAGGAGTTGGAAAGGGAAGCCCCATTTATATTTGATCTGTTTGGATCTTAAGGCCTCCGTAACCGGATGTACCATAGATCTCTCCTTTTTTGCATTGTCAATGGTGCTAGATCTGCATAGATCTGTATATTGTTATTGTCCAATCTGATCTGAGGGTGAGATCTGGCTGCTTGCAGTATTTCTTCCTTAATTTTGTAGAAGTGTTTGAGAACTATTACATCTCTGGGGTTTTCAGATGCCTTTTGTTTCGCTCTGAGAGCTCATTGAGCTCTGTCCATCAGGAGCTTTTCTTCCAAAATGTCCGGTAGTCGGTAAGTGAAAAACTTCTTGAGATATTTTTCTACTTGTGTAATCATCTCTGGTATCCCTCTAATACGCATGTTATTATATAGAGAAAAAATAAGAACGATTCCTGCGCTCCTACCGATTAGGCTAAAATAAAATAATATTCTCATGAAAAAGGGTACAGGCATACCCCGCATTAACGTACGCAATGGGACCGGAGCATGTATGTAAAGTGAAGCACTACCTTTTTCCCACTTATCGATGCATGTACTGTACTGCAATCGTCATATACGGGCGTAACTGATGTAAATAACGAATCTGTAACAGTCTCTATTATCTCCCCGCTTGCGCACAGCTTCGGAACAGGTAGGGAGCCGGTATTGGTGTTCAGGACGTGCTGACAGATGCATATGTGAGCTGCCGTTTGACTATTGAGCGAGATGTACTTACTCGCGAGTGTACTTAAAGTGAGTGTCCTTAAACCGGGGTATGCCTGTATTTTGTTAAACCCTTTGGCCAAAGCGTTTGTAAGCCTGCATGCCACGTCAAGGCAACCCGTTACTGCAGGTACCTACACTATATATAAATATATGTAATAATTGTCCCATGGACTAGTGAAAAAAGTGTAAAAGCCCTGAAGGGGTTAAAAAAAGCATAAGCTTATGTGGGTAGTGCAATTAAAATCTGTAACACCCTACAGTTTTTAGTTGTGCTTCTGATTCCACCTGGAATGTCACCGGATTGCTGGAGAATTGCTAGCTGATACTTCTCCATCCCCCAACCCTAAGTAAGTGTTACCTTCTTGTCTGTTAATTGTACTATATTGCTGTGTTCACCTTTTTTAAGGAATAAATATATTTTATTATATCTAAGCCTCGTTCAGTTCAACCCAGATATTTGGTGTTCATTATATCTTGTCATAAGCTACCGTGACAAGCTCTATAATTAACTGGTGGCAAGAGGTGGGATTGAACTGAACCTATATTACAATGTTCTGTGGGACCCTGTAATATAGTGGGAACTCAAAGGGAATTGCGAGTTCCTGGGACTAAAGATATTGAACACACAATAGTGCAACAGTTATCACAAGTTGTAACACCACCTCACTGCTGCGACCGTGAACCATGAGCGAGGCTGAAGGCTCATCCAACAGGGGGACCCGAGCTCAGCTGAAGGACAAGTGCCGTGAATATGGACTGCCCTATGAGAACCAGGAGGTCGCAGACATGGTTGACGCAATCGGTGACTATGAAGCCCAGCTTGCAGAGCCTCAGGATACGGCTCAGCTTGCCCTTATACAGCCACCCGGAGATCAGGGAAGGAACCCAGTGCCGGGGCGGCAGAATCTCGGGGAGGGAACGAGTGCACCTCCCGGGAGCAGTGCAACATGAGGGGTACTGGTTGCTGCGGCTACCAGTCCCTTCACCCCTGAAATGTTGGCACTGATTACTGCGTGGGGTGACAGAGGGACACCGGAGGAGCGGCTGCAGTTTATCACTATGGCAGTGAACAGACCCGCTTATTGCCCCCCTGTCCAACCCAACCAAGATGAACTCAAACTGGATCAGCACAGTCTCACCAAGTTCGTGGAAGGTACTGATCAGATAGACAGTTTTCTAAAGAACTTTGAGACACAGTGTCGGCGGTACAAAGTGCTTCCCCAGCATAGGGTTGCACGTTTGGACCCCTTACTGTCCGGCTTGGCTAAGCAGACGATGATGGCGCTTCCAGATGAGTATGCTGATGACTATGACCACCTGAAAGAACTGTTACTGTTTCAGTACGGTTTTACCCCTGAAGCCTAACGGGGTAAATTCCCGCAGGAAGAGAGGCAGCCCCAGGAGTCCTATGTCACCTACGTGACCCGCATGGCTTTGTATGGGATACGCTGGGTGGAGGGCTATGAGGCACGGACTTACCAACGCCTGCTGGACCTCATTTTTCAGGAGCAGCTCATGCAGCAGTGCCCGCTGGCGGTGAGGGCTTGGGTGTACGACAAGAAGCCCAAGACTTACCAGGAGGCGGCGAGGCTTGCAGACGACTATGTGGCCAGCCGAGCCCTGATGACCGCCAAAACAGTAGCCAAGGCGGCGGTGGCGGCGGCACCGGCCAGAAAGTCTGCCAATACCCCCCAATGGACTCAGAGGCCGCCTGCGGGCAGCAGTCTACCGAAGGCGGGGGAGCTCCGGCACGAGCGCCGGTGCTACAACTGCAACCGCCCTGGTCAAATCAGACCAGATTGCCCAGAACCCTTGCATTCCGGCGGACCCCATCAGGGGCAACGCACCCCAGCTGCGAAGCCGGTAGCCCGCATGCGGGTGGCTTCCACCACAGACTCCAGACCGGTTATGGAACCAACTCCCAGTGAGACGTCTCATGCAACGCCTGTCCCGGTTTCATCTGTGCCTACAGCCAGGAGCAGAAGACATCTGTCAGGGCGGGCTCACCACAAACGAGACGGGACCGCGGTGCTGAGGTGGGATAGGATATAACACCACCCACAGCCACGAGGGCACGTCTTGAGAGTAGAGTGGTCTGGAAGTCCGGATCGGGGCAGGAGAGGTACGGAGGTGCTGTTTGCCATGTCCAGGGTTAGAGAGAGGGACGTTGTCGTTTACCGTTTGCCGGGGTCGGGATGCCAGAGGTGCGGAGAGTCGTGTTGCCGTATGCCGAGTTCGGTATGCCAGAGGTGCGGGTAGACATAGCGGAAGCCGGTTCGGTACATGAGGAAGACTGCAAAACAAGACAGGACACTAGGGAGGCAGAGAGTGATGAGAACAACTGGTTCTATGCTCAGCCAACGAGTCAGTGACACTGTAAGGTATATATAGGAGAGAGGGTCCAATGGCAGCGCAGCAAGGTGGGGGTGTGTGGAAGGGCCAGGCTACAGCAGGGATAGGTCCAGCATGAGTCCCAGGGGAGGAGCCATAAAGCCCAGTAGTAAGACTGCATTTGATTGCAGCAATGGTTTGAGGTGCTGTGCCTTTAAGGGGTTGGTGCGGCTCCGTGTGGCTGCGCCTCCGTGTAGCTGCGCTTGCGGGCGCGTGACCTGGCGTAGCCGCCGACCCAACAGTAAAAGAGGAGTATTGGCGTGGAGCTGTGAACGGTGTTCCGGAAAGAGGCTTGCTGTGTGCCGTGGGGAGACCCGGCGGAGCTGCAGGTGAGTGAGGAGCACGCCGAGGGCGGCGTGACTCCCAGACCCTTACAGTACCCCCCCCCCCCTTCAGGGGCGACCTTCGGGCGTCCATGACATGGCTTGGAGGGATTCTTACGATGGAAAGCCTGGACGAGTCGAGGCGCGTGGAGATCCCGGTGGGGAATCCAGGAACGTTGGCGTCGAAGGCGATCTGCCTGGAGTTTCTGTCTCCCTGTGGCCACCTTTAAGTTCTCCTGAATCCTCGTCCATAAGTCTTCAGCTGGGAGATGCGCTTGTCAACCACTGGTACTCCTGAGGATAGAGGGGAGAAGGGTAGATGGAAAGGATGAAAGCCACAATTTATGAAGAAGGGAGATTCTTGAGTGGAGTCATTGCGAAGGGAGTTAAGAGCAAACTCAGCCCAAGGAAGTAGATCCACCCAATCATCCTGTGTATCGGTTATGAAACACCAAAGGTATTGTTCCAGGTTTTGGTTGGCCCTCTCCGTCTGCCCATTGGTCTGTGGGTGGTATCCCGAGGAGAATTGAAGTGAAATAACCATTTTTCGGGAAAAGGCTCGCCAAAATCTTGACACAAATTTGGACCCGCGATCAGAGACGATGGTTGAAGGTACTCCGTGAAGACGAAAAATCTCCTGGATGAAAACATCCGCAAGCCTGGAAGAATTTGGAAGACCCCTCAAGGGGACAAGGTGAGTCTGTTTGGAAAAACGATCAATTACCACAAGAATCGTATTCTTTCCTTTGGAGTCTAGGAGTTCTACAATGAAGTCCATAGAAATATGGTTCCAGGGACGGTCTGGAATGGGTAAGGGAAGAAGAAGGCCTGCTGGTCTGACCCGGGGTACTTTGTTGCGAGCGCACGTGCCACACGCTTTAACAAACTCCTCCACATCCTTAGCCCTCTCTGGCCACCAGAAGGTACGTTGAACAAGGTCCTTGGTCTTCCGTATCCCTGGATATCCTGCTGATTTAGAGGAATGGCACCACTCGAGAACCCTTTTGCGGTGTTGGGGTGCCGTGTAGAGTCTTCCCTCCGGGACCTTGAGCCCCCTCGGAGCTTGTGATTGCTCGGATCGAATCTTGTCCAAAATATCAAAGGAGTTGGCGGCCAAAATACATCTAGAGGGAATAATCGTCTCTAGCTGTTCTTCAGACTTGTCCTCTGCCAGGAACTGTCGAGACAGAGCGTCCGCCTTTAGATTTTTGGAGCCAGGAATAAAGGAGATAAGAAAATTGAATCGTGAACAAAATAGTGCCCAGCGGGCTTGTCGAGAGCTCAAACGACGTGCCCCTTCTATGTAGAGAAGGTTCTTATGGTCTGTGAGTATGGTTATAGGTGTCTCCGTACACTCTAAGAAGTGTCTCCACTCTTCTAATGCCAACTTGATCGCCAAAAGCTCCCGGTTCCCGACATCGTAATTCCGTTCTGCGGACGAAAATTTCTTCGAGAAGAAGGCACATGGGTGTAGTCTGGCTAAGGGAGAGGTCCTTTGGGATAAAACAGCCCCAGCCCCGATGTCAGAGGCATCTACCTCCAAGGTAAATGAAAGTTTCGGATCTGGGTGGGTGAGGATAGGGGCAGACACAAAAGCCTTTTTCAGAAGATTGATTGCCCGTATGGCGGTCTCAGACCATGATGAAGGATCTGCACCCTTCTTCGTGCGAGCAGTTATGGGAGACACCGTAGAAGAAAAATTGCGAATGAAGCGTCAATAATAGTTTGCAAAACCTAGAAAGCGTTGCACGGCTTTGAGAGTGGTCGGACGGGGCCAGTCCAAAATAGTCTTAAGTTTCTCTGGATCCATATTGAATCTGGAGTCAGAGATAACGTATCCCAAAAAAGCCACAGACTTGAGATGGAACTGACATTTCTCCAACTTCGCAAAGGGATGGTTCTCCCGGAGGCATAACAGCACTTGTTGAACGTGTTTGATGTGTTCTTGAGGGGACTTAGAAAAGATTAGGATGTCATCTAGGTAGACGATAAGAAATGTGTTAAGAATGTCCCAAAAAATCTCATTGACGAAATCCTGGAAAACTGCTGGTGCGTTGCACAAACCGAACGGCATGACCAGGTATTCATAGTGGCCGTCATGGGTGTTGAAAGCAATCTTCCATTCGTCCCCCTCACGTATCCTTACTAAATTGTAGGCACCTCTTAAATCCAATTTAGAAAAGATAGTTGCTCCCTGAAGACGGTCGAAGAGTTCTGGTATCAAGGGCAGTGGGTAGCGGTTCTTGCGTGTGATGTTATTCAAACCCCGGTAGTCTATGCATGGACGAGGAGAACCGTCCTTCTTTTTGACAAAAAAGAAGCCTGCTCCGACTGGAGAGGAAGACTTTCGGATGAAACCCCTCTCTAAATTCTCAGCAATGTAAGTGTTCATGGCTTTAGTCTCTGGGAGAGAGAGAGGATAGGATCGTCTTCTGGGAAGAGGTGCCCTGGGTAGTAGGTCAATAGGGCAGTCGAAAGGACAGAGCGGAGGTAGAACCTCAGAACGTGCTTTGTCGAACACATCACGGAATTCCCAGTACACCGAAGGTAGGGAGTCGACCTTCTCTGGCAGGGTAGACAACCCACCAATCTTCTGGAAAATCCTGGTACTGCACTGACACACTTTATTCGAGCAAATACCCAGTATGTACCTGGCAGATACCTGGAATGCGCCGCTCCTCACCTCTGACAAGCCCCGTTGCATTTGCCTTCCCAGCCTGGGTTCATGCCTGGCTGACGGGCGGCTGATCTGTTAAATGATAATGATTAGGATTTAATAGGCTGCAATGCTTCGCGTGTCTACCAGATGGCATAAACTCATGAATTGTAATGCAGTATATATATATATACTGTGCAGTATTGCAGCCAGCGGGAATAAAATGCTTCAATCCCTGCCTGGAAATACCTCAATGCACTCGGGCAGAAAACAGTCACAAACCTCAATACACCCGAGTATACCCGAATTTGTGGGACTAGCCGAGCTCGAATAAAGTGTGTCGCCAGTGTACATGTCTTGGCACAAGGAGTACCCCACTGGATGGGTTCCCGATCCTTCCAGTCGATGCGAGGATTATGGAGTTGAAGCCAAGGAAGACCCAAAATCAGCTTAACAGAGGGAGTGTGGATAACATCGTGGGTAATGATCTCCGTATGAACGTCAATGTACTGCAGTAGGAGAGGCACCGTCTGGAGCGTGATGAATGCCGGCTGTAGAGGTCGACCGTCAATGGCCTCCAGACCTACTGGCGTCTTCTTACTGATAAATGGAATATTGTTACGTCTAGCAAAAGTCTCATCGATGAAATTGCCTGCGGAACCGGAATCAATGAACGCCCGTGCTTGAGTGTGAAACCCCTCTCCAGACAGTGTTATAGGCAACATTATCCTGGTGGGAAGGACGTCTTTGACGATGGGAGAAAGTGTCAGTATTCCCAATGAAACTCTCCGGGATTTCATTGGGAGTTGGCATTTCCCGGCTTGTGGGGACACTGGGGTAATATGTGACCGGAATTGCCACAGTACATGCAGAGACCGGCATTGCGCCAATGTTGTTTTTCGGCAGCAGACAGCTTGTTACCTCCCAACTGCATTGGTTCCGGAGCGTCCCCGGAAGGGGGTGGAGGCGCCATGAACGATGGAGCAAGATGCCTTGAAACCCGTTGACGGTAACGAGAACGTTCATTTCTCCTCTCCTGCAGACGCTGGTCCACTGGAACACACAGCCTGATCAAATCCTCTAGGTCAGTGGGACGTTCCCGCGCTGCGAGCTCATCCTTTAGGGATTCCGACAGACCTTGCCAAAACGCTAAAGATAAAGCTTCATTATTCCATCCCGTCTCAGCAGCAAGTGTGCGGAACTCCACGGCGTACCGGGCGACGGGTCGATCTCCCTGGGTTATGTGATGAAGAGACGATGCTGCCGTTAATTGCCGTGCAGGGGTGTCGAAGACTCTTCGGAACTCCTCGACGAAGAGATCGATGTCCTGTGTGAGAGGACCTTGTTGTTCCCAGATGGGAGAAGCCCATGCCAGCGCCTCATCGATGAGAAGAGCCACTGTATAGCCGACCCTGGAGACAGAAGAGACAAAACGAGAGGGCGAGAGTCGAAATTGGATGAGGCATTGGTTAAGGAAGTCCCTACATCCTTGGGGATCCCCGGCATAGTGTTTGGGGGCCGGAATACGAGGTTCCAAAGGAAACGGAGGTGCTGGAAAGGCGGTTGCAGAAGCTGTGGAAGCCACGGGTAGGGTTGCCGACTGAGAGCTCGGACTTGAACGGTAAGGGAATGAACACTTTGCTGTAACGTATCCATTCGCCTATCAGCTTGTTCCAGATAAGTCTCTAGCCTGGTGAAGAGATTTGTATGGGCATTTAAAGTGCGCTCCACCTCAACGGGGTCCATGTTTGTAGGGCTGAGCATAATGTCAGGGCGTGCTCACCACAAACGAGACGGGACCGCGGTGCTGAGGTGGGATAGGATATAACGCCACCCACAGCCACGAGGGCACGTCTTGAGAGTAGAGTGGTCTGGAAGTCCGGATCGGGGCAGGAGAGGTACGGATGGTAGATGGTGCTGTTTGCCAAGTCCGGGGTTAGAGAGAGGGACGTTGTCGTTTACCGTTTGCCGAGATCAGGATGCCAGAGGTGCGGAGAGTCGTGTTGCCGTATGCCGAGTTTGGGATGCCAGAGGTGCGGGTAGACGTAGCGGAAGCCGGTTCGGTACACGAGGAAGACTGCAAAACAAGATAGGACAAGACAGGACTAGGGAGGCAGAGAGTGATGAGAACAACTGGTTCTATGCTCAGCCGATGAGTTAATGAAGCTGCAGGGTATATATAGGCAAGAGGGTCCAATGGCAGAGTAGCAAGGTGGGGTGTGTGAATGGGCCAGGCTGAGACAGGGATAGGTCTAGATGAGTTCCTGGAGGAGGAGCTATAGATCCTAGAAAATTGGTGTATTGAATTGCAGCATTGGAAAAGGGTACTGTGCCTTTAAGAGGCTGGTGCGTCTCTGTGTGGCCGCGCCTCCGTGTGGCTGCGCCTGTGGATGCGTGCGCGGGCACACGCCCTGAACCGAGGGCAGAAGAAGGGAACTGACGTGCGCGCGCACAGGGGAAACGGAGCTCGGTGTCTGAGTGATGAGAACAACTGGTTCTATGCTCAGCCAACGAGTCAGTGACACTTAAAGGTATATATAGGAGAGAGGGTCCAATGGCAGCGCAGCAAGCTGGGGGTGTGTGGAAGGGCCAGGCTACGGCAGGGATAGGTCCAGCATGAGTCCCAGGGGAGGAGCCATAAAGCCCAGTAGTAAGACTGCATTTGATTGCAGCAATGGTTTGAGGTGCTGTGCCTTTAAGGGGTTGGTGCGGCTCCGTGTGGCCGCGCCTCCGTGTAGCTGCACTTGCGGGCGCGTGACCGGGCGTAGCCGCCGACCCAACAGTAGAAGAGGAGTATTGGCGTGTGCGCGCGCGCCCACGTGGAGCTGTGAACGGCGTTCCGGAGAGAGGCTGCCTGCGTGCCGCGGGGGACCCGGCGGAGCTGCAGGTGAGTGAGGAGCACGCCGAGGGCGGCGTGACTCCCAGACCCTTACAACATCTCAGCGCGGACCTGCAGCAGACGGAAGGCCGGAGCAGACATCTCACCCCGGTCACAGTCGGTGACCGGCAAGCAGTCGGCTTGCTGGATTCAGGAGCTGCAGTGACCCTGGTCCGACCTGATATAGTCCGGCCAGAGGAATTACTCCCAGGCCCTGGGATATAGTTCACTGTGGCCGACGGAGAGCCACGTTTCCTGCAAGTAGCCAGAATCTTTTTGGATTGGGGGGAGGGCCAGGGTGTGCGGGAGGTGGGGGTTTTACCCGGTTTGGATGCCGATGTTCTTCTTGGCAATGAACTGGGACCGATGACCTGCACCTATTACCGAGTGCCCAAGCCCGCTGCAGTGGCGGCGGTTACCCGGAGCCAGACAGCGGCAATGGCGGCGGCGCCAGTCCCCCAGCCTTTGGGACCAACGTTAGCGGAGGGCACAGAGGAGCCCGGGGAGGTAAGCCAGGATCAGTTGCAACCACAGACTGACTTACTGTTCCCCCTCACCCTTCCCCATACTCCGGACAATGACATGACTGGGGGGTGGCCAGAATTAGGAGCCCAGTTTAGGGAGGCAGTAAAGACAGACCCTACCCTGGCCGGCGTGAGAATTCGGGCGTCCGAATCTCAGGCAGGGGAAGGCACTGAGCACTGCCTATGGTATAATCGACTCCTGTATAGAGAAGAAGGGAACCCAGGGATAGAGGAGGGAGTGACCGGTAAGCGACAGCTAGTAGTGCCCCAGGGGTATCGACAGCAACTGTTACGGGTACTGCTGCGGCCGAGTTTATTTGAGCATTTGCCCGGTCTCGGCCGCAGCAGTAACCAGGCGCGCGCCGGGATGTGCCTGGCGCGCGCCGAATCCGCGGAGGAGCGCCCTCCGATCGGGGATTTCTCCCTCCGCTCGCCGGGTCCGCCGGGTCCCCCGGAACCCCCTGCCGCCGTCCCCCACATCGCGCTCCCTCGGGGAGCCCTGGACGCGCGTGCAGGGGGCGCAGGCACCCGATGACGCGCGGCACGCCGAGTGAGTGCGGCTAGCATGCCGGGGCATCCCCAGGCTTGCGGAGCTAGCGCAACTCAAATAAAATGTGCCGCCTCTGTAGCTCACTCTATTTCGTTAGCGGGACATCGGGGGGTCAACAGAACGCGAGCACGGTTATTACAGCGTTACTACTGGCCGGGGGCATCTCGAGATGTAGGCACTTTCTGCCGCTCTTGTGATGCCTGCCAGCGAGTGGGTAAGGCAGGCGACTGTGTGAAGGCACCCCTGAAACCCCTACCAATAATAGGGAAACCCTTCCAGAAAGTAGCGATGGATCTTGTAGGACCCCTTATGATTACTTGCTGGTCAGGGAAGCGCTACATCCTCACGGTGGTGGATTTTGCAACCCGGTACCCTGAGGCGGTAGCGCTTGGCACCATAGATGCCAAGACAGTGGCAGCAGCTTTGCTGAACATTTTTTCTAGGGTAGGTTTCCCTAGTGAGATCCTAACCAATCAGGGGTCCCAGTTCATGGATGAACTGTTACATTGTCTCTGGGATGCATGCGGTGTACAGCACCGGCGCACTACCCCTTACCATCCCCAGACAAACGAATTATGTGAGAGGTTTAACGGTACCCTGAAGCAGATGCTTCGGACCTTTATAGAGGCGGAGGGGAAAGACTGGGAGATTCATTTACAGCACTTGCTGTTTGCCTACCGAGAGGTACCGCAGGAATCTGCAAGCTTCTCCCCCTTCGAGCTACTATATGGCCGCAGGGTACGTGGACCTCTGGACCTATTCCATGAGGGATGGGAAGGGGAGGCTACTGCTACTTCAGTGATCTAGTATGTAGTAGATCTCCGAGACCGGTTAGAGATGCTCATGGGGGTGGCCCAGGACCACCTCAGGGTCGCTCAGACCAGGCAGAAGCAATGGTATGACCGGAATGCCTGTAGCAGGGAATTCATCCCAGGACAGCAGGTGCTTGGTCTCAAACCCACTCGGGAGAACAAGTTGATGGCTGCCTGGTCGGGACCGTACTCAGTCATCCAAAAGGTGAATAAGTACAACTACGTTGTACAGGTAGAGCCTGAGAGGCATAAGACATACCACATCAATATGCTGAAAGAATACAGAGCACCGAGTATGGGAGCAGTAATGGCCATTTGTAGCCCACTGCTGGAGGATCCGGCGAGCAATGCTCTGCCTGATCTCCTAGGGGAGGCTAGGCAGGGAAACACTGTGGAGCAGGTAGAGATAGGGGCACAGTTGAGTGCTAGGCAGCAGGTAGAAGCCAGGGACATGCTAGCTAAGTATAGGGCCCTCTTCACTGACATGCCAGGGACCACACATCTCCCAAAACACCCAGTGCACACAGGGGATCTGCAGCATCTGCATAAGCACGCTTATAGAGTGTCAGCAGAGGTCAAGACCAGTATGGAAAGGGAGATAGAGGAGATGCTGACCCTAGGGGTAATTACTCCATCCCAAAGTCCTTGGGCAAGCCCGGTAGTTCTAGTCCCTAAGAAGGACAAGATCACACGGTTTTGTGTGGACTACCGCTTGCTCAACGCTGGGACGGTGTCAGATGCTTACCCCATGCCCCGCATGGATGAGTTACTGGATGAACTCGCGGGGGCAAGGTATCTGACCACTATGGATTTGAGCAAAGGCTATTGGCAAATCCCATTGACCCTGGAGGCTAGGGAGAAGTCAGCATTCATCACTCCAAGTGGCCTCTGGGAGTTTTTGGTGATGCCATTTGGAATGAAGAATGCCCCGGCTACCTTCCAACGCCTGGTCAATAGGTTACTGGAAGGGATGCAGAGCTATGCCAGGGCTTACTTAGTAAGCTGTCTTTGCTAATTGCTGTCTTTAGTAATTCCTGGGACTCCAACTTAGGACATGTAGCTGCGGTGCTGGATAGGATCAGGGAGGCTGGGCTTACCTTGAAACCCACTAAGTGTATGGTAGGGATGGCAGAGATCCTGTACTTAGGGCACAGGGTGGGTGGTGGGCACCTCAAAACCAGAGCCAGCCAAGGTAGAAGCCATAGTTCAGTGGCCTGTTCCAAAAACCAAGAAACAGGTCATGGCACCACAGGGTACTATAGGAAGTTTGTCCCACAGTACAGTGCCGTGTCCAAACCCCTGACTGATTTGACTAAGAAGCAACTGCCTGTGCTTATCACCTGGACTCCTGCCTGTGAAACTGCTTTCCAGGCACTGAAAACTGCGCTTGCTGGGGCCCCCATACTGGCTGCCCCAGACTATACCAAACATTTCCTTATACAGACTGATGCCTCGGACTATGGCATTGGGGCTGTGTTGAGCCAAGTGGGGGACGACGGTAGAGAGCACCCTGTGGTGTACCTCAGCCGAAAACTACTCCCCAGAGAGGTGGCCTATGCTACCATTGAGAAAGAGTGCTTGGCCATTGCGTGGGCACTCAAAAAACTCCAGCCCTACGTGTATGGAATGGCTTTCACGGTCCTCACAGACCACTACCCCCTGAGTTGGCTGCAGAGGGCATCAGGGGACAATGCCAAGTTGCTAAGGTGGAGCTTGGCCTTACAAGAATTTGAGTGTACTATTCAGCACAAAAAGGGTAGTGAAAACAGCAATGCTGATGGACTTTCACGCCAGGACTATCCCTCTGAGACTGAGTTTGTTAAGGGTGCCAGCAGTGCCCCACTCCCCGTTAGGGTCAGTGGGCCACAGGTCACCCATTAAGAAGGGGAGGTGTAGAGGGAGAGGGGGTTGACCCGGTATTAAAGGGGTTGCACCCCATATAGCCACCCCCTGACCTCACCAGGGAGGCAAGGGGTAAACTGGACTGCGGTCCAGGAAGGTGGTTTACACTTTGACATGTCATGAAAATGTATGTTCCACTGTTCCCATGTTTCATTATAATCCTGTATTTTAAAGATGTTTTAAAGTGCATTTCTGTATCTCCAGTTCTGGAGGTCGCACAGAGTTGATATTTGGCCAATATGTGGAGTCACTGTAGGCATTAAGAACTGGCAAATTTCGACCCACTGAGCCCACCAGAATGGAACTTATTAATATGTGTAGATATTAAAGTGTATATGTATGGTATTTTGGATCTGCCCTGAAAATGCAGACTCCATCTGCTATGCTAATAGGTCATGAAGGGCAGCCGGCTGATTGAGCCTAAGCACTGTGATCAAAAGTTAACTGCCTGATTGTTTACACTAAGTACTAATCAATAGATCAAGTACTAATCAACAGACTCTGCCACTCTAATTGTTACCTGAGGGTGGAGAATCATCAAACTGGAGTGGTTTGTAAGTGTTATGTCTACACCTACAAACAATGCAGATACTTCATTTGGTAGACTGGTCGTTGCCCCTGATTTAATTATGGGGCTACCCATAGAGTCCCAGTACACACGGGCTAATTAGCTGGGGGGCATGGGTTAATCTGTGTCTCCACGTTAGGGATTGGATATAGATAATTGTTCACCAATAGTCTGTATTCAATGTTAAGAATAGGGTTACACAGGTATATAAACTGTGTCAACCCTACAGTTTTTAGTTGTGCTTCTGATTCCACCTGGAATTTCTCCGGATTGCTGGAGAATTGCTAGCTGATACTTCTCCATCCCCCAACCCTAAGTAAGTGTTACCTTCTTGCCTGTTAATTGTACTATATTGCTGTGTTCACCTTTTTTAAGGAATAAATATATTTTATTATATCTAAGCCTCGTTCAGTACAACCCAGATATTTGGTGTTAATTATATCTTGTCATAAGCTACCGTGACACACGACTCATAGTGTATTAAACAAATTTAAAGTGCTAAATTGCGAGCAGGTAAGTATTGCACGTACAAGATATTACTATCACTCAAACATTACATGTCAGGTAGGACAATGCATCTCAGGAATCCAACGCAGTTCATGTATACTGTATGGCCTCCATAATACTGTATGTCGCCCCACAGTAAATTCTACCTTATGGGTATACTGCAAACTGCTTCATAGGGAAACATAGAGGTATAAATCTATCCGCTGGTGCATACATCTCTGGTTACATTTCTTGTTCCTCTCCTGCTGCTTTGGATGGTTATGAATTAATTTATGTGTATGCTATTAGAGGTTTATATATGTTCAGTTGTGAATGCTCTATAGTCTATACACTGTTACATACTTTATTTCATGCTGCTTCATCGTATTTCAATCTGCACTTTTGAAGCAAGTGTGATCTATTACATCCTGATTTTACAACTTTATTTTGTATTATATGTAAGAAGAGTTGTACTGGCTCCATTATTATAGTGCATTTGATTTATGAACACAGCTGTGGTTCACTTTTTAACCATTTGTTTTCTGCATGTTTGGCATTTTTCCCCGTCTGGTGTATATTTTCCATGGTCTCATTTAGATATTAGAGTAATGGGTTAGATTGTACGCTCCTAGCATTGGTCCTCATCAATGATGTCATGTAGTGGCTCTGGATTAGTGGGGTTTGTGTTTTTGGTGGATTATCTGGGGATTGGGAGCATTATATACATTCACAGTGACACTGTTGTATGTTAAATCCCGACGAAGTTGTAATTTTAGACCGAAACATAATTTTTCAATACATTTTTATTTGCAAGACTATTGTACTAGTCTATTTTTGTTATTTTGACCCTAAAAGAACCACACCAGAAATCATTTAATACCCCTTAGGAGTTTTGATGAGGTGTTTCTAGTATAAGGCAAAATGTTTTGGAACTTGAAAATTATTTTCATTAAAATAATAATAATAAATCAAAATGCTTTTATTAATATAACCTCCACTTTTTATTATTAACACTTATGTCTGAGTTTGGATCCATTAAAAAAGATTGCCATTTTTATATTACCAGTACGTTTTGCCTCAGCGAAATATGGAATTATATATTCAAAGTATGAATGAAGGCAAAAGAATTATGTTTGAAAAACATACAATATATATATATTTTTAAAATCCCAATTACTTGCACATTACTGACAAGGTGATGGATAGGTCGTAGACCCTACTAAGATGTCTGCTATGACTGCAGAAGCTGTGTTTCATTGTGTTCAAGCTGTCAGTAGCAGAGGGATTAAATGGAGACACATTACATATCTCTCTAAACTTGGTGTCCAACATAGATCCAGTTTCCTCATTTGTCAGTGAGTGCTGGCAGATCCAGGGAGATGGGTGATGACACAAGTTGAGTTCTCTAGCCGCAAGAATTTTATTTTCCCAAAGAACAATTATGTTCACAGGATGCCATCAAATATTTGAAAGCCCTGTGATCTCTTTCAGAAAGCAGTTAGGACCATTTATAACTCTTCCTCACCTCTAGTTATCTTGATACAGATAGCAGTTTGTGCCAGGAGCCTCTATGCCTGGGACTATGATTCCAGATTACTTGAATGGCGACGTTTTAGAAAGCAGAATATGAAAAGTCTTTGGGGAGCCAATTAATTATGTAAAATATGTGTCGAATATGTTGGTTACTTGTAATAAAACACACTTTTGTGAGATCATTTCAATCTAACAATGTGTAGGCATCTAATTTAAAATAATAATGCAAGAAATAACCATTTATTAGTCATTGCAAATCTGATACTGTTACTAAATACTTTTTAGAGTCCGACGTTCTGACTTCCAGAGACAGAATTTAGGAAACTATACATAGTCTTAGAGTAAACAACTGAATCAATTCCACCCATTGTTTGAAAACTTTCAATATAATATTTGCAATTGTGGTACAATACTTAAAAAAAACTGTGACAAAAATGGAGTGGTTAGATGGTAGGGAAGAAGACCTTTTGAAAGTCAGTAATGGCACACAGACGTACGGAAATGATATAATTGGTAAACTCATGTATTACCAGTTTGTACATTTACAACATTGCTACTTATATTTAATGGGTCAGAAGGTGTTTTTCAGCACCAGACAGGAACCTATCGCACAGCACTACTGAGTAAACATAAGCCTAAATCTCTCACGTTTCCCATATTTTTTCATCTTGCCAGCATGGTATAGGTTAATTTTTGTTTATTACCTCTTTGATGTTGTATCTTGCATTTTATTAAATACCATGTGAAGACTTCATATGATGGGATTTGTTCACTTGCACCCAACATTTCCATGTTGTACACATTTGCTAAACCAAAACGAAATCAGTGTACTGTAAAAACAAGAATACTTATTGCACAATTTGAACATGCAATAACACTTGATGAATACAGTGTGGTGTGGTTTTGTGCAATATTGCCCATGTTTGCATATAAATTCCATTTAATGAAAAGAGAATTTAGATTTAGAAAGGAGTCAGCTAGTGCACATAATGTAATCAAATGTATGAATATCTTAGACATGGATGACCATCATTTTTTCACCTACAGTAGAGTCAAAAACGTTGTAAAGCCAGAAATTATTACATTTGAACACCACAAACAGTGAGAATATATAATTAGCTTCTATGTTGATTGGTGCAAATATAGACACCTTAATGAATAGGCACCATAGAGTACAGTATGTTTACCACTTAGCAAACGTTGGAAAAGTAAAATTTCTCTTTTTTTCCCCCTCTATAACATTATTTGCACATGTTCAGCGTACATTTTTTTTGACAGTTGCATATAGCCATCTTGTGTTTGGCCTCTCTGATTGCAGAATAATCCTTTCGTGGATAACCAATCACAAAATTGCTGTATTGTTTGTGTGTGTGTGTGTGTGTGTGTGTGTGTGTGTGTGTGTGTGTGTGTGTGTGTGTGTGTATATATATATATTATATATAAACACAAGCTTACATAAGTATGCCAAACATATAAAATTAATGAGGCTATAATAAATACCATTTGTTAGAGGTTTTCCATTTGTAACGCAATATCCTTTAAGGGCCAACAAATTTAGCATCAAAGACTTTGAAATGTCTTCGTTATTTAAGTGGCTGAATACTGCGTGGCAACTGCACGACAAATACCTACATGTCCCTAAGACTGAAACAGTCATCGAACCTCATCTAAAACCACACTGGGTTGTTTTAAGACAGGCTTTTGTATTTTCTGCGATACCAGTCATTGCTGTTCTGATCAGTCAAATTTATTTTTTCTTGCTGTAGCCAGATCAATGAGCTACTGTTCATTTGTTTTACACCACTTCCTGGTTAAAGCCAAATTATTTTTGAATGCAGCACCTGTTTTTTGTTACCTCAAACCAATAATAACTCAAAGCAAAAACAACCAGACCGCACAACATGCATTTTTGTGAACATGAAAACTAGTGTTTCAATCGAACCTTTAGCTTCCAAACCATACATTAAGTGGCTTTCTTCCGAGCCAATGGTTTAGGTTTCCAGTATTTGTAGTAATCTGTCAAACAATGAGTAAGATTTGTCGATTAATGCAGCAGGAAGCTGGGTACACATGCAGAGACTGCTAGATAAACACAGAACGTACATGTTAAAAGTCAAAGCCAAGCAATTTGTGAAGATTATTGGAAGTTTACAATTTATTTTCATAGAGTACATTTATGTTCTGTTTATATATATATAGATATAGATATAGATATATAGATATATAGATATATATACACACACACACACACACACACACACATCATATACATTTTAAGCTATGGTGGGTGAAAAAGGTAACATAAAAACTCCACCGTTAGCATATAGCCAATAAAGAATATCACTTGTGAGCACACTTGTGCCTTTCAACCATTATCACCTAGCATACAGTGCTCCCACTACAGCAAGGGATTCTGGGAAATGACATGCAAATGAGCACACCTTTTGCCTGAACTATCCATTCACATGGAGCCCATTTTAGCAAATGCGTCGCGGTTCACACAGCTTTTAAGCACAGCATGGGACTAGCAAAGCAAGTCAAACCACTCACAGACATGTTTCAACCTTGATCGGTATCATCAGTGTGAGGTTGGTTTATCAAAACACAGAACCCCAGTAAGCTCTTTTTGGGAACCCCTAGCCCCCACAAAATATATATATGTATATGTGTCAAAATGGAGTGCTATTGAGCGTGGCATATGTATACAACAGACGACAGAGAAGCCCAATGCTACATCCAACATGACAGAAATACACAGTAAAATACTTATATATTCTCTTGAAGTAGGGTCATTTAGTTTAACCCTTTGGCCAAAGCGTTGTAAGCTTGCGAGCCACGTCAAGGCAGACACCTGTTCGCAAGTCCTAACACTACCAGATAAAATACTAATATACCTCTATTAGGATTAAAATTCTCATTTACCTCTATTAGGAGGGAGAAAGACCACAGTGAGTCTATATCCAGCAGAATGAGGTTGGTTTATACTTGCTTTGCAATATTTCTAGGCCGGGTAGGTTTACCATATACATTTTACAACATTTAAAACATTTAATTATTTATTAATCCAATATTATAACACCTCAATTATATTTTTCTTACATCTCTTTCATTTCCTTTCATTTCTGACATATGCAGCAAATACAGTACCTGTTTAGCGATTATTTATTTTTTTTGGGGGGGGGGGCAAATGCTTGCTTTATTACATTTTAAATGTATTTTGGTACTTTGTTTTGTATTTTGTATGCTATTTATTTTGTGTATTGATTTTGTATGATGGCATTTTTTGTGGGGTTTTCAATTGATTATTTCAGTTTTTTTTTTTGGTATTTGATTTTTAATCGTGGATTCTTGTTGCTATTTTGATTTGATTGATGGTGTTTATTTGGAGCTTTCTTTTATTTATTGACCACCTGGAGGCCCACGGACACCCGCAGGGACCACCCGGAGACCCCCATCGGCCTCTTGTATTAATGGTGTGCAGAAAATAAAAAAATAATGCTTTTATTCATGGCTCAATCTCTTTTGCGCCAGCCTTTAGATGATATAAAGAAATGGTGAGTTTTAACAGTGCGATTCAGTTATCACTGCTTTGTGAATCGCGCTTACTGGCACAAAACGACACGTTGCCATTTCTTGCCTGATCGTATGACATTTTTTTATCACTGACAGTTTTTGGGTGATAAAAAGCCTTTAAAGCGCGATACTGCTGTGTTATCACTGCTTTGTGAATCGCGCAGCAGCCAGTACCGCGCTATGAAGGCCTTTATCGTACTTACAAACACTTATCACTGCTTTGTGCATAACCCCCTTAGAAAGTACAATTAAAACTATGAAGCCTCAATTGACAATTGTACTAGAACATATACTGTATATTACAACTCAAATGTATGAGAAATGGAATGGAGATAAAAGAAATCAAAACAGGTATTAAATGTCAGAATAATAACTTAAGTTATCTTTAAAAATATTACACAAATAATAAAAAAACAAGATACATTCAAAAATGTAAACGATCCACTATCTATTTCAGCATTTAACCTATCGAGTATTAACGTTTTCAATTTAAAAAAACAAAAAGCTTCTCTCTTTGAGAGGGTCTGAATAATATCTCCACCTCTCCAAAAATTTTTTTAACACATTCTAGTACTCTGTAGTTCAAATATGAAGGATCTGCTCTATGTGTGACTTTAAAATGTTTAGGGCCACTGTGGGTTAATAATTGTTTTTTTTATATATATCGGGAACATAAAAAAAATACTTCTTAGCGCTCTCCAATATTTTTCTTTTCAGGCCTTTAATAAGTCCTTTGACGTCAAATTTGACAGACACATGATACTGTACATCCACCAATCAGATTGGTGTATGTATGTATGTATAACTTTATTTATATAGCGCCAAAAGTGTACTCAGCGCTTCACAAAGACAATACAGTACAGAAAATTCTAATTATACAATAAGCACAGCAAAGTCAGACAATAGAAAAATAAATTCCTGCCCCGGAGAGCTTACAATCTAAGTGGTATGTTGGGAGAGTTACAGAGATAACAGGTGAGGGAATAAGTGCAGTAGATGGCAGTGCTTGGCCACAATTGTTGGTAGGAGTGACTAAGTGTGAGATAGTAGCTATGAGTCCAGGCTATTGTGGTGCTTCTTTTGCAATGTGAGTTTTAAGGTTGGTCGGTAGTTAATGAGATGGGTTAATACCATTAGGGAAAGAGGTGGCGTGGAGACCTGGGTGAGAGCAGATTTGTATATGTCTGGGTCCAGGATTAGGAGAGATATCCCCAGCAGCAAGAAGGAGGATTAGAGAGAGAGAGGGAGTTAATAGAGGATTTGTGGGGGTGCTTTTTTTTAAGGGGTGTAGAAATTGTTGGGAAAGATGTGTGTAAATAGTGGTGCAGTATATGGGCACATGCATACAGTAGAGGCAACTCTTATTCGAACAAAAACCAGTGGCAATTCCCCAAAAAACCCAGGATACACCCAGGTACATTCTGAATACATGCCTTAAACTTTCCTTAAACTAGCCCCAGCATTTCTGCATTGATTAATGACCCATCAGATTAACAGCGGGGGTCCCTGGCAGTCCCATTCAAACTGAATTGGAATGCCAGGGATCCCTGCTGTGTTAATCCTATGGGTCGTTAGTCAATGCAGAAATGCCTTAAACGTGCCTCAAACTAGCCCAGAACATACCCAGCACATACCCAGCACATACCCAGAATGTAACCCGGCTAGTTTACGGCAAATGTTAGAATAAACGTTGCCTCTACTGTAGGTGGAGGGGAGGAGCGATGAAGAAATGTGGATAGGAGGGGAGTGGGGAAGTTGGTGAGAGGAGATAAGTTTAAAAAGGAGTGAGAAAACAGCAAACATGGAGGCAGGGAGAGAGGTAGGAAGAGAGTTCCCAGGTATTGGAGGATAAGAGTAGGAGTTTAAAGAAAAGGTGTGTAAATTAGACCTAGCAGGGAAGTGTAGCACTGAAGATTAAGCAGCAGCTTAGATCTTAAATCTATCGATGTGTACAAATTGTTAGAGCATTTAGAAAGTCAAGTTCTCACAATTGCAGGGTTGTTGATGAAGGTCAGAGTCCAGTTCTTCTTGTATTCTTCACCTCCAATTTCAACCACAATATTAACTCCACAGCCACTTCATATGTGACACTTAAAATGCACATCCATTTGGCACAGCCAAGATAGACTGACTTAAATACTCTAAACACATTCACTTGACTAATAATTAAGGTGGGGTTTGCCTATTCGACTCCAACAGACATACCAAGGAGATGTTAATTAGATATAAGTTCTGTTGCAATTTGGGTTAATTTTATAGAAGAATTCAATTCAGACAGACATATCTATGTGAAGAAATGAACCAGATATTCAGTATGCATCCATGTTTAAAGAGATAGAAAGATATAGAAAACATCCAGAGATGACAACTCCAATATTAACTCCACAGGCACTTCATATGTGACACTTAATACTGTATGTCTTCTTTTCTTTACATGCTATTTATATGGTGTTGAGCCACCAACCTTGACGAGCAACAGCCCATCTCTTCTTATGAGGTTTAAAAGTTTTTTTTATTCCTGGGTGCACAATTTATAGTTAATTTTCTGTGTTTTTTTTTATAATTAACCCTTACATATATACACATTAGTCACAATATCAAAAGACAAATTAAACAATTTGTGCGTAGTTTTATTTCTTTTTTTCCAGCAGATTATTGGAAATAAGGAAAATACAGAGGTAGTCATCAAATTATTTGCCTCTGTGTTTACCAAGGAAGAATCAATATCAGTAGTAGTGCCGCAGGAGGAAGCCACAACCTCCATATTAATGAACAATTGGTTAACTGAGTGTAACGGATTGGGGGACTTGCGCCTCTCAGCGTGTCCCCGTCACCTCAGGTCCCACTTCGGCTAGCTGCCCCGGTTTCCCACTTCCCCATTCTCTCTCCTCCTCCTCTCCGAGCCATACCTCCGCGGCACGGTCTGCAAGCCCAGGCACACGATCGGGGCACGCGCGCGGCTGCCTCACTGAACGCGCACGCTCCCGATCCCTTGTGACGTATCAAGGGACACGCGCCCCTCGGCGTGCCTCCGCCACCCCAGTCCTTACTGTACCTGGCTCCACCGCTCCTCCTTCCCTTCTGCCTCTCATGCTGAGCCCTTCCTCCGCGATGCACGCCACACGCCCAGGCACACGGTCTGTGCGCGCGCATAAGAACCTTACAGAAGGCGTGCGCACCCGATCTAGTTATCAGCCTTCCCCATGCACTGGCTCCACCCGCCGTCGGTTGTAGGCAATTGCCCTGGATTACCTCCATGTCTCCTCCCCTGCTCACACGGACCTATCCCTGCAAATACCAGGACAAACCTCTGCTCCCCCCCTCCTTCCTTTATTACCCCACTCTGTCCTCTCAGTCCTTGCTCTGCATAGCTTTCCTGTAGCTCCTCTGTGTGCAGTGTCTATGCCTAGCTCCCTTGTCTGTTTCAGCTCTGGTTCCTGTCCCTGCCCCTGTTTGGATTCCTTTGGTTTGAACTTGGACTTTGCTTTGGACTTGACTTCGCTGCCTTCTCCTGCCCCTGAATCCTGGCTTTTGGACATCACTACGCTGCTCTCTCCTGCCCCTGAACTCTGGCTCTTGGACATTAACCCTCCGACCTCTGGCACCCCAGACTCAGCAAGTATAACGTTAACCCTTGCTCACCAGGCCCGGCAATGCAATTTACCACACTCCGGGCACGCCCTCACTGCTGTGGATGCATGTTATGCCCTTACCCACCTCAGTACTGGGGACTGGCCAGGTCTGTGGGCATACATGGCGTTACATTATGCAGAGCCTAACAAATGCAGACCCCCCTGAGGTTGGGCCAAGGTGTCACTATGGAACATTGGCAATTCCTAAGCGATCAACTTACCACTGTTACACAGAAACTTTCTAATTTATCTCTCCGGGAATCCCCTGTGGCATCGTCATCCCCGGCCCCAGTACCGATAGGCAACCCGGGGCCACGTATTCCACCTCCCAAATGGTATGACGGGGACTCCCTTGCTTGCCGAGGATTCTTGAATCAGTGTGACGTCCAGTTCGAGATGTCCCTGTCTCACTTTCCTTCTAGTTGTACCAAGGTGGTCTACATCTATGCTATATTTAATGGTGATGCTCTCGCTTGGGCTTCTCCTCTCTTGGAACCCAGACCAGACATAACTCAAGATTACCCCAAATTCCAGCGTGAGTTCCAACAGGTTTTTGACACACCAGCATGTAGGGAGACTGCCGCTTTTTCCTTGTTTCATCTTTCCCAGGCTCGTAGGTCAGCTGCAAGATACACAGTGGAGTTCCGTACCATCGCTGCAGAGACCCAGTGGAACGATGAAGCTCTCGCCGCAGCATACTGGCATGGTTTGTCCGAATCCCTCAAGGATGACCTTGCAGTTCACGCTTGGCCTCCATCCCTTGAGGATTTCATTTCCCTCAGTATCCGGATGACCAGCGCACTCAAGAATGACGCCACGAGCGTCACCGTTCTCTCTCGTCCCTGAATGTTTCTCATGGGTCTCCTCCTTTGGCTTTTCCTGCGTTGGACGCTCCTGGACCGATGCAAATCGGTAGCCAAAAGCTTCGGGCCGCTGAGAAAGCACGACGCCGAGGGTCTCTGCTACTACTGCGGCTCCCTAGAACACCAACTTCGTCCCTGTCACTTGAAACCGGGAAACGGGAACACCCAGTAAAGGTAGAGGAGCTTCTCCTTGCCCCTCTCTCCAAGGAACTACCGAAGAAGATCCTACTCCCCATAACTCTTGTGGGTCCTGATCTTCAAGTAGAGGTTGAAGCATTCATCGACCCCCGTTCTGGTGGTAACTTTCTTGATCACGCCTTTGCTTGCAACAACCAAATCCCGTTAGTCAAGAAAGAGTCGCCCATCAGCCTGGAGGCTATCGACGGTCAACCACTCCAACCAGCCTTCATCATTTGGGAGTCTATTCCACTTACCCTGACCACTGCGGATGTCATACTGAGGTAATGGTCTTCGATGTTTTCCACTCCCCTACTGTCCAGGTTATTCTGGGATTGCTGTGGCTCCAGCTTCACAACCCGCGTATTGATTGGACCAATGTTTTACCGATCCAATGGGCTACTACCTCGGAGAAGACGGTCACTCCTTCTGTTGCCGTGCTCGCTGGCCTCGACACCATCTCATCTTCTCTCTCTACATTACCGAAGGTATACCATGATTTCTTAGATTTCTTCAATAAGACTCAGGCTGAGGTGTTACCCCCTCATCATTCTTATGACTGTCCCATTGAATTAATTCCTGGAACCGTACTCCCCAAGTCTAAAAGTCTTACCCCTTATCTGTGCCCGAGACGGATGCGATGACGACATACATCCAGGAGAATCTTAAGAAGGGGTGCATTCGGAATTCCACCTCCCCCGCCGGGGCAGGCTTCTTCTTCGTGAAAAAGAAGGATGTCTCCTTAAGACCCTGTATCGACTTTCGTGGGCTTAACAAAATTACGGTAAAAAACCGGTACCCCCTTCCTTTAATTTCAGAACTCTTCGACCGTCTACAAGGAGCATCTATTTTCTCCCTCAATTTGAGAGGAGCCTACAATCTTGTTCGAATAAGAGACGGTGACGAATGGAAAACTGTGTTTAACACGTGTTCGGGTCATTACGAATATTTAGTGATGCCGTTCGGCCTATGCAATGCCTCTGCTGTTTTCCAAGAATTCATGAATGATATCTTCCGGGACATTTTGGGAATGTTCGTCATCGTAAATTTGGACGATATCCTCATTTTCTCCAAGAACTTGGAGGAGCACATTCGCCACACCAATTTGGTTCTCTCTCGGCTTCGTGCTAATCGCCTCTACGTGAAAA
Source organism: Ascaphus truei (assembly GCF_040206685.1). Classification (NCBI taxonomy): domain Eukaryota; kingdom Metazoa; phylum Chordata; class Amphibia; order Anura; family Ascaphidae; genus Ascaphus; species Ascaphus truei. Next base: position 334,851,619 of record NC_134484.1, read on the forward strand.
TGTCTTTTCCACCAATCTTCCACAGCCTTCCTAGGCTTTATAATCTCTGATAAAGGCTTCACCATGGACCCTGAGAAATTGAAGTCTGTTCTCGACTGGCCGTTGCCGAATTCCCTCAAGGCCGTGCAACGTTTCCTTGACTTTGCTAATTACTATCGGAAATTCATCCGTAACTTCTCCACTATTGCTCTACTTATCACTGCCCTGACCAAGAAAGGTGCTGATCCGACTGTCTGGTCCCCTGAAGCCATCGAAGCCTTCGAATTCCTCAAAAAAGCCTTCGTCTCTGCCCCCATCCTTCGGCATCCGGATACTTCCCTTCCTTTTACTCTAGAAGTAGACACCTCTGATGTGGGAGCTTCCCCACAAGAAAAACTCTATCCTTGTGGATTCTTTTCCAGGAAGTTCTCTTTGGCTGAGAGAAATTATGATGTCGGGAACCGTGAGCTTCTGGCCATCAAATTGGCCCTCCAAAAATGGAGACATCTCCTCGATGGTTCCAAGGAGCCAGTAGCCATCCTCACTGATCACAAAAACTTATTGTACATTGAGGGGGCTCATCAGTTGGATCCCGTCAAGCTCGTTGGGCTTTGTTTTTCTCTCGGTTCAATTACACGATTTCCTATATTCCACGCACCAAGAATATCAAGGCCGACGCTCTGTCTCGCCAGTTCTCTATGGAGAACAAATCTAACGAATCCTCGGAGACGAATATGGAGTACAATTTGGGGCACCAATCCTTAGAAAATACATTAGGATCTTGAGAGAGTGCAGAGAAGAGCCACCAAATTAATAAAAGGGATGGACAATCTAACTTATGAGCACAGGCTAGCTAAATTGGATTTATTTACATTAGAAAAGAGGAATATAAGAGGGGACATGATAACTACATACAAATATATTCAGGGACAGTACAAGGAGCTTTCAATAGAACTATTCATCCCAAGGGCAGTACAAAGGATTTGGGGTCATCCCTTAAGGTTGGAGGAAAGGAGATATCACCAGCAAGAAAGGAAAGGGTTCTTTACAGTAAGGGCAGTTAAAATGTGGAATTAATTACCCATGGAGACTGTGATGGCAGATATAATAGATTTGTTCAAAAAAAGGTTGGACATATTTTTAGAAAGGAAAGGTATGCAAAGATATACCAAATAAGTCAACATGGGAAGGATGTTGATCCAGGGAGTAATCTGATTGCCAATTCTTGGAGTCGGGAAGGAATTTATTTTTCCCCTTATGAGATATCATTGGATGATATGTCACTGGGGTTTTTTGTTTGGCTTCCTCTGGATCAATAAGCAAGTTTAGCATAGGTTGAGCTTGATGGGCACATATCTTTTTTTCAATCTCATCTACTATGTAACTATGTAACTATGTATGTAACATCACATTGTAATTAAATAAAAACAAACAGCCAATAAAGCCATTGATTGTTATTGTGGTAAACTATGCCCACAATGGGGTCAAGGATTACCACAATGGCAATGAATGGGCACCACAAAATACATTACATTGCAATTAAATAAAAACAAACATTGGCCAAAAGTTGCCCTTGGTTGGGTGGTTAGGCCTCTCGGGTAGGTAGTGGAAAGGTTAACTCCTTCATTACATTAGAGGTTACAGGGCTAAGGTAATGAAGGGGTTAACCCTTCCTGGTAGGCCTAACCACCCACCCTAGGGATACACTACCCCTTTTATCCACCCCATACGCCAAACAAACAGGTAGTTTAGTTTAACCCCCTCATTACCTTAACGGCTAGCTGCTAAGGTAATGAAGCTGCTTTTATTTAATTTTAATTACCTATTATTGAAGCAGTGGGTCTCTGGAGCTGAACCGCATTAATTTCAGCCCTGTGAATCCCCTGCTTCCTTAGTTACAGGCCCCAGTATGGGGTGACTGTATCTCCTGCATGTTTAGTTCTGCCGCATTACGGCCCACGTGACCGGGACATTTAAACATGGTGGAAATACCGGCAACCCACACCGGGGCCTGTAATGTGGAAAGCAGGGGTGCCCCAGGCCTGAAAGTAATGCAGTTCAGGTCCGGAGACCCCCTGCTTCAATACGATGTTATTAAAAATAAATAAAAGCCGCGCAATCGCCTATTAGAGATGCGCAGAGAGAGTGACTGATTCTGTCTATTCTCTCTGCACATCTCTTTTACACTGATGCAGCCCGGTAGCATGCACGCAGCGGAAGTCCCATTAAGAAGCAGAGATCCCCCTGTGATAATCCTGATGTGCCATTCCTCCTTGCTATGCACTTTGATGCGGACGCCCCACTTTTGGTCAGCGGTTCACCAGCAAATGTGTTGCGGCAGGTTACAGATACATCTGGCTGCATCTGTATAAGCAGCCTCACACTGAAAATATCCAAAAGGTCGAAAAAGCTGTCTGTGAGTAGGTTTACTGGCTCTGCACTTCTTTAAACCAAGCTGTGCTGAAAAGCTGCATAATACGGCAGCCATAAGCTTATAGAGGTCCATGTTAAAATAGTCATGAAGTAAAAGGTGTGCTCATTTGCATTTTCTTTCCCAGAATCCCTGGCTGCAGTTGAAGCACTGTATGCTAAGAGGTAATGGTCAGAAGCAGGGTTGCAGATCAGTATGAGACATATGAATGTGCGCACAAGTAATATTTTTATTTGCTATATAAATATGATAATGTTTAGTTGGCTTCAAAAACCTGAAGAGTGGTTTGTAAACCACTGATGCAGACGATTTAGCAAATTTCACCAGAAAAAAAACGAATGCATATCCTACCACCTCGCCTATTTCATGAAATATCCCTACACAGGCAACAGGAAAATTCTCACAAATTTGCAACACAAGAAAAAAGCCCAATAGTTTTATTTGCAATGTAAAAAAGATTTGCAGTTTGCTAGTGTAACACCCCCACCCCTCCCCCCCCCCCTCCACCCACAAGGGAGATTTGCGTGTATGCGATGTTATAGGGCTGCTATGCTAACCTGTTTGATATACAGAAGCCTGAGCCTCTGCGCATGGGGTGCAAGGTGCATCATTTCCACCTGTGAGGATCCCGCCACAGACGACATGACCCCTCACAGGAAACAATAACCACTGTGAATAACCACGAACACAATAATATGAACCATAGGAACTTTACCAGGAGAGCATAAACATAATACACATAAGAACAACAGTAATGGCAATACACGATACAATCCCTTCTCCACTTAAAGGCAGATTATATATACCCCTTCTTCTAGTCCTATCCCAGGCACCCTGGGATAGCACGTGTAACCCACAAGGTACAGTAGTGTATGAAAGGTAGCGCTACCCCCTTTAGTCTTGTTGGTGCACAGTTGGGTACCTTCCCTCTGAAGCTTGGGCAACGTTGGCTTTACTCACTTGATGGAGGCAATTCCAGTGTCCAACGATGCAGGGCCCCCGACAAAACTCCCCTCACCACTTACCACCAGGAGCCCCACACGTGGTCTCTGAAGGCAGAGGATTTCCTCACTGGAGTCTGTCACACTCCAAGTCATCACTGGGCTGTGAAATAATGGGAAAAGTCACTAACTATGGGCCTTCCATACAATATACAATACAATCTACTGTAGTTGGGGCCTAGCTCAGGCCTTAGGGGGAACCGCTGTCCTAACCTGAGATGCCTAACTGTCTCCCAGGACAGTCTATGCTCTCCGTGTGCTCCTCCAGCACTAACTGTTGTTCGTCACACTTTGTCAGGATCCGTGATCCACGACGCCCTCAGTGCACTCGTTATTTACACCAACCCGCGATCGGGCCCCCCGCTCCTTCCGTCATCCATGACGCTTCCCTTTCTTCTTCTGGGACCAGCCGCCATGCTAGGCGGCGCGCTCGCCTCCCGCATGGAGGTTAATAACACCCTCTTCGGTCCTTCCTCCAGACTCCGCCCATGCTGCAATGTCATCAGTGCGCATCGCGCACACGTGGCACGGACAGCGCCCACACGAGCCGCGTCATCTCTCCGCTTCTGGGATACTCTCCACAGGCTTGTCGTGTTCTCTGGTTCCTAGCTCCTCTGTTCCTGACCTTGGCTATTCTTCCGGACTCCGCTCTTCTAAACTCCTGACCCCGGCTCCAACGATGATCCGCACCTCTCAAATCCTGACCTCGGCAAAGTACAACGATGATCCTCTCCAATCCTGACCATGACTAAGTATCTTCAACGATCCGCACCTCTCCAACCCCGGACTCGGCAAGTATCACTGACCATCTAGACCTCTCCAACCACGACCCGACTACCTCGACCTATCTACACTCCAGATACGCCCACACGGCTGTGGGTTGGTGTTGTTCATCTATCCTCACCTCGGCCTCGCGGTCACGCCTTGTTTGTGGTGGGCACTCTGTTACACAGTTAAAGTATTTATTAGTCCCTTACTCTGCCTCCTCCAACATGGCCATCACAGTCCATCAGAGCAAGGCTGAGGAGCTTCATAAGTGCCCCCAGAGATCAGGAGGTCTACCCTTATACACTAGCTAAGATGTTACCAGGCAAAAGGCAAGACTGGTTTGATTTTCTATTCTTCACCATATTCACACATCGTGCATTATTTTATGGTTATACATGTATGCAAGTTTCCTGTTTTTGATGTAATAGAAAAAGTTATCTCCTAATTTGCTGAAGTTGATATCTGATTTAAATAACATACTATACAACTTTCACCTCTCACTATAATTATAATAAAAGGGATTGTCTCTTAATTTGAAAGAGATGTGTTGACATCTTACAATGTGATATTCTATGTTCTAATTACCGTTAAAACATTTGAACAATCTGTGATATGTTGCAAAATGTTGCTATATTGTGCCATATTTAATAAGGAGTCTTCTGCCATAATGCACCTCATGACACTGGAAGAGAACCTTATAGCCCATTAAAGTCAATCGGCTGTAAAGTTTCCTCCAACACTGGTAGTGTATGAGCCATTATATAAACCAGCGGTGCGCAAACTGGGGGCGCGACCCCCAGGGGGAGCGTGAGATTGTCTGCGGGGGTTTACGGTGACCCCGCGCGCTTCCCGAAGCTACTTAAATGAAGGAAAAGAGAAAAAAGACAGTGCGCAACTAAAACAAGACCCCCGTGAAAAATGGCAAAAGTAACAAACTAATTGTCTTAATAATGCAAATATGTGCAAACTGGTCAATAAACCTTACAATATTTGGTGTAATGAATTGGGTCTGCAGCCGTCGTATGGGGTGGCTCAACACCCCTGGAACTAGGAGAGCGAGACAAAAACATAGTGCACAACGCAAAATCGTGAAGTATGAAATAAATTGAGTATATATTAAAACATTAAAGGTTCTGCGTACATCAATAAAAAATCAGTAAGCAATCATCGAGGCAAGTCCCGTGAATATTCCCTGAAGAAGTAGTGTTCGCGCTACGAAATGCGTTGGATTTATGCCACATACTGTGTAAACAGTTATCTATCCATTCTTTGCCTCAATTGTATTGCCCCTTTGATTTGCCCCCGCTTGGTCATACTGCTCCGTTACACTCCTGGACTACCATATCAATTGGACTGTCACCTAGCCTGTAAGAGAGGCTCCTTACGCGCGTGACGTCATCAGCGGGCGCTTGCTGCGCCCCAGTCACGTGATCGGAGGTGCGGTTCACGGAGTTTGGAGCAGGAATCAGGCGTACTCACGGGACTTCACTCGGGGGAGTCTATCTACGGCCCCTTCCGACATCTCTGCTACGAGTGCTGTTGGACTCAGAGGAGCTCTTTGAACGGTGCCTAGGAGGTTGTACGCCGCCGCTGCAGGATTACTGGTGTCAAAATCATCTACGGTTTCCTGATCCCACGAGTGGTAACCCTATTATGCCTCGATGATTGCTTACTGATTTTTTATTGATGTACGCAGAACCTTTAATGTTTTAATATATACTCAATTTATTTCATACTTCACGATTTTGCGTAGTGCGCTGTGTTTTTGTATCACTTAAATGAAGGGTCAGGGAAGCAGCAAAGTCCTCTGTAAACTGCACTTACCTTGCTTCTGGAGACGCATCGCCATGGTACAGTGACATCATGACGCCGGAGCCAAGGTAAGAGGGAGGGGGGGCGTGGAGAGAGGGGAACAGCCGGCAGGGGGGAGCAGGGGAAAAAGGTTGCGCTCCCCTGATATAGACCATTGAATGGATCTGATCTGCATTTTAACAATGGTGATTCTGCCAATGACCTGACCAATGATTAGTATGAAAACATTAAAATCACCTTTAGATGCTCTCCCCTATTATGTTGAAAGAAATTGCTATTCATTGTCCATTTGTAATTTTGTAAAACTTGCTTCTAAAATCCCGTTCTTATCACTGCAACGTTAAACTGTCTGCATTCTTGACTCAGTTGGGTAGGAGAACCTTTAGTGCAAGATGCTATATATTAGCTATTTATTTTGACAGTGTGTTTTCCCCTGTTACAAACAGATGCTGTATGAGTCCAGGCCTAAATTTGTTAAACTAATAAACATGTGACATTGTAAAAAAAAAGATATAAATTATACAGAACCTGCAACATGGCTAAATGCTTTGGGGTTTGGGGATTTTTTGTATATCCAATATACTTTATGTTGCTAAGTGTTACTGAGGGTTCAAAGTACATTATGTTATTTATACAGTAGCATGCAAGGATAACTTTGCCAGATCAATAATGGCAGCAATACTTAAGTAGCACAAATTATTTATGGTACCTGAGACACAAGTAGATAAAGGCCCATATTTAATAGGTACTGCAATTCCATAAGACATCTTTCTGTGTCAAAAGACACCTTAGGGACCATGATCTTCAATATGCCGGAAGGTAGCCTTTGGAATAGCACCGCTTAGAAAATATGGCAAAAGGGTCTTGCCAATGTCACAATGAGAAACCACAGATGATTCTAGAATGCTTCATGCAAAATGTATAATATATTATTACGTTTATAAATCCATCGTTTTACTTTTTTACTGAGTACGTAGTCAAAATATAGATGCATTTTTGATGCCACTGTTTAATATTCTCCATGTTTTTGAACAATGATAAGAGCTAAGAAGTATTTTTATTTCGATAAATGGTTCTAGACTTTTTTTATTGGATTATAATTACAGTTTTGAAGTTTCAAAAAGTTCATAATTAACTTTCCAAAACAATTCTCTGCAGACCATTTATTCTTATTGGATAATGGGAACACAGTGAAAATTAATGAACAAATAAAAAGTGTGAGACAAATACCAAAAAATAATCATTTGAAAGCCACATGTTGCTGGTATTCATGTAAAATGTGTCAAATGAGAAAGAGAAAAAAAATATTAAAAATAAGATTAGAATGCTAGCAATCTTTCAAGGTTATTGGTTTCTTCCTAGGAATGTTTGAGTCTTGCTTCCCAACAAGGGCGATAACCCAATGTATAATCCCTTTTTTCATCTCCAAATGTTTTCTAATCAAGATAAAGCTGGTGGAGTAAATGTTGAAAGTTAAGCTTAGTGTAAATTATGTTCTTTCATCAATAGATCTCGGGTTCAAGTTGAGTCTCTTATTTCTGGTTAGTAGGGTTTACAAGAATCCAAAAATGCTTTTATGTGGTAATGCATGTTTAAAACAACTGTAATAAGGGGAAACCTTAAAGGTCTAGATTTTTTCAGCTTGCATTAAAGTTTTTGATATAATGCCTGGACGAATTCCTAAAACACAGGGTAAGAATCTTGGTTGGAAGCGTTTTAACCTATTGAGAACAAGAGGAGCCTGGCTTGCAGTGCAGAGAACTGTGCTAAAGGCTCTCCTAACACTGCAGAGGTTAATTATATTTGTTTACATGCCATATGTCAATGAATGATGCTGAACACACACTACTTTTCAGCTACTTCCCCACCAGCCACTGCAAGGCAAGGATGTAAAATTAACTACTTTTGGCTATGTTATATAGCGCACTTTCCCCCACCCTATGGAAGATATGGCGGCTATGGTGTGTGGTGCGTTACCTGTGGCTCACAGAAGGCCTGAACCTCCACCGCTGGTAGCCTGGGGTGTACCTGATTCTTATGGTGACAGCGCCTCCACCTGCAAGGGATCCCGACTTGGCAGGATGGACTCTTACAGGAACAATACTAATAAGACACGCACACAAATATATGCTAACAACCTTTACTGAACACAATAATATTAGTAACCTGTACCACACAGTAATATAGACCCCAATATGATACCAATAGTGAGTGTCACCAGAGTACATTGGGTGCCAAGCACCCTGATGTGGTTCCTGTTATGATGCCATTCTTGGCAAGATGTAGTCTCTACGTCCAATAAAAATACTAAAGGAAATATCTGATGCCATGAACTATGTTGGGATCATATGGTACCACACTCAATACAGCACAGCACTGAACAAAAAATGTTATCCTAACAAGGTTAAAGGCCAAAATGGCGGAAGAAGCGAAACAGAAGAGATTCAGGGGGAGGACCTCCAATGACTGTATTATGCAGTGCTTATGAGAAATGTATGATGGTGGGCATAGCAGAGGTTAGGAACACAGTCATTGCAAGGGCAGACGAGGAACAAGGTAAGCAAATGATAATAGGATAATATGTACACTTGTGACGTGCCAAAAGTTTTAAAACACTATTCTTCACTAGTCATATAGCTGGAACATTCTGTACATGTAACACACAGTATGTGACTGACGTTAAGTCACAATAGTGCTCACTAAAATAAATCATTAATATATAATAATAATAAAGTTTAATAACTAATAATATATATAACTTCTATGTCAGATTTAAGGCTATATTACTATACATGTCAATCACATCCTTATTGTACATATTCATTCAATACGGTAACTACACATGTATATCCATATATTTTCATGTCACTGCATTTAAATATGTGAAAACATCACACATATTTTGTAGTGAACCTTTACTTAATAAATTGTATATGTTACATGCTTATAGGTCCATGGAAAAATGAAAAGAGTAGCCCTCCACTCAACCCTCCAGTACACTGGGGAGAGTCTGGGGGTAGTGGGAGGGGAGAGAAGGAGGCATGAGCCTGGTGGGAGGGGGTGAGGAGGAGACATGGCCTGGGGGGAGGGGGTGACGAGAAAGAGAGGAGTAGTATGAGAAAGAGAGGAGTGGTGGGAGTAGTATGGGCTGGGAGTAGCTGGAGAAGGACCCAAGGGTTTTGGGAGGGGGAAGAAGAGGGGGGAGCCTGAGGGTGGGGAGAAGGAGGCGTGGGTATAACGGTACTCATCTCAGATCAGGAAGCTGACGCATTTGGCTATGGTATTGTATATATTCACTGACCAAAACCTGGGGACAGAGTCCTGTTTAGAGTTAAAGTAGTTGGGTGGAAGGCAGAGGTATCACTGGCTAAGGTCATGGCAGCTAGCAGAGGTGCAGAGTCAGAGTCATAGAGTAAGGTCAAGGTAGGTGGAAAAGGTGCAAGGTCTGGTTCAGTGCAGATGTTTGCATTGTCGGGGTCACAGGCTCAGGTGAAGGCAGGTGGCAAAGTTGCACGGTCAGGGTCACAAGCAGAGGTCAGCAACAGGTAATAAACAGGAAAGCGGACAGGAGACATGGAGTAACATGGTTGGGACCACAGCATTAAGCATTAAGACAGCATTTAACACATTATTAGGGAGCTTTGAAGATCCATGATAGCTTTTGCCGAGACGTTAACTGAAGTTAACGTCTAGTTAAGGGACTAATAGAGCTTTACAGTTAGATTAAAGAGATTAAGGAATTTAGAGCAGGAGAGGCCATGTACCCTCAGAACTTGTTTAAAAATCGAACAAGTATTTAGAAGAAACAGGAGAATAGATTTAGGGGCCTATGCAGAGAGCAGCGAATTTAAAAAAAGGCGAATTTATTAAAAAGTAGCTTTTTTGGAGAGTTTTATTCTCCATATGCAGAAAAGTGCGAATTCTGCTATGTTTAACATGGATGCGTGTGGCGAGTTTAAATTGGCGAGATGCGCGCTTCAGAAACGTGTAAAAACAAATTCGCGCCTTTTTTTTTCCCTTTGCAATGGCCGCGAGCGGCAGCTTCTTGCCAATTTTTTCTGGCGAGGCAAAAAGGAGACAATCGCGCCATTTTATTGGCGCGAACAGCCGCTAGATGCCGTTCGCGCCTCTCTGCATTAGGATATTTTTAAAACTGGCGAGATTGAGGTTCTCGCCAGCCGCGAGGCGAGTTTTACAAATAGAAAAGAAAAATTGGCGCGTTTTTCGGAAATCGCCATTTTCTGCTGTTTTCTGCGCGATTTTCTCCAAAAAATGGCGAATTTCGAAATAGCGCTGCTCTCTGCATAGGCCCCTAAGAAGGGAATTAAATAGGTGTTAAGTGAAAAGGGTTAGGGTAAGCCCTTTCTCCCTGTGTCTTACATTACATTAACTTTTTGTTCTGTAAAAGTTTGATACTCACCATTGCATGCAATACTACAAGAAGGCTCCCTTTCCTAGCTCCTTGTACAACCCCTCCCCAATTTACTACCTGCTGTGAGCAGCACTCAAATGATAAGAATCAGCATCATATATTTTTGCTGTGACATTATATATTGACCTTATTAGCAATTTAAAGAATAACACCCCAGCACCAGAGGCTGTGGCAACAAGACAGTGTGGGCAAGCCCCTATTGGGCATTGGCTCACACTGGATGTGTAGGGGGGGTTAGGGCAGGGGAAATTTGGGATTAGGGAGGAAAAAATGGGGCCATGCACCTCATGGCTAAAACGAAGCATGATGCGTCCTGTTGAAGGTCCCGCTCACCGATATTCATGCCCTCCCACCCAGGTGGCAGCAGCAGAAGATCCAGAGTTGCACAGCCTACATACTAGCAGAGCTAAAGAGGAGAGGAATCAAGTGACTGAGGGAACAACTGTCTGCCAGCTCAGCTGATATTGGGTTTGGTCAGGCTGCTAGGAACACCAACGTGGAGGAAGAGGCTGCTTGTAGCAGTGAAGAGAGGGATTGTGCTTGGTCTCAGAGGGCTGATAGGAGGTCAGAGGTACCCCCTGAGGTGTGCCAGGTATGGTGCCGATCCAGACCTCCAAAGCATCTGAGCCCCAGTTCACCAGCCTCCAGCAGCACTCTCTGGAGGAGGGGGAGGGCCCTCCTTAGCAGGAAGAGCAGCTTGTGGTCTGCGGTGCAGACCTGAAGAGCAGAGGGACTCCTCACAGTCTCACTCCTCTGCTGACCAGTGGGGCAGGTTTTTGATGATGGAATATGGAGGGGAGGTAATAGGGAGCATAAGAAAGTCTCCCACTATACAGAGGCGATTCTATTCGGGTTCCCTACCACAGTTGCCCCTTATCTACCATCATTCAGCTCACCCCCGCTTAGGGATTTACTTTATGTAGTGTTGAGCGTAAAGAAGGTTATTCTCCAGCAGTTACAGGTTACAGTATAACGCGTAGCTCACCACAAACGAAGCGTGACCGCGGTGCTGAGGTAGGGAATTGGATAATGCCGAACCACAGCCACGCGGGCACGCCTAGGATGTAGAGTAGTCATTAAAGCCAGGTCAGGGTTATAGATTAGAGAATGGTAAGGTACTTGCCAAGTTCAGGAGTGGAGAGTTTCGGATCATCGTAGTTCGTAGCCAGGTTCAGGATTGGAGAGTATCGGATAGTCTGGGTACCTAGCCAGGTTCAGGATAGGATAATGTTGGATCGTTGGAGTATTTAGCCAAGGTCAGGTCTGGAGTCAGGAGAAGAGTCATACAAGCCGGATCAGGAGTGGAGAAAAGTGGAGTCCAACAAGAGGTTAATCAGCATACAAGGCAAGGGTTCAGGAACAAGGATGTGGCAAGGCACGGCGTCACAATGACTATGCTCAGCAAAAACTGGTTGTAGACCGAGGGTACAAACAGGAGGAGCCTCCAATAGCCAGCCAGGGCGGAACCAGAAAGTGAGAATCAATTGGTTGCTGGTGCCCACAGGTGTGCCCTATGATACAGCCTAATTGGGGTTGAGGGTGGAACTGCTCGCACGCCGTCCCGCATGCGTCATGGATGCCAGGGGGTGGAGTTTAGAGCACGTGTCACTCCGACACTGATTCCTGCGACCAGAGGGGGCGGGACCAGTTGTACGCCGACCCGCGCGCGTCACGGAGGTCAGGGGGCGGGGCCTGACTCGCGCATCAGCAGGGTGGCTGGCCAAACATCCAGGTCATGTGAGTGATGGGGGCAGGGTCTGAATCCATGGGCGATTGAACAGAGTTCGCAAGGTCCACACGCACACGCGTACTGGGACCATGAAACCGCTCGTCCTGGGTATCCGTCATGGAAGGCTTGTTGGGGTGAGGAGACGGTCTTCAACCGCCAGGTTGACGAATCCTCACACAGGTGTTGATCAGCCATCCTGTTTTTGCATGCTGGTATACAAATATAAAACTGATAGCTAGTGTATAAAACAACAAATAATAATTCACAATAAGAGTAAATAATCTTATATGAATCAGTGGATACACAGCTAGCGCTCAAATCACTGTCACTACTTGTTGAAAAATAAAAAATATATAATCTTACATCAACAGTGTATATGGAGTCCAGATAATATATGTCCAATATAAATACACAGTCAAATAGCAATAACCAGTCACTGATAAGTGATGCTGCTCTCTTCATTGGATCTAACCCATGGGTTCTGAACAAAAATACAGAAAAAAAGAAGAAAGAGAGAGCGCAAACCACATAGTGTAACCTGTAGGTTTAATAGGACAATAAAAACGGTTAAAAACACTCACAAACATCCGCCATAAGTGTGCACGAAAAAGATAATAAATCGTCTGTGCTGTCCCACTCGAACACCAACCGCAGCCACAATCCTTTTGCCCGGTATGTACCGTGAGCTCCAGTGCCCTCCTCTCCATGATCGGATCAATCCCACGTCCGCGTTCGCGTCACATGGGTAGTGACGTCAGTCCGTTGTGCGTCAGTCACGTCGCTTGGGGATTGGCTGAGAGCTGGCAATGCTCCTACACTTAGAGCACGTCTGACAATGAGTGCTGTGGCAGGGATTACAAACTGAATGCCACTAGAGACCCAGCCCTGCCCTACGTGTTTCCAGGAGTCTTCTCCTCTTCCTCAAGCTGCTGTGTCTCGTGGCTATAGCTCTTATTTATATGGGGCATACATTAACCCTAAACAACAATGAATTCATAGTAAACATCTGCATCGTATAATGTTGTTTACAAACCAAGCATCCATGAGAGCCCATTGTAATTACTCATGAGCTGCCATTAAATATAAAACTCCTATAATCAAGAATAATTTATACTCATATTTCATTAGTTATATTTAAAAAAGGCAATTAAATATAGAAACCTTATTAGTTACACTAATTAATCATTTATGAATATTAATTAATAATACAGCTTATATAAAAGAAAGTTAAAAATGTGACATATGAAATGAAATGTAATAAATATTATGATAATTATTCTTAATGGAAATTGTTAGTAAACAACACCATAGAACATCATAAATTAGGCATATTGGACATCTCTAAACAACCATATTATTTGCAAAAAGATTAAGATAAAAAAACAACATTCAATAATTATATCATAAAAAACATTCGAAAATATATACTATTAAATACTAAAACTAAATTTATAATTCATTTAAATTTTATTTTGAGATCCTTATCTCAGTTTTAACACCCTTGCAGTGCCTGGAATTCTTTATTCTTCCTTTTTTTTTTTTTTTTTTCAATCCCTGTTTAAGTCGTAAAAACCTTTGTATATCAGTATTTTTGACCTGAAGAAGAGAGGAAAACTCTCGAAAGCTTGCCCTATGATATTAATTGTTAGTCCAAATAAAAAAGGTATCACCTAATCCTGAAGAACTCAGTTATTCTGCACTATCGCAACTGGACTAACACGGCTATTTCCGTCGTGTATATATATATATATATATATATATACATATGATAAATATATACAGTAGATATATTAAACATATACAGTTGAGCTTCATTATAACACGGTGCTTGGGGTCCACATAATACGACCACATTATAATGGGGAACTCGTAGAAAAAAAATGGCTGCCGCGATCAATAAAAATATCAGACTTAGCACGCTGGAGAACACATAAGCGGTACAGATAGTATCACCGCTGGTGAGGCGCATGAGCAGTGCAGACAGAACCACAGAGCTCTGTATATGACAGGGAGACAGTGGTGGCGACTGACATGAAATAGGCCACACTTATGTACATGGACAGGAGCGGGGGGGGGGGGACTGCAAGGGACTAGAGAACTGCAAGAAATATCATGGTATATATATACATACATACACTTTCCCTGGTAAGGGGTATCAGACCAGGCTTTCACCCGGATCTTCAGTTCCCCCTCCTGGGGCTCGCGCATCCCTTTCCGGGTGACCCTCAGCTTGTTGAGCACCCCGAAGGCAGAGAGCCATCCCACGCTCCTCCTGCTCCCTGCGCTGCCGCCAGCTCCTTCCGTCCTTCCTTCTCTATCATGTGCTCAGTCTCCCTGGCGGTCTCCGCTGCTCCATGTCTCTGGGGGAGCGGGATGCTCAGGCTCTCTCCGGCTGCTCCATGTCTCTGGGCCAGTGCAAGTGCTGGGGATGCTTTACTGCACTCTGGGCACTAGTCCTCGGATTTACCGTAATGCACGGACTAGCAGCGCTATGCCCATCACTGCTTCATTGTAACCGGAGCGCTGCAGCCTCTCTACACTGCTTTAGCCATTGAATCCTTTGTATATCAGTATTGCTCGACCTGAAGAAGAGAGGAGAACTCTCAAAAGCTTGTCCTATGACATAAATTGTTAGTCCAAATAAAAAAGGTATCACCTAATACTGAAGAACTCATTTATTCTGCACTATCACAACTGGAGGACTAACACGGCTATTTTCTGCTTTATAGAAATATAATTTCAAATATATATATATATATATATATATATATATATATATATATATATATATATATATATATATATATATATATATGTATGTATGTATGATTAACCAATCTACAAAGAAAAGGTTAAGGATATACATGCACAAATTTAAAACATCCGAACTCAAATTGACAATATCACAGTCAAATTAAAAACAAAGCAAATTGAAAAATGAAATACATCTCATAAGAGAACACATCAAGCACCTATCCAAAGTAATATATATCAAATGGTAATAAAACATAACATTTTGCAATGTGAACATGATGCAAATAATCTTTGCATCATGTACACAATAGCAAGCAATGTTCCAAAACAAATAAACTATTCCAAGCAATCATTCAATAACAACAAAGCAAGTAAACATTAATAAATTACCAACACACAATTGATGCAATCTGAAATAAATTACAACCAAATCCAAATCCATTACCCAATTCACAATTGTAATCCTAAAACCAAACCATAACCAAAAATATTCTATTTCTAACTAACACGATCAGACACAATCTAACTTCAACAAATAAGCCAATAATAAAAATTAAGGCAGGCCCCTGAAATAAAATATTGCAAACATCATCTGAAATGACATGTACTGTAATTAAAGCAAAATTACATTAAACACACACATTTTTAAACAAAATGGTAAAATACTTTTATAATACATGAGAAAAGGCAATTAAACATTTGCAAAACAACCCTTTAATAAACGTGCATGTATGTATCTCCATAGGGATATAGATACATACAGGGGCATTAAATGGACATTACAAAAAATTATGACATTGTACCAAAAAAATAAAAAAACATTTAAAAGTTAAATAAAATACATTTATTTTGTTTACTTACCATTAGATGACCCACTCACCGACTCCCGGGGGAACCTCTATGTCTACAAGAAATCCACGCACAGGAACCAGGTACCCATAAAATAAAAAACCATTAAAATCCAATTGGGTGTCTTCTGTCTTCTATTTGTAATCCATACCGTCAGTGTTCTTGCTTTTGGGGTCTTCTTTACCGTCTGCGGGGTCTTCGCGGTCTTCTGGGTTCTTCTTCCGCCATGCACTGACCCTCTTCTTCGGAGGGGAGGTCCTCTCTCCACGATATGTTGCTGAAAAATGAGACGACATACAGTGGCGGCTGCCTTTAGCCTCCTGCGTGATTGGTGATTGTGCCTGCCTTTCATTATATTCTTTTTTTGGTTTATTACCCTGTGTGCTGTCTCTTCCTTGCTGCGTGGTATTGGAGCTACTGGTCTGCCTGGTAAGGAGCCTCTCTCTCTCTCTATATATATATATATACTAGCTGAGAGTAGGGGGGGAAGGAGGGGGGGGAGGGGGGGGAGGAGGAGGGGGGAGAAGGAGGGGGGAGGAGGAGGGGGGGAAGGGGGGGAGGAGGGGGGGGAGGGGGGGAGGAGGAGGGGGGGAAGGGGGGGGGAGGAGGAGGGGGGAAGGGGAGGAGGAAAGGGGGAAGGGGAGGAGGAGGAGGGGGGGAAGGGGAGGAGGAGGGGGGGGGGAAGGGGAGGAGGAGGGGGGGAAGGGGAGGAGGAGGGGGGGAAGGGGGGAGGAGGGGGGGCAAAGGGCGGAGGAGGGGGGTAAAAGGGGAGCGGGGGGGAGAAAGGGGAGCGGGGGGAGAAAGGGGAGCGGGGGGGAGAAAGGGGAGCGGGGGGGGAGAAAGGGGAGCGAGGGGGGGAGAAAGGGGAGTGGTGGGGGAGAAAGGGGAGAGGGGGGTGGAGAAAGGGGAGCGGGGGGGAAGAAAGGGGAGCGGGGGGGGAGAAAGGGGAGCGGGGGGGAGAAAGGGGAGCGGGGGGGTGAAAGGGGAGCGGGGGGGGAGAAAGGGGAGCGGGGGGGGAGAAAGGGGAGCGGGGGGGGAGAAAGGGGAGCGGGGGGGAGAAAGGGGAGCGGGGGGGAAAGGGGAGCGGGGGGGGAGAAAGGGGAGCGGGGGGGAGAAAGGGGAGCGGGGGGAGAAAGGGGAGTGGGGGGGAGAAAGGGGAGCGGGGGGGGGAGAAAGGGGAGCGAGGGGGGGAGAAAGGGGAGCGGGGGGGGAGAAAGGGGAGAGGGGGGTGGAGAAAGGGGAGCGGGGGGGAAGAAAGGGGAGCGGGGGGGGAGAAAGGGGAGCGGGGGGGGGAGAAAGGGGAGCGGGGGGGAGAAAGGGGAGCGGGGGGGTGAAAGGGGAGCGGGGGGGGGAGAAAGGGGAGTGGTGGGGGAGAAAGGGGAGAGGGGGGTGGAGAAAGGGGAGCGGGGGGGAAGAAAGGGGAGCGGGGGGGGAGAAAGGGGAGCGGGGGGGAGAAAGGGGAGCGGGGGGGTGAAAGGGGAGCGGGGGGGGAGAAAGGGGAGCGGGGGGGGAGAAAGGGGAGCGGGGGGGGAGAAAGGGGAGCGGGGGGGAGAAAGGGGAGCGGGGGGGAAAGGGGAGCGGGGGGGGAGAAAGGGGAGTGGGGGGGAGAAAGGGGAGCGGGGGGAGAAAGGGGAGTGGGGGGGAGAAAGGGGAGCGGGGGGGGGAGAAAGGGGAGCGAGGGGGGGAGAAAGGGGAGCGGGGGGGGAGAAAGGGGAGAGGGGGGTGGAGAAAGGGGAGCGGGGGGGAAGAAAGGGGAGCGGGGGGGGAGAAAGGGGAGCGGGGGGGGAGAAAGGGGAGCGGGGGGGAGAAAGGGGAGCGGGGGGGTGAAAGGGGAGCGGGGGGGGGAGAAAGGGGAGCGGGGGGGAGAAAGGGGAGCGGGGGGGGGAAAGGGGAGCGGGGGGGGGAGAAAGGGGAGCGGGGGGGAGAAAGGGGAGCGGGGGGGGAAAGGGGAGCGGGGGGAAAGGGGAGCGGGGGAGGGGAAAGGGGAGCGGGGGGGAAAGGGGAGCGGGGGGGAAAGGGGAGCGGGGGGGGAAGGGGAGTGGGCGGGGGAGAAGTGGAGTGGGGGTTGAAGGGGGGGAAGGGGAGTGGGGGGGGAAGGGGAGTGGGGGGGGGAAGGGGAGTGGGGGGGAAAAGGGGAGTGGGGGGGGGGAAGGGGTGTGGGGGGGGAAGGAGAGTGTGGGACGGGGTGGAGAGCAGTGGGCATGTGTATTGTCATAATTAATGTATGTGCATGTCCCCCCCCCCCCCTCCGTGCGTCCGTTCCCCTGCTGGTTCGGCTGGTGGCCCCCCCCCCCATTCTCGGTGACTCGGCCCCCCCCTCCCCGTGACTTCCCCCCCCCCGTACTCCGTGACTCGGCCCCCCCCCTCCCCGTGACTGGTTGGGGGGGTGGTGGTGGAGGGAGGTGTTTGTAAGAGGCAGTGTTGCGCTGCTTGTTCGTGCGGTGTGTGGAGGTGAATGTTGATATAGAGATTCTGTACCTGATCTGTGGTAGCAGGCGGTGAGGGTTTTGTTGGTTGAGAGGTCGCCCCAGAGCAGTGAGGATTGTCAGTGAGGGGTGGGACAGTGGGGTGAGGGGTGGGACAGTGTGGCAGTGGTGTTGGCCGAAGGCCAATGAGAGTCAGTGAGGGGTGGGACAGTGTGGTGAGGGGTGGGACAGTGTTGAGGTGGAGTGACAGGCCAAAGGTGCAATGCGATTGGCCCTAGGGACACAGGGCATGCAGACAAACATACAGACATTTCAGAAATATATAGTAGATATATATATTATATATATTATATATATATATTAAAACTGGGGTGTTTCCCAGTGTTGAACCACAATTCTTCAAGCTCTGGAGATACCCTTGTTCATGAGAAGCAACAACATCATTGAGAGATAACTATGCAGCATTTTTTATTGGTGACCCTGTGTGCATGAGCCCTCCTACTGTAGGTAGTTTCTGACAGGAAATTACACTTTTTATTTTTACCCGTTTTTATCAACTGGGGGTCCCAAAAAGTTTTGAATATGTTTATATTTTGCACTTTTACCAAAACCTTTTTGTATGTAGGGTAGTGTATTAATGGGACTGGGAATATAAAACTAAATCATCTGTATCTCCTGATGAATTAGAGGCAGGTGATAACCTTAGTCTGACTGCAGTTTTCCACATTAGTTCAGTGATCCTTAACCAAATAGTGTTGTGACACCCTCGTGCGCCATGTTCCTTGGCCAAGTGCATCATAAAAATAAAATAAGCTAGAAAAAATTAGAAGGATAAAGCATTAAGCTCAAAACTTAAAAATGGTCAAGTAATATTTGAGCTTTAAGTAAGAACAAAATCTTGTGAAGTTCAAATAAACAAAAAGCTCTGGTATGAAGAAAGATTAATGGTCCTGTACATTTCATTAGCAGCCCTGTGTTGGTTAAAACAGAGAGTGATGAAACAGGCCCACAGCACTGGCACACTAGCAACATTTATTACATTCCGTGCAACTAAACTCATGTTTGCGCTTTTCTAAGGGAGCTCGCATTCACAGTTCTGATTGGAACACGGTGACCCTAAAATCCCAGTCACTATCCCAGGATTCTGCTGGAATTCTCGTGCCACTGCCATTAACCTATTTGAAGATGGAAGTTCCTGTTTTAATAGATTAAAACTGTGTGATTGAGGCCTTAAAAAACCTGGACAAGTACAAATATTTAAAATTATTTTTGGACAGTCCTTTTCAATGTTTTGTAATCTGCAGTTTCAGGTGGGGTTTACCACCCTTATATTGGCTTTATCTCTGCAGTGTCCCCTGTTCTTCTAAATGGTTATTTAACATCAGATGGCATAATTAAATTTGATTACCTTATCACTTAGGAGGAGCAAACAAGATTGACAATTAAACCTCCACTCATAGTCCCCATGGCAATGGGAACGTTCCAGGCTTTTAAAAAAGATTTTTAAATAATTATATTTGTATGATCTCTCTTTTAAAACAGCATCATTTATCCACATAAAACATATTTAAAATATCAGTGGCATTAGTTCAATTATCTTCTTTGAGTGGCCCATGATATTAGGGTAACGCCATATTTAGTGGCAACATAGTGGCCTTATGATGTCGCCCCAATTACATGGACTCTTCTAGGGGATATTGTGACTTCAGCTTCCAACAATCTAAGGTCAGGCCATCTTTTTCCGTTCCTGATGTCAGGGAGAGGAATGTGGTCATAGGAGTGTTACTGTATAACAGTTGTCCAGGGAAGTATCAAGGTTTCTAGTGTGTAGACTTTCTGCAAACAGTCACATCTTTGAAATATGTGTTTACATCAGTAAAGCTTGTATACTAAAAGCAGCTTCAGGGATAGTATTTGCATGGAATGTTGTATTAAAATGTACCTTTACTTTATTTGTTCAGTGCTCTCATATAAAATAGAATAAAAACCCTCACCTAAAATATGATTACAATTATTTATTTTTAAGCTTTTCAACCATTCAGATTTTTCAAATGTAATAAATCCACAAAGTATATTATAATGTTTTAGGTACATTTGTAGCATTTGCAAACAGGGGACAGAACAACTGCATGGGCTGGGTTGCAAGTACAAAAGGAAACTGCTGGCAATCTGTAATTAATGTAGGTTGTTGGCAGTCAACATATCACCTTCTCATACATTTCAAAGAGGCTGCCCACTTTATACATATATTACAATCTCATTTAGTATCATAAAACAGAATTGTATTTTTTCCTTTTCTGGCCACTATAAAGATCCTATTGATACTGGGCCACTTAAGATAAATGTTACAGTGTTCTTTCACATTACCGCCAGTCACAATTTCCTATAGTTTATGTTTTGCCAGGAGGCAGATACAGAAAGCTAGTCATTACTGGATATGTGAGTGCTTTAGCATGGAGAGACTTACCAATAAAAACATTTTACTCAGTAAAGTGCATCTTTGTATCACTTTGTCTAGTCACTCGATTTATTTTTGTTTTACTTGCACGAGATTTATATATGCAGCCTTTGTTCCATCGGATTGTTTTGTTATTTAACTCCTAAACATCTGTTGCTGTTTTTTTCAACCAAACCTAATCAAAGCCGTGTATTTGTACAGTAGGTGCAGCAATTTTAATTCTAAAGAAACCACAATAAAAGTTAAACTTTAAAATGTTATACTTTTTTCTAAATACATGCCATGGTTTGTTTTTATTAATGTCAAATTATCTTCTTTTTTTTTTTATTACTCCAAACATTTTTTCTAAACTTTTACCATACTAAACCTACTATAAGTGAAACTCTTCATGAAATGTCCCATTTGCATACTTGTCTTACTACTTAGAACCTTTATTTCTTTTCCATTTTGGGAGTGTAGAAAAACAAAATCCAGTAACGAGGTACCAGCATGGATATACAAAAGTCAACAACTCTAGAAAAATAAAGGAAAGGGGATGGATAAGAGGAGAACAGATGTAAAAAAAATGGGGGATAAACTGAGGGGAGGTAGTTCAAGGATGTCAGCTGCTGAAGAGGTTTAACATATTCCATTGTGAGTGAAGATAGTTTAAAGAAACAATGTGTATATTTATACAACACCGACATTCAACATGCAGATGCAGCCACCAGTATTAGAACACTTGGCTGGATAAAAACGAATGAATCTCACAGAAAATGCCTCAACGCCGATGCTGCCTGCGGAGGTACTGATGGACGTCTCCTACCTTGCTGTGGGTGAGCCGCCACATTCCTATTTTACAGCAGATCTGGTTGCGGCCTACCTGAATGAGGCGCCGGGTGCGGCCTTGTCCGGTGCGCAGATTGGTGACAAACTTCCGATCTTACCAGAAGTGACGTCATCTGTGGCGCCCGGCCTGAGCTGCTCCAGTGGTCTCGCGAGATTGTCTCTCGTGGATGACGTCACTAAGATGGCCCCCGCGGAGCCGGTTGCACCACCGCTGGTTCCAGTTGTGGTGAGTGTGGGCCTCTGTCTGTATGATGTCACCTGTAAGGTGAAGCCTGGCACAAGCACGGATCAGCGCATCCCTACACCGACACCGCCCCCTGTGGGAATGGGAAGGGGCCATGAAACCACGGAACACCAGCTGATGTCCCCAGTGAAAGGAAAAGGGAAGCCCCTTTCCAGAGGACAGATTATGGACTTGCTAAAGCCCCAGGCCCTAGTAGTAAAAGTCCTATCTCACGCTACCACTGTGCTGGACATTGCAGACTTTGCCCAGGACCATTCTGGCCCTACCACTGCTCCATCCTTGACCAGTAGTTCTCCAGGAGTAAGTATATAGACCCTGCTGTTACACCGTTTGTATAAACAAAGTTCCCTGATACACATGTGGGAAATTGGTCATGTGGGGGTGGGAGGTCTGAGTGGGAAATTCCAATGTCTAGCTGTGTCAAGAGACCTGGGAAAAGAGGATCATATCAGATCAGATCTAAGTCCCAAGTATCAGATGAATCAGTATCATCCTCACCATCTGTTCCCTCAAGTGCATTTTCACCTGTGCGCACCAGACCTGCTAGTGCGGGATCTGAATCCTTATCCCAGTAGATCCATAAATGGTGGGATCCCATGTTCCAGGGTTATGCAAATACTCAAAAGACACAGCGCACAACGCTAATAGTGCATTAAAAATTATATTAAAACAACCATTCAATAAGGTAAGTATTGTGCGTACATTAAAGAAAATTTAAACAAGCATGTCAGGGGTTATGTTACCCGTGCACCACACAGAACGCCAGATCAGATGTCGTCAATGGTAATAGAAGCAGTTCCTTGATCTCCCGGTTCCAAGTGGGGGTATACAGAGTCCTAAGAGTTCCCACTCACATGGGTAGAGAGTCCAGCACGTTCGTGGTGTTCACGTGAGAATCGCCGCATCAAACGGATCTCTACGATGGCTGGAAATCCTCTCGCAGTCCTCCGTTCCGGCACTTCCGGGTTGATGACGTCACTTAAAGGCGATACTACAACTCGCGTCGCAAGCTTCCTCCGGTAGCCGAATAAGCCCACAATGTTAGGGCAAGATATATAATAGTAGAACAATAGCACTTTATCCAACACGTTTCGAAACCGTAAGGTTTCTTCATCAGGGGATATTGAATGATCAGAACACAGGCATTGAAGTACCCCGCGCCTGCACCCAATTGGCCCATCAATTAGGCGCTGCAGCCAATAGGATGGAGGCGAGGAGAAGTCAATAACCAGTATCATAACAGCATATAGTTGCCATTGGCAACGTTACAACAGTACAAACTTTATTAACACAAACAACAATACAATGTTGGTAATCGAGAAAAAAAAAACAGCTCTAAAATAAAGAAATAAGTTGTTTTAATATAATTTTTAATGCACTATGAGTGTTGTGCGCTGTCTTTTGTGTATTTGTCTAAACTTCTAGGGGGTGTTCTGAGCCATCCCTGGTATCACAGCTGCAGATGCTCCATTTTACTTAGCGTCCATAAGGTCACGTATTATTTATTTATTTAAAACTGTATTATCACTTCACGTTGTCGATTGTTTAGTAGTTGCGCACTATTCTTCACCTTTCCAGGGTTATGCCCCTGAAATTAATTACACAAGGTTTGTACTAATTAATGGCCCCATAGTTGACCATTGGTGGGAGGAGGGTGCCTTTTCTCCAGAGGAGTCAGCGGAGGCTCTCCGTAAGAGTGAAATTAAGTTAGGTGTCCATATACCTAAGGGCCCTTCTATTTTGCACCAAAGGGTGAACCCTAAGGATCCAGGATTCTGGGTACTACCCGGCCAGGGAGCTGGTCGGAAGGTTCTAAAGTAAAGCAGGGCTGATCAGGCCATAAGAAATAGGTACCGGCTGTCCCACGGTTATAAGTTTCCTTACATCCCTGAGCCTATAATGCAGGAGATAGAGGATCACTGGCACGAGTGGCTAAAGCTAGCGGTCACAGATTATCTCCAAGCCAAGACCAGTTATAAGGAATTCATAACTGAGTCCAATATTTGTGCAATCATGAGGGAATGGCTCATAGGGACATGTGTGTGTATGTATATATATATATATATAGATATATATATGATACGAACCAATCCAAAGACCAGTAAAGAGACAGCAGACCGCACGGGGTTAATCCAAAAATCTATATTCACAACATGAAATACACGTAAGCCAACGTTTCGGTCCCACAGAGAGACCTTCCTCAGGGCCGTGCAACCCACAAGTGCAAGTGACCAAACATATATACCCTCACCCATAGTGCAATGCAAACAAAGGGAACCAATCACCAACATGCAATCAGACAAAATATGCAACATAGCTGTGCTCCGTGCCCCCTCCCCTATTACCTGATTATCCAAATGACTCATCATGACATGAGAGTAGGCACTTAAACTATTAGGAGAGAGACACCCTTAGACACTGGTCCCAGGGTCTACTGCCATTGCGGGGGAAAGTCGCGCGCCGCGCATGTGCAGTGGGCCAAAACATATTGACTGCCGGAGCGCCAGCAAGGCGAGTGCGCCGCGCATCACAGCTGTGAGCAGACGCCTCATTAACTCTCCCTGGCCACCAGGGACGCCGGCAGCGCAAAACGCACATGCGCAGTCTGAAAAACCGCCTCGGTGCACAGTTACCCACACACTGACAGTAATAATGGGCTAAACAGAATAGTAATACACAGAGCGTTAAGGTGAACCACAGGGGGACAGATGGAGGTATAGAGCACAAGGAGCGCATAGCATCACCATAATATATAAGGACAAAGGAAGTGCAAAAGTGCAGAGGGAGTGATGCAACAGAGTATGAGTGACAAACATATAAAAGGCATAATGCAAAATTAAATGAAAGCAGGGAGACAGCTACAAAAAGCAGCTAAGTGAAAGTTCCTCATTTAGGCCACCAGGTGTCATAGTTCTTAGTTCATAAATAAGCCTTGCTTCCTGTTTAAGCAAGGTCCTGCCCCTGTCACCCCCACGGGGGGGGGGACTGGAACCTGCAGAATAGGCATACAACGAAGTGTGGCCAGTGTGTGTCTTTTTTCTTTGAAATGTCTAGCCACAGGTAGACACTTCAGATCTATATCAGCGGCATCACTCAGTAGGGCTTTTCTGATGTTTGAACGGTGCATGGCACATCAATTTCATGGCAATCGCTTTCTATTTTTGTTTTGTAGACGGCTGAAGGAGGTGGTTGTTCCTGAGAAGAGCTGTTTGGAGTCTCTGACGGTTTTTACCAGTTTATTTGTTTTTTTAAATATCTATTTGGCATGCAATATATTTCTTTTGTGTCATTTCCTTTTCCCTTCCTCCCATCCATGGCCTACCTTTTTGTTTGTTGTATGGTTGTTTTGTAGGTTTGTATTGTGTGTTTTAGCTAGTTCATTTGGCACCATTATATATATATATGAAAAAGAGAAGAGAGAGCGCACACCCCATAGCATGTGAGGATCCGGGGGTTGCGGCGGCCGCGGCGTGGCCTCTCCTCACCTCGTGTTCCGCCTGCTACTACGGGGTGCTCCCGACGTCGGCCCCTACCGGTCTCAGTAATCGGGGGAATCCCTCCTCATCCCCAGCGGGCGGTTGCCGAGGCGCAAGCGGCTCGAGCTGTGACGGCTGCTGCTGGTCACGGGCGCGCGCCCGTCTCTGTTACAGAGCGCGCGCAGGATCCTTTTAATTTATTCACTGCTCCTGCAGTGAGGCTCCGCCCCCAACACACACACAAGGTTCAATTAGGCTTAAAGACTGCTCACCGGTATCCTCCTTTGGACAGCCTATCCAGGACAGCTCCATGCACTCCTCCAGGCCTGCCTCCTCATCCTACTGGTCAGCCATGCTTTATATTGCCTGTCTTGCCATTCATTCATTGCTCGACATAGTTTCCACTAGGATTACTACTCTGGCATTCTCCCTCTTATTCTCTCAGGTTACGACTTGGCTTGGCGGACGTCATTCTCTGGCTCTCGACCCCTGCTTGTACAACAACCTTCCGGAATTCTCCTATCCCTGACCTTGGCTAAACGGCAAGCACGACGGCACTTCTTCACCGGTACCGGCGAGTATTGCTAGCTAACATCACCTGGCCTTGCAACGCCTAATACACCACACTCCGGACATGCTCCTTTTGCTGCGGGTGCATGCCCATATATGTTCCTCACCTCAGTAGAAGGGATGGGTGTGGTCTGCGGGCAGCACCGGCGTAACATTATGTCGAGCCCACAAGATGCAGACCAGACTGATGTGGACTCTATGATGACGGCCATGTATCAACAAATTCAGGCCTTAACGGATCAAGTGACTCTCCTCTCCCAACAGGTACAGGACCTTTCTCTACAGGCACCACCTGCGGCTGCACCGTCGGCGCAGTCAGATTCTACATCCACTTCATCCTCAACTCCGAAGATTCCGGCTCCGAAGCCCTACGCAGGGGATCCCCACGCTTGTCGTGGCTTTCTCAACCAGTGTGAGATCCAGTTCGAGATGGCTCCGCAGCTGTATTCTACTGGTTGGAAAAAGGTAGCTTATGTGTACAGTCTGCTCACAGGTAATGCACTGGCATGGGCCTCCCCGATCTGGGAACTGCGTCCTGATATTACTCTAGATTACTCAGCCTTCAGACGAGACTTTCGACAGTTCTTCGATACCGCCGCACAACAAGAAACTTGCTTCTGATTCCCTGCTGCAGCTTACACAGGGACGTCGGCCTGTGGCCCAATACACCTTGGAATTCAGGACCATAGCAGCTGAGACTCGTTGGGGTCAGGAGGCCTTAGTCTCCGTCTTCTGGAAAGAATTATCGATCTCCCTGAAGGATGAACTTGCTTCCCAACCCAGGCCAGGACTTCTGGAGGACCTCATCACCCTGGCCATTCGTATGGACCAACGTCTTCAGGTACGCCACGCTCAGCGTCAGCAACCCCGGTCTACGCCTTTCCGTGCTCCTTTCTCCAGGTTCTCTACTACCTCGAGACCCGTCTTCTCCCCGCTGCCTGCGCTGGAAGCCCCAGAGCCGATGCAACTCGGAGTCCAGCAACCTCGGGCACCCTTACGACAATTTCGCTCAACCGGAGAGTCGTGCCATCATTGCGGATCTTCGGAGCAGCGTACCCGTGACAGTCCACCATCTCCGGGAAAAGACCAAACCCAGTGAGTACGAAGGGGCGCTCCCTGGGTGCTAAATCTCCTTGTCCCCTATCCAGAAGGGAGCTCCCTAAAAAACTGACCATTCCCGTCTCCCTTTCTGGCTCTACCTTCCGCACCTCCACAGCAGCATTTATCGATTCTGGCACAGGAGGGAACTTCATGGATCAAACCTTCTCTGAACAAAATCAGATCCCACTCTCTAAGAAGTAGTCCCCCGTTGCCTTGGTCGGGATTGATAATCGCCCACTCACTCCGGCATATATCTCCTTGGAGACCGGACCTATCACCCTTTCTACTCACTCTCATAAAGAGACCCTGGGCTTTGATGTGATTCATGCCCCGGGTACACCGGTCACGCTTGGCCTGCCCTGGTTGCAGAATCACAATCCGCGCATCGATTGGATATCCCCTAATCCCATTGACTGGAGGTAGAGGTCAGAGGAATCTTCTTCTTCTACGGAACGTCCATCCCATCTACTAGCTAACACATCCAATCCTCAAAGGGAGTTACCTTCCCCTTACGCAGAATTTTTGGATGTTTTTAGTAAGACGCAATCTGAGCTCTTACCCCCTCATCTTTCCTACGACTGTCCGATTGACCTGGTACCTGGATACACCTTGCCAAAGACAAAATCTTATCCTCTCTCGTTATCCGAGATGGAAGCCATGGATGAATATATTCGTGAGAATCTTAAGCGCGGCTTTATACGTCATTCCAACTCTCCCGCGGGGGCCGGATTCTTCTTTGTCAAGAAGAAAGATGGGACTCTCAGACCGTGTATTGATTACAGGGGTCTGAACCAAATTACGGTGAAAAATCGTTATCCACTCCCACTCATCTCCGAACTCTTCGACAGGCTTCAGGGGGCCAACCTCTTTACCAAACTTAACCTCCGTGGGGCATACAACCTCATCCGAATCCGAGAAGGCGATGAATGGAAAACTGCCTTCAACACCCATAGCGGGCACTACGAATACCTAGTGATGCCCTTCGGTTTGTGCAATGCACCAGCAGTTTTTCAGGACTTTATCAATGACATCTTTCGGGATGTCCTTAATCACTTTGTGATTGTCTACCTGGATGACATCCTTATTTTTTCCCAAAACTTACAGGACCATATCATCCACATGAAGTTTGTACTTTCTCGCCTCCGAGAGAACCGGTTGTTTGCTAAAATGGAGAAATGCCTTTTTCACCAGTCTACCACTTCCTTTCTTGGGTACATTATCTCCAATAGAGGCTTGGCCATGGACCCAGAGAAACTGAAAGCCGTCGTGGATTGGCCGCAACCCAATTCCCTCAAATCTATTAAGTGATTTTTAGGATTTTCCAACTATTACCGGACGTTTATTCGTAACTTTACCACCATCATCGCTCCTATCACGGCACTGACCCAAAAAGGTACAGATCCTTCATCTTGGTCACCCGAGGCAGCCATGGCTTTTAAAACGCTGAAACAAGCCTTTGTCTCTGCTCCCATCCTTCGACATCCGAACACTAATTTTCCATTCACTCTAGAGGTTGATGCTTCTGACTGTGGGGCTGGTGCGGTTTTGTCTCAGAAATTTTCTCCCCAGGACAAACTTCACCCTTGCGGGTTTTTCTCTAAGAAATGTTCTCCAGCAGAGAGAAATTATGACGTGGGCAATGGGGAACTTTTGGCTGTCAAGCTGGCTCTTCAAGAATGGAGGCACCTTCTTGAGGGGTCAAAAGAGCCATTCACGATTCTCACGGACCATAAAAACCTGTTGTACATCGAGAATGCCCGCTGTTTAGGTCCTCGCCAAGCCTGCTGGTCGTTATTTTTCTCCAGATTTAATTTTATTCTGTCATATATTCCCGGCACAAAAAATGTCAAGGCGGATGCCCTATCCAGACAATACTCTTCTGAAGAGAGACCAGAAAAGACCACCGATTCCATCCTTCCTAAACAAAGGATTTTAGCGGCTGCGGCGTTGAAGAATCTTGAGAAGATCATCAAATCACAAAAACATCTTCCGACCGGTCTTGAGGTTCCGAAAGACACCTTGTACGTAGATCCCAAATTCGTTCCTGAGATACTCGACTGGGGACATGCTGCCCGTTCGGCAGGGCATCCAGGATTCAAGAAAACGTTAGATCTCATCCTTCGCACTTTTTGGTGGCCCAATATGGCCAAAACCATTCTCGAATTTACATGGTCCTGTCCGGTATGTGCACGTAACAAGATTCCTCGTCAGAAACCTCAGGGTCTTCTCTTACCTTTACCTATTCCGGAGCGTCCCTGGTCACACATATCGATGGACTTTATTGTGGAGTTGCCTAGGTCGAATGGCATGAACACCATTCTTGTAGTAGTGGACCAGTTTTCCAAGATGGCACATTTTATCCCCCTTAAAGGATTACCCTCCTCACCCGCCCTAGCTGATATTTTCTCCAAAGAGATTTTCCTTAATCCATGGGATTCCCACATCCATCGTATCTGATCGGGGCTCTCAATTCGTCTCCAGATTCTGGAGGAATTTCACCAAGAGATTGGGCATCTCATCTTCCTTTTCTTCTGGATATCACCCTCAATCGAATGGACAGACCGAGAGGGTTAATCAATCCCTCGAGAAATACTTAAGGTGCTTCGTCTCTAAATCTCAGGATGACTGGGCAGAATTACTTATCTGGGCTGAGTATGCCTTTAATTCCTCCAGGAACGAGTCTACACGTGAGACTCCCTTCTTTATCAACTACGGATTCCATCTGGCTCGCCTACCTATTTCTAAAATCTCCTCTGGAGTACCAGCTGTGGACGAACACATCGCCCTCCTACAGAACTCTTGGTCCAGAATTCAATCTGCACTTCAAAAGGCCTCCCTGACATCTAAAACCCAGGCTGACCGTCGTCGCCGACCTGCACCCAACTACAAGCCTGGGGACAAGGTTTGGTTGTCTTCCAAGAATATCCATCTCAAAACCCCATCCCCCAAATTGGCACCTAGTTTCCTGGGTCCTTTTCCTATCATGGAGCAGGTAAACCCGGTGTCCTTCCGACTTCAATTACCTCAAAACATGAGAATCCCTAATATTTTTCACACTTCGCTTCTCAAACCCTTCATCTCCAGTTCCCTCTTTCCGGACCACACTGTTAAACCAGACCCAGTGATCATACAGGGCAACGAAGGGTACGAGGTCCAGGCTATACTGGATTCCCGCCTCTCAAGAGGTAAGGTTCAGTTCTTGGTCCATTGGAGGGGCTTTGGACCCGAAGAGAGATCATGGGTACCTCTTAAAGATATCCATGCACCTGGACTTCTCAAACGTTTCCAAAAGAAATTTCCATCTAAACCCTGGGAGGATCGTCCTGAGGCCGATCCTGAGGGAGGGGGTACTGTGAGGATCCGGGGGTCACAGCGGCCGCGGCGCGGCCTCTCCTCACCTCGTGTTCCGCCTGCTACTGAGGGGCGCTCCCGACGTCGGCTCCCTCCGGTCTCAGTAATCGGGGGAATCCCTCCTCATCCCCAGCGGGCGGTTGCCGAGCCGCAAGCGGCTCGAGCTGTGACGGCTGCTGCTGGTCACGGGCGCGCGCCCGTCTCTGTTACAGAGCGCGCGCAGGATCCTTTTAATTTATTCACAGTGAGGCTCCGCCCCCAACACACACAAGGTTCAATTAGGCTTAAAAACTGCTCACCTGTATCCTCCTTTGGACAGCCTATCCAGGACAGCTCCATGCACTCCTCCAGGCCTGCCTCCTCTTCCTACTGGTCAGCCATGCTTTATATTGCCTGTCTTGCCATTCATTCATTGCTCGACATAGTTTCCACTAGGATTACTACTCTGGCATTCTCCCTCTTATTCTCTCAGGTTACGACTTGGCTTGGCGGACGTCATTCTCTGGCTCTCGACCCCTGCTTGTACAATGACCTTCCGGAATTCTCCAATCCCTGACCTTGGCTAAACGGCAAGCTCGACGGCACTTCTTCACCGGTACCGGCGAGTATTGCTAGCTAACATCACCTGGCCTGGCAACGCCTAAAACACCACACTCCGGACACGCTCCTTTTGCTGCGGGTGTGTGCCCATATACGTTCCTCACCTCAGTAGAAGGGACGGGTCGGGTCTGCGGGCAGCACCGGCGTAACATAGCGTAAAATTGAACATTTATTGGAAAGGAGGGGGGAGGGGGGGTGAAAATTCACTCACAAAGGTAGGTATAAAAAAGGCAATTTGTGATATATATCCCCGCCAATCTGGTCAGTCAGCATCCAGAATCCGCAGTCCAACTCTCACTTGACGCTGCAGAAAGATGGTATCTTGTGCTGGACTCCAGAGGCTCCTTCCGACAGAGAAATACAATCTTGTGGAGTTCAAACAGTGTCTCCTATAGCAGCTGGCCACAATGTTGATCCGCGCTCGATGCAGCCCGTCATGCGCATGCGTGGTGACGTAATGCCGCTCCCATTGTTACATGGAGCCCATATAAGCTAATGTTCACTGTTACCACAGCTTTAAAGCACAGCATGGGAATCAGATGCAAAGCCAGAGAAACCATTCACAGACATGTTTCAACCTTAATGGGTATCATCAGTGTGAAGTTGGTTGTACTGCTGGCTTTGCATTTTCAAGACTGTAGGGTTTACCATCACGTTTTATGTTATGGTGGGTGAAAAACACAACAAGAAACCTCCACCGTATTGCATATAGCAAATAAAAAAATCACTTGCGAGCACATTCACATGTCTTAGGCAGGTCTGCAACCCTGCCTT
The DNA here is from genome assembly GCF_040206685.1 of Ascaphus truei. NCBI lineage: Eukaryota > Metazoa > Chordata > Amphibia > Anura > Ascaphidae > Ascaphus > Ascaphus truei. The sequence continues at coordinate 334,883,202 of NC_134484.1, forward strand.
TACCATTGTCCCCAGCATACAGTGCTTCCACTGATGCACTGATTGTTACATGGAGCCCAGAGAGCATTAGCTTATATGGGCTCCATGTAACAATGTTTTTTCAGACAAAAGGTGACACATTGTGTGCTCATTTGCATGTAATTTCCCAGAATCCCTTGCTGCAGTGGAAGCACTGTATGCTGGGGACAATGGTGAAAAGCAGGGTTGTAGACCTGCCTAACACATGTGAATGTGCTCACAAGTTATCTTTTTATTTGCTATATGCAATACGGTGGCGGTTTCTTGTTGCCTTTTTCACTCACCATAACTTATGTAGCCCTCTATCCCCCTGACTAGACGGGTCTACTGATGCTAGCTTTACCTGCTGGCTCACAGAGATCTGAGCCTCCTCTACTGGGAGCCAGGGGCAACAATATATTAACTGGCAGCACCTCCACTTGCCCAGGATCCCTGATATGTGAGATTTCCCTGGACAAGAACAACAATAAAAGCTTGTGTATATATATATATATATATATATATACATACATACATACATACATACATACATACATACATATATATATATATATATATATATATATATATATATATATATATATATATATATATATATATATATCATAATACTATACTGTATAGAATATATGCACACATATGAATAACCTGGATATACCAGTGGCTCCTGCCACATGTCACTGTGCAGTAGTGCCCCCCCCCATTGTGTATATCCCACACCATGTCAAGTGTAACCGAACAGTCCCTTGGTCACTTAACCTCCCAAGGCGGGATCAGCACCTGTAAGGTACCGGTATGTTGGTGCACTGGTGAAATACCTGCCGGGCGTTCCAACACCCGGTCGCTGACCACCAATCCAGCGTAGTCTCTCACGAGGAGTTCTCACGAGGAGTTCCTCCACCGCAGGAGTTGCTTCCACGTGCCGTGACTTCCAATAGCCTGAGCCCAGGCTAATGATGACAGGCTCCTCACCACAGCACTGAGTCCCTGACTAGCTCTACCCACTAATCAGGCAAAGTCCCTGCCTAAGAGCTATTCCCTGCAGTAACCACAAGCTAGTGATGTCTCAGGGCCTGCACTGGGGCCTAGGGTCCCCCCTAGGCCTATGCAGTTGGTCACTGACCCCTGCACTCACGCACCTCCTCTCCCCTTGCTCTCCCAGCCTCCTCCAACTGGCGTGGTCCCGGCTGCCAACTTCCCTATCCTGTCAGCCGAAATCTCCCAACCCTATTGGCTCTCTAGGGACAGGTGACTACACAGAGGCTCATGGGAATCATAGTCCCAGCTGAGAGCCTCCTTCGGATTGGTCCCGCTTTGCGCGCTTTCCACTGCGCATGTGCCAGCTCTCTGCAGTGACCATCGCAGCTCTCGTGCCCCTGCGCATGTGCAAACTGAACCAACATGGCGGCGCCCTACATCTGCAGTCACTGGGTGGCCCCCAGTGACATGGTCGACCACACAGCACTCCCTGGTGCGCGCAGAGGTGAGAAAGGGTCACCGGAAACTCAGGGCTACATCCTCCCCCTGGTGAGAATCCAACATCCCCGCTTGGGAACGTACCTAGTGCCACACATATGTTACACAATAAAAATGCATATATATGACTACAACTTATCACTTGTATACTCTACATAAGATTATACATTTCACTAAACATTCCAATAACAGATCTCACTTTACTGCGAGCCCACTGCTGAGCCTCATAATGGGGTGCCCCAAATTGATTATAAGTCATTCTCAAGGGAGGTTGACCAACTCTTTGTCTCCTTGTGGAGCTGCTCTTCGGTCACTCCCTCTGGAGAGTGACTAGCATCCTTCTGCGGCTCCTTCTCTTCCCTTGAGGGTATCAATGTCTCAACACAGTCTCTTTGAGGCACAAAGCATAGGCTCTGTGGATCTAAAGGCTGACTCACTGGAGTCACCTTATCTGGCATTTGACCATAGGGCCCTTTACCCGTAGCTCCTTCGGGAGATGCCCCTGCGGTCGGAACGCCCCTTTCAGAGGTTCCCTCCATAGAATCCTCAGAGGTGGTGTTATTTACAGTCTCTAGACCAGCCTCTGCTGAATTCATCCCCTACTGGAGGTATAGGGAGTAGATGATTTTTATGCCATACCTTTACCCGGCCATCGGAGTCTTTGATACGATAAACCGGGAGGCCAGGCATTTGCGATTCAACCTCATATACTCCATATCTCCAACGATCAGCCAGTTTATGCTTCCCGGGAATCCCTAGATTGCGAAGAAGGACAGCATCTCCAGGACGAATTTCCTTATGTCGAACCTTATGGTCGTAGCGCCTTTTGTTACTAGCGTTTAATTGAGATGAAGCTTTCTCTGCCAATTTATATGCCTGCTGCAAACTGTCCTGTAATTGTTGTACATACTTGAAATGCGTCCTATTGGATTCCCCATCGGTAGATATCTGCAGACGTATATCCACTGGTAGCCGGGCTTCTCGTCCGAACATCAAGATGTACCCGGTGGATTCATGACGGGTGCAATTGTAGACATGTACCAAGGACTCCACATGCTTACTCCACTTGCTCTTCTGCGAGCACTTCAGGGTGCCTAGCATGTCGAGCAGCATTCGGTTGACCCGTTCAGGCATAACATCCCCTTCTGGGTGGTAAGGAGTCGTCCGAGACTTAGTGATACTCAGCAACTTAAGCAGCTCCCGTATGAGATTGCTTTCAATGTCCCTGCCTTGATCCGAATGCAACCGATTTGGCAATTCATAATGAATGAAATACTTCTCCCATAAGACTTAAGCTACAGTAACAGCCCTTTGGTCTTTGGTAGGGAAGGCTTGTGCATATCGAGTGTAGTGATCCGTGATCACCAGTACATTGCCGATGCCTCGAGTATCTGGTTGGATACAGAGGAAGTCCATACACACAAGATCCATGGGTCCGGAGATTTTCAGGTGAGCCATTGGCGCAGCCCTGGTGGGTAGAGTCTCCTTTGTATGCAACGGGTACCCCGCCTACAGTGTAGTTCTACTGACTCCCTAATTTTTTGCCAGAAAAATCGATCGCGTAGTAGCCTAAAGGTTTTATCGATTCCAAGATGACCGTGATCATCATGCAACGCTCGCAGGACCATAGGTTGTAGAGTCCTAGGTAGAAACAACTGTCATCTATCTGGGTGGTTGTCGTATGGCACTACCCTATACAGCAGGCAGTTGTCAAGTTCGAACTTGTCAATTTCTATCATTAAAAGACCCACCGTGTCTTTAGGAGCACGTTTAAACAATGTCGGATTACTTTGTTGGAGGGCTTGACGAACTATTCCTGCCACAGGTTCATGGATTTGATATTGCACCAGATCCTTTCATGCGATAATTTTGTCAGGAGTAATGTTCATCCCTTCAGGATGACGGTAAGCGCCTGGTATAGCTTTAGATTGACATCCCAAGGAATCCACGACCCTCAATTCTGAGAAGGCGACTCGGTCTTGCACCACAGGTTTAGGGATCTCTTCCCAAACGCCGTCATCAGGAGTAGAACTTAGTCCTGGTCGTTGAGACAGGGCGTCGGCACCAATATTCAGGGGCCCAGGCTTGTACTTTAGGGTGAATTGATCATTTGAAAGCGCTGCCAACCAGCGATGGCCGGTGGCATCCAACTTGGTGGACGTGGTTATGTACGACAAAGGGTTGTTATCGGTCCGCACTTCAAAGGTGACCCCATACAAGTAGTCATGAAGCTTGTCAACAATAGCCCACTTGAGAGCCAGACACTCTAGTTTGTGTATGGGGTAGTTCTGCTCACTGGGAGTCAAGCTACTACTGACATAGGCCACTGGTCGAAGCCCCTTAGCATACTTCTGGTGCAACACAGCTCCTAATCCGCTGAAACTGGCGTCGACATGCAAAATGTACGGCCACTCTGGATCCACGTAGGCCAGGACAGGGGTCTGCATTAGGTTTCTTTTTAGCCCTAGAAACGCCTTCTCGCAGGCGGAGGTCCACTTATCCCCGAAGGGTGCTTGAGCGGAGGTGGCTTTCCAACCCATGTCTTCCGGATAGATTTTGAGAAGGTTGTTGAGAATCTTCGCTTTGCTGGAATATCCTTCCACAAACCTTCGATAATAACTGCAAAATCCCAGGAATGAGTGTAATTCCATGACTTTTGTGGGTCGGGCCAATTTACCACAGCTTCGATTTTGCCCGGGTCAGTAGATATTCCTTCCGCAGAGACAATATGGCCTATGTAGGTCACACAAGTACGACAGAACCTACAGTTATCCACAGACAGCTTTAGCCCCTCTGCGCTCAGTTGATCTAGCACTTCTATCAATCACTCTTCGAGTTCCTCCAGCGTCTTACCGAATACTATAATGTCATCCAGATACACTGAGTATTCTCTAGGGTTCATATTCCCAATTGTCTTTTCCATTAAGCGCTGGAACGTGGCCGGTGCACCGCATATGCCTTGAGGCATGCGCGTGAATTAGAACCCCAGCGGACAGACGAAAGCTGTTTTCTCCTGATCTTCGGAGTTAATAGGCACTTGATAGTATCCAGACCCAGATACAATACACTGAACCACCTTTTTCCCGAGAGAGCGTTTAAGAGTTCTGCAATCCGAGGAAGGGTGTATGATTGGGTACCGTGCGATTTTTCAAAATCCTATGGTCCGCACATAGCCGTACCGACCGATTCTTCTTTCTCACCACCACAATAGGGGAGGCGTAGGGACTACGAGATTCAGTGACGATGCGGGTGACTCCATTTATTGTAGTAGAGTTCTTACATCTTCTACATCCCGAAGAGCTATCCGACGGGACCTTTCCCGAAACGGGGTCGTATCATTTAGAAGAATGGTATGTTGTGCACTGCGACTACAACCCACGTCCATGTCACTGGTGGAGAATACTGCTCGTCTTGCTTCTAATTTGGTCCGCGACCTTTCTCTCCATTCCTTTATCCAAAGGGAGTCCCCAAAATTGAAGTCCAGCTCAGGGATGGCTACCGATACTGCGGCCGCCTGCGTTTGCACCTCTATCTTCTCCACGGGAGCGATAGGATATATTCTCCCCAGCGGCTGCCCGTAGTCGAGAGGCATGGGGTAGGGGGAAACATTCTGCACAAACACCTGTACTCTATTCTGTATTTTGGATGGCCACTCCCTTGCTTCTGCCAGCAGTTTGTATCCTTGCCGTTTGTCGTCTTCAGGTGTACTCTCCAGTGAGAAGAGCTGGTCAGCCTTGTTCCTTTCCGGGTAACAGCATGTAGCAGTCATTAATTTTCCTCCCCCTGGCGGAATCTCAGTTAATTCGTACTCAATATTATAGAGGACCACTTGCTCTTCTTGGGCAGCTATCTTACATCACTCTTCACACATCACGGGGTATTCCGCTAGGGCCACTAGCGGTAGCTCATCTGCCTCCTGCAAGTACATACGAATCACAGCCCTCACTATGTCGGTATAAGTTCCCAAGATAATAGGGGCACTGGGATGTTCTTGCGGCTCCGGGCATACCAAGGCTTCCACTTCCATGGTATGATGCAGTTGCGGGATATCCAAGTGAACCCGTATCACTCCGTCAATGGGGTAGTCTTCGTGGCTCAGACCCAGGATCTTCAATGATGACAGGCTCCTCACCGCAGCGCTGAGACCCTGACTAGCTCTACACACTAATCAGGCAAAGTCCTTGCCTAAGGGCTATTCCCTGCAGTAACCACAAGCTAGTGATGTCTCAGGGCCTGCACTGGGGCCTAAGGGGGGATACTGGCCTATGCAGTGGGTCACTGACCCCTGCACTCATGCACTTCCTCTTCCCTTGCTATCCTAGCCTCCTATGACTGGTGTAGTCCCGGCTGCCCACTTCCCTATCCTATCAGCCGAAATCTCCCAACCCTATTGGCTCTCTAGGGACAGGTGACTATGCAGAGGCTCATGGGAATCGTAGTCCAAGCTGAGAGCTTCCTCCTGATTGGTCCCGCTTTGCACGCTTTCCACTGCACATGCGCCAGCTGCCTTCAAGGACCGCTGCAGCTCTGGTGCCCCTGCGCATGCGTGAACCGAACCAACATGGCGGCACCCTGCATCTACAGTCACTGGGTGGCCCACACAGCGCTCCCTGGCGCGTGCAAAATTGAGAAAGGGTCACCGGAACCTCAGGGCTACACTTAAAATGTGATTTTATATATATATATATATAAATAATAGCATTGATCCACATGGCGAGGTGCTTTCGGCGGTATGCATTTTCCTCCGCCAACTACTCCAACTTCACTTAAAATGGCTACGCGACTGACGCTGCGTTGCCATGCCAACGGGATGCTACGACATCATGTGGCAAGGAAGGAGGCAGCGCGCAACGCACGAGCAGTGTGAGGCCCCCCATCTTAGCCTCATCCCATAGAAGCATGGGATGGGCGGGTCGCCGTCCGAGAGCCACTAGGAGTGTTGCGGGTGCCGGGGGGCGTGGCTGCACACTGTGGCGGCGTGTGCTTGGTGGAGGCAGAGGCAGCAGGGACTGAGCAGGTACCGTGCACACACAAAACCACACCCTGCAGAGCTGGGGCCACTATCCCGGGAGGCTGCGGTGTGCCGGGCCCGATCAGGTACTGTGGTAAGGGGACACACCATCCCCTGCAGAGCCGGGACCGCTATCCCAGGAGGCTGCGGGGACTGGAACAGGTACTGGGGAAAGGAGGGACCACTATGACGGGAGGCTGCGGTGGGCATATATGTCCGTGTGGTCCTAGGGCTGGAACCTCAGCCCTGATGATCGAAATGTAGCTGATTCGTCTGTGCATACGCTGAGTACCATGAATTACCAGCAATGCTTCTGCATATGCGCAGAATACAGTCACTTCCGTTATTTTTTTCGTGACAATTTTCAGTTATTTCCCTTTTAGATTTCTTTGGATGGCACTTCCATGTAAGAAGTTTAATTTAAAAAAATCCCTAATGGATTTCGTTCATTACTATAGTATATGTTTTTTCGTCTCATAAGTATGGGTCATTTAGTTCAATCTTTTCACCCAGAATTTCAAACCTGCAACCACGTCACCCATTTCACTTCTATTTAATCAACAGGTCCAAGTGCACACATGTGAATGTAGTAGTCTATTGAGAGATTTCTTCCCCCAGGAGAAAGGTGGTGATGACCTTTACTGTAGCAATAAGCTGGGAAGTATATATTTTTCCTTGCCCTTTATTTATTTTAGCATGTTTTCACTATATTTATTAGGACACTTCTGGTGTTTAACCAGTTTTAACTGCACTGTAGCTTACACATAGCACATACAGTGTGTCTAAATGTTAACCCCTTAGGCACCGCATTCATGTCATGCACCCCATGCAATTGGCTATATTATTTTGTTTCTATATTCTCTATGTAGGGAATACAAAAGACGCAGTATAATATTGGTAATGTACTGTAGGACCTAGTGATTGTAGGATTGAAATGTTTTAGTCAAAGAATTGCACTAAGTAACCCATACTGAGAAGGAAAGACATATAGAGATTAATTAAATAATTTGTCATATTGGATGTGCATTGGGTCTTCTTTGTTTATTGCTGTGTGTGTGTGTATATATATATACACACACACATAATAATAATAGCATGTTTTTGTATAGCGCTGCTAGTTATACGTAGCGCTTTAGAGAGACGTTTTGCAGGCACAGGTTCCTGCCCCGTGGAGCTTACAATCTATGTTTTTGGTGCCTGAGGCACAGGGAGATCAAGTGACTTGCCCAAGGTCACAAGGAGCCGACACCGGGAATTGAACCAGGTTCCCCTGCTTCAAACTCTGTACCAGTCAGTTTCTTTTACTCACTGAGCCACTCCCTCTCATATATATATACACACAATTAGGTAAATACAACCTCAGATGAACAACACATGACATACTGTATTACACAGTGTCATGATTACAAAATTAGATCTAGCGATTTAAAAGATCGTATCTTACAAAAGGGGCTACAACAGTCATGATTTGGATGAGTCTTTTGAGTACGCGCTGTCACGAAATAGGATAGACCTTATTGCCACAACGGATATCAGTAAAGATACTAACAAGAGTTTTGGTGGGAGTGTTCAACCCTATATGACTATAACTGAACCACCCTATTTCATAACTCAATATAGTGGCCAAGCTACGGCAAATCAGCTATTATCAGAAAATATTGGTCTTTTCTTTCCTTAGATCTGGTTATACATGATATGGTATCTAATGACCCCAAAATAGTGTTTTCTAAATCACAAACTTTGGGTAAACGCATTTCCCCTAGTATATTCCAAACAGGCAACACGGTTAGAACGATGGGATTTTTTCCGTTACTTAGGGGTTCACACAAATGTGGACATTGTAATATTTGTCCTTATGTCCAGAAAACGACGACCTTTGAAAATAAAGACAAAACTCATAAGAATGGAATTAAATAATTTATTACGTCAGACCAATCATGTTATATATTTACTCATATGTTGTTGTCTCAAACAATACGTGGGGTTAACCACAAGAGTGGTAAAGGTGCGTATACAAGAACATGTTAGATTGATCTCCAATAAGGATATCAATCACCCAGTTTCCAAGCCCTTTCTGGAGTGTCAGTCTAGATCTCTCCGATCATTTATATGTATAGCATTAGAGCACATTCCTGTTCCTAAGGCCTCGGACATGGTAAAAAATACCGCGCTGAGCCGTGCTGACGCTCATGCTCTCCTGCTGAAGCAGGAGCTTTTTTGTGTCCTGGCATGAGCGTCAGCGAGCGTGCTTGAGAGGCGGGTGGGAGGCGGGGCAGGAGGCGGGGCGGGAGACAGGGCTTGCACAGCACGCCACGTCACGGCGCCGACGTCACTGAGTGCCATTGGCTGTCACCGGTCACGTGACTGGCCCTCCGCTTCCCTCAGCGCAAAAACTAAAAATCTGACAGTCGGCTGAAAGTCAGCACGCTTCCGCACCCCTGAGGAAGCGTGTGTGAGCCCCTGCTAAAGCCGCTCTCATTGCGGCTGTAGGGGCTCACTGACAAGCGTGAGCGTGGCTCAGCGCGTGTCAGCAGCTAAGCGCTCACCATGCCCGCGGCCTAAGAGAGATGGCAATCGGGCTAGGACGCTGCATCAGAGAGAGGCGTTTTGGATCTTCACTCTAGGTACATTCCAACCACATGGACTCAACTTTGAGTGGGATCTATGATGCTTTATCTGATGCACCGTCAGGCCTAGTATTATATCATGTTTATTTGCAATTTAAAGTTCTATTGCTAGTAGCAGAATCTATCTTTGTGTGAAGGTTTATATTAATATTATTTTTTTCAGTATATCAATGTTATACAGATTTAGCGGCTGTTATTTGAACACTTCACGCATTGTATACCTCGGAATACCAATGTCATGGCGCGTGATTTCTTCCCGCCTTAAGATGCGAGTGCAGAAAATGGCATTTTAGTGTTAAACACTGAAATTGACAAAGTAGCACAATAGTACAGTACTGTACACATTACAATTCATTCATTTCTGCCACGGATTTGAAACAGAATTCATGAAATTCAAACAAAGCAACTGCCTGGTGTGACTGGCTGCATTAATGCCATGTGGAATACAGCAGAGCACACATAAATGGCTCCTTGATTTGTTCAAATAACAGCCACTGCATCTGTACATGATCTGTCTCTCCCTTGCAGTGGATTCTATCATTTTAGTATGTGCACCAGGGCTTTGGCCCCTTAAGGGTTAATATATCAAATTAGTCTTGTCAGAAAGTGTTCACAACTTTACATTTGAATATATACTGAGACATATGATATATGATTTTTATTTGAATTATATTTTTCTTCACACACTTCATTTATATTGGAGATTTCAGTGATAAGCTATACTATAGGGATTGAGTGGCTATATAGCCTCTACAAATTACACCTTAATTTCAACTATCTTACATTTCTCTCTACAATGTACAGGTTTCAAGTTGAAGCATTAAACATCATACATTGTTTGTAACATATATATCTACGATTCACTATGCTCCATTACATTAATATGTAACAATAAGTTGCAACAATATATAAATTCCATTGAATTGAATATTAACAAGATTACTTTCAAGGTACAGTGGCGGCCGACGTGAGTCTAAGTCGGCTATATCCGCGGCTCTCAGATTATCCCGGCTAGGTGTGTTTTTTTGTTTGTTTCGCCCGGAGTGGACTGCGTTATTTTAGCGCTCGTGATTTTAGCATTTTATTCTCGCCGTCTGCAATACTGCAATGCCGTGTAAAACTCAGGGGGGCGTTTGCGAGCTGTTGTCTTGGAAGTCTAATACCTTCGCGGTTCAACCTACATCAGTACACAGTCTGTGTGTGCGTGCGCAGTAATTGTAAATTTGCATATTTACATTATACATGCATTTGCAGTGCTGTACTGTACAGTATGTCTCATTTGAAAATTGTTGAAACGCATAGGCGTGTACAGTACTGTAACAGTGTCACATTTCGGCATATACAGCGCTCTCCCCTCGCTCAGGATAATTAACTGCACTGCAGGGTATTTCAACTTCTTATCTTCTGTACAATGCAGTACATCTCTCCCACACCATTCCTTTGAATTTGTGTCTGGTTTCAATCACATTCCTGCTTGACAGCAGGTGATTACCACGGCTGCGCCTGTTACTTCGCCCACCACTGCTTGCTTGCTTGAGTGAGTGACCAAAAATTTTTTTTTTTTTAATTTGTTATTGTAATTTTTTTTTTTTTTTTTCTCCACAAGCCTGCATAAACCATCTTACTGTATTATGATATTCAATCTGTGCTGTACACTACAAAGCCTCAATGCGCCTGCGTGTAATCCTTTTTGAGATGGGAGCTAGCTGCTTACTGCGCATGACTCACCCAACCCCCCCTCCACTGAGTCGTTCATTTTCTGAATCTTGACATTGTGTTCTTAATCTGTCCATAGCCGAGCTACAAAGCCTCACTGCCTGCGTGTAATCCTTTTTGAGATGGGAGCTAGCTGCTTACTGTGCATGACTCACCCAACCCCCCCCCTCTCCACTGAGTCGTTCATTTTCTGAATCTTGACATTGTGTTCTTAATCCGTCCATAGCCGAGCTACAAAGCCTCACTGCGCCTGCATGTAATTCTTTTAGAGATGGGAGCCAACTGCTTACTGCGCATGACTCACCCAACCCCCCTCCACAGAGTCGTTAATTTTCTGAATCTTGACATTGTGTTGTTAATCCGTCCATAGCCGAGCTCCAAAGCCTCACTGCGCCTGCGTGTAATTCTCTTTGAGATGGGAACTTTGAGGCTTTTTTTACGGCAACGCTTTGGAAAATCCCTTCTCGAATTTGATTTGCACAGTGCATCACCTCTCTATGCGCCTGTGTGTAATCCTCTTTCGGATGGGAGCTAGTTGATTCCTGCTCGTGCGCCTGTAACTTCACCTACCACTGCTTGCTTGAGTGCCCCCCCAAAAAAAATTTTAATTATGATTTTTTAACTGTTATTTTATCCACAAGCCTGCAAAAACAATCTTGATATTACGATATTCAATCTGTGCGTTTGCCTGCACATGGTTGATTTGTGTGCTTTTTATGTACTGTATTTGGGGGTGTAGGGATCAAATTACAGTATTATGATGAACTGCCTTTTGAAATTACTGTACTGTACTCTACTCTATGTAATTTCTTTGAACTGCTGCACAACTAATCCTTCATCCCTCCCCCACGCACACACAAACTCTTATCGACAGACACCTCCACAGAGTCATTAATTTTCTGAAGTTAGTCATTGTGTTTTTAATCCGTCCCTAGCCGAGCGTCAATCGCCTTATTGCGCCTGCGTATACTCTAATCCTCTTTGAGATGGGAGCTTGCTGCTTACTGCGCATGAGTCAACCAACCCCCCTCCACAGTCGTTAATTTTCTTAATATTGCCATTGTGTTCTTAATCCGTCCATAGCCGAGCTACAAAGCCTCACTGCGCCTGCGTGTAATCCTCTTTGGGATGGGAGCTAGCTGATTACTGCACATGACTCACCCCACCCCACCCCAACTCTTTGAGGCTTTGTTTACGGTAACGCTTTGGAAAATCCCTTCTCGAATTTGAAATGTAAATCTGATTTGCACAGCATTGTGAGAATTGAGAGTTAAAAAAACCATTAACTGATTCATGTTGTTTTGTCATTCATTCTTATTCATTGGTGTACTGTGGGTGTGTGTGTGTGTGTGGGGGGGGGGGTGTTGTCAATGATTATGATTAGCAGGAATGTAAATAAATATTTATTTTATCAGTTACCAAAAAATACAAATAATACATAATGCAGTCTTTATTAAGTTCTTCTGGCAGATTGAAATAGGGTAAACATTTAGAAAACATTTGTAAAACATGGATAAACATGAATAATGCACATTTAGAAGAATATTATTTAATAATATATACTGTAATGTATAATATATATATATATATATATATATATATATATATATATATATATATATATATATATATAGTAATATTATTTTTTCCGTCTTTATCTTGTTCCTCATTCTGTGTACAGTACAGTAGTTCATTGAGAGAGGAGAGGTTTTGTGTACATCATTACTGCTGTTTATATACTGTACATTTGACTGTACAAACAGATTAGACTGGACACAAGAACCCACCTCCCCCCAGGCCACCCTTTTTTCCTGAAACGACAAGAAAACAAAAAATTATTGCAGTTATGTGCGTACTGTATTATGGCATTGTGTGATGTGTAGTACTACTGTACTGTAGATTGCTGGTGCTGCTTTCTCTGGAAAGAAAAAAAGTTGAGCAGTTAGTAGGCAGTTACTGTACTACTGTCAAACTAGTCTATACTAGAACTACTGTATACTCTGACTACTGTTAAATACTATGTAACCAGATGGCTGGTGCTGCTCTCTCTGTAAAGAAAAAACTGTATACTCTGACTATTAGGAACAAAAAAATCTGTGCCATACTTACCTGTATCATACTGTACTTACAATACTACAGTACAGTACTACTTTCCTGATGCTTGCCCATTACGCGCGATCACAATGGGCAACACAGTCGCAATATAGTCTATATATTTATTGCAGCATTCCACGGTGAGTACATCGTTCCAAAAACTCATTATGCCTTTCAACAACTCGTCCTTTTTGGATTATTTCACCACTTTCCGGATATGGTCCTTCAGCTGATGCCAGACCATTTCGATCGGATTGAAGTCTGGCAATCTGTCATTGGAAAAAAAGGACAATTAGTTTAAGAGATACAGTACACAGTAAAAACTGTGGGAAACAAATGAGACACGGTTACCGCACTTACTCCGCTGGCGTCTTCACCCAGTTAATACCGCGCTCAAGGATATGCGCTGTTGACGCGGTGTGCTTCGGATCGTTGTCCTGGTAGAAACGGTGACCATCCGGGAACTCGCGTTTGATGTATTGCACTATCTCAGGGACAATGTTGTCTTGGAAGAAAGCTTTATTCATTATTCCTATAGCAAGAAAAGAAAAGTGCTCAAAAAACTGCACAATAGTACAGTACAGTGCATACAGTGAGGCTACACTAGGAAAGTACAGTGCATAAGGCTACATTATATTTTATATATTTAAACTTCAAAGATGACAATGCATCCTGGTCCACGCCTAGAGATGGCACCCCACACATGCAGCTTGACGGGGTGTTTTGGCCGCGGCTTCAAAGATATGCGGCCTTTTTTGTGGAATGCAATGGTTGCAAATCTCTCCAGCGACACAGTAGACTTGTCAGTGAAGATGCAATCCTGGAAAGTTTCTCCACTGCCGATCCATGCCTGGGCCTGGACCACTCTTTTTATTTTGTTTATGTCCCGTATCATGGGGTACGCTCTGTAATGACAAGGAATAAATAATTTTAGCGGTACAGTACAGTTTCCTAAACAACACTTTTAGCTCCTGTACTGTCCAGTACTAACCTCACACGTCCATATTTCCATCCAATGCTGCGTCTCATCTTCTTTATGCTGGTCTCGTTTAACTGCAGAGTGTATTTGACCCTTAATGCACTCTTCTCATCATTCTCCTCACTTATTTTGTCCACCAGAAGAGTTGTCTCCCTACAATGTAAAGAAAAACAATCCTGTACGTAAAAATATTAGAGACAGTAGATCAACAGGATACAATATACTGTTCTATTAATATGCAGCAATATAAAAAATATATACACTGTTGTAATATAAATATAAAAAATATATATACAGTACTGTTGTAATATAAATATACAAAATATACAAAATATATAAACTGTTGTAATATAAATATAAATACTGTTGTAATATAAATATAAATATAAAAAATATATATACTGTTGTAATACAGTATAAATATAAATATACAAATATATATACTGTTGTAATATAAATATAAATATACAAAATATATATACTGTTGTAATATAAATATAAATATAAAAAATATATATACTGTTGTAATACAGTATAAATATACAAAATATATATACTGTTGTAATATAAATATAAATGTACAAAATATATATACTGTTTAATATAAATATAAATAGAAAAAATATATATACTGTTGTAATATAAATCTACAGAAATAACAAAAATATTAGATACAGTACAGTAAATCTACAGTACATTATTTGCTATAAAAAATTTTTTAAGTTGTATAAATATACTTACGCGTTTGTTACCCTTGGTGCCATTTTGCGTTCTCTGTTTTTTCCGTGTGCATGATAGCTCACGGTGATTGCTGGCACAACGAGGCCAGAAGTAGCTAACTAGCGTTGGATAGCAGCAATTCGGTGTCCGCTCGTGTACATGTCCTTAATTTGCATGCTGAGATCCTTGGAAATCTTTTTAACAGGCATTACTGCGAGTAGAAAGAAATACAAACACAAGAATGTATATTCGATGTTTAGTCGATGTGTATTCAATGTGCAGTGAATCCACAAAATGGATGGTGTATTTATACGGTAAATGACTCACATTAGAGTATACCCACTTTCAACACCTGTACCTGGTCGCCATGCATAAAAGGTTACACATTTTGCATAGCCCACCACTCGATGATCTGTATCCGAACATGCCCTTGTCCAGATACTGCATTGTGCCACCTGCTTCCATGGAGCAACCCTGATTCTACTGACGCAGGAACCCACTCGCCTCTGCTGTGCCTGTCATGCAGAAAAAGCGAAAGGCGGTTGCCGTTTCCACGCCAAGGCAAAAGCGACAGGCTAAGGCCAATAAAGAAAACCTTCTGCTGACCCCAAAGGCTAAGGGTTTTCATAGACGTCAGCCTTATTATGTCAAGAAGAAATACGGTGATGTACTCTCGATGCAAAACGAATGGGAGCCAACTCATCGAACCCGCAGACCACTTCCTCCCAAACGCTTCGACGACTCTGCCGCCGCTGTCCCGGAAATCTTCAGGCCGTCTTCTCCACCCCTCTTCCTCGACGCTGCCGCCGCCCTCCCGGAAACTCACAGGCCATGTTCTCTAGTTCTATCCGACGCCGCTGCCGCTGGTGCCTGTGAAATCCACGGGTCACTTTCTCCTTTGCTCTTAGACGACTCTGCTTCTCGCCCGGAAATCCAAAGGTCACTTTCTCCATCCCTCTTTGACGACGCTGCCGCTTCTCCTCTACCGGATATCCACAGGTCACCTCCTCCACCTTTCTTCGACGTCGCTGCCGCTTCTCTCCATGGAACCCCCATCTCATCCTCCATTGCACCTATCCACCCAGATGTCCACACGCCATGCACAAGAAGCAGCTCGTTAGACCGGATGCTGCATGGGATAACTGTGGATATCCCTGGGAACTCTATTGTGCTGGCAAAGATAGATTTGCTTCTGGAGACCATGCTAAATATGGAACAACGGATGCAACATATGGATCGACGGATGGAGAAGATAGAGGCTGACATAGCAGGTATACATCATTTGCTCGGTGTTCATGCCCCTGTTTCCCCGACGCCGGAGCAGAAGGGTGGCATGGATGTGCTGAATGGGAGCATCGACCCCCTTCCATCACCAAGCGCACCCCCTCCACCAGAAGATTTAGTGTACATGTATGCCGTTGAGGAGGACATGACAACCCCTTCAAGACCACGCCAGGAGACAACACGGCGACCAAGACCGGAGGAAAGCTTCCTCCCAGACAACCTACCATCGCCCGTTGCCTCAAGCACACCCTCTCCCAGAAGACCTACATTCGCTCGCATCGATACGGTGCCCGACATCACCCTGTGCGATCTGCCACCGGCGCTCAGGGAGAAGTATAGGGTGATGAGTGCTGGTGCACCCCACAAGTATGCCTTGTTACTTTTTAAGCACCATGTGCCCTACTCTTTGTACTGCAGCTGGGCCTTCAGAGTGAACTACGAAGGAAATCGCGTAAAAAAGGCGCTTCCTGCCAATTTAAGAAAGAACATTCTGGGGGAATTGCGGCGCTTTTATACAATTACAGATCCTGTAATGAAAGGCGTTCGAGACTGCATTAATGGCGTTTTGCGCCATGCAAGGAATCGGCCATGGACGGACATTCTGGTGGACTTTCTGGTTTAATCACGGGTACTGTAAGACAATACTGTTGTGCTGAACTGAACTGTACATGTTTTGACCTGCTGTACTTAAATATAGTTGATGTTGTTGTGTGCTTTAACTTGTATTTATACAGAAATGTTTTAACTTGCTGTACACACACATACAGTAGGACCTGCACAATTCCAGTCCCGCAGGGCCGCAAACAGACCCGGTTATCAAGGTTGTCCTGAAAACTGGGCCTGTTTGCTGCCCTCGAGGACTGTAGTGGTGCAGGCCTGACTGACTGTTTTGCACACCATCCCACTGTACTGTATACTGTATGTTTCTGTAATAAAGTAGATGTTGCGTTTTGTATACTGTATTTTATGAATAAATAATTTTTTTAGTCACAGGTAAGACCATACAGTTGTGCTGAACTGTATTGTACATGTTTTGACCTGCTGTAATTAAATAAAGAAGATGTTGTTGTGTGTTTTTTAACTTGTATTTAAGAAATGTTTTAACTTGCTGTATACACACACAGGACCAGTACAATTCCAGTCCCTGAGGGCCGCAAACAGGCACAGGTTCAAGGTTGTCCTGAAAACTGGGCCTGTCTGCTGCCCTCGAGGACTGTACTGGTGCAGACTGTTTTGCACACCATCCCACTGTATATGTTTTGACTTGCCGTTCTTTGATAAAGGAGATGTTGCGGTTTGTATATTTTATGAATAAAGAATTTGTTTTCTATACATAAATGTTTTCACAACTGTAGCAGTAAACCATACACCTGTTGATGTTTTGAATTGCTGTGCACTTAAAATGTTTCTACATTGTACAGTATTTGTAAATAAATGTTTTTGTACTTACTCCACCAATAAAAGAACATGTTGATTTGTTTTTCATTGTTCCATTGGCTCCTTTGCTGCTGTAACAAAATACAGTGTTTCTAGAATGTACACTACTGTCCAGGCACAATGTACTGTATACTGTAGGCAAGCTCAGTACAAGAGTATTAAAAAAAATAGAAGACACGTACAGTACTGTACTGTATGTACTGGCACTGTATAGAAGACACATACTGTATGTACAGTACTGTAATACATGTAGAATAAATGCATAGTTTTTAGGCCTGACTGACTGTTTTGCACACCATCACACTGTACTGTATATGTTTCTTTAATAAAGGAGATGTTGCGTTTTGTATACTGTATTTTATGAATAAAGATTTTTTTTAATCACAGGTAAGACCATACTGTTGTGCTGAACTGTATTGTACATGTTTTGACCTGCAGTACTTAAATAAAGGAGATGTTGTTGTGTGTTTTTTAACTTGTATTTATACAGAAATGTTTTAACGTGCTATACACACACACAGGACCTGCTCAATTCCAGTCCCTGAGGGCCACAAACAGGCACGGTTTTACAAGGTTACCCTGAAAACTGGGCCTGTTTGCTGCCCTCGAGGACTGTACTGGTGCAGCCTGTTTTGCACACCATCCCACTGTATATGTTTTGACTTGCCGTTCTTTAATAAAGGAGATGTTGCGTTTTGTATATTTTATGAATAAAGAATTTGTTTTTAAAACATGTGACTGTAAACCATACTGACTGACTGTAAATGTTTTTACTTTCTATACATAAATGTTTTCACTACTGTAGCAGTAAACCATACACCTGTTGATATTTTGAATTGCTGTGCACTTAAAATGTTTCTACATTGTACCATTTTTGTAAATAAATGTTTTTGTACTTACTCCACCAATAAAAGAACATGTTGATTTGTTTTACATTGTTCCATTGGCTCCTTTGCAACTTTAACAAAATACAGTGTTTCTAGAATGTACACTACTGTCCAGGCATACTGTACTGTATACTGTAGGCATGCTCAGTACAAGAGTATTAAAAAAAAATAGAAGACACATACAGTACTGTACTGTACTGTATGTACTGGTACTGTATAGAAGACATATACTGTATGTACAGTAATACAAGTAGAATAAATGCATAGTTTTTATTTTTTCGGGTTTATTGCACAGTATACTGTATATAAAAAAGTATTGTATACTGTACGGCTGGAAAACATCAGCATACTGTTTCAGGTACAGTATTCTATCCTAATCAATAACAACGGCCACTAAACTGTAGACTCCGGTACGTGGGTTTTTAAATCCGATTCAGCAATGTGCAGGCATTGTTACACAAAGCGATATTATCCCTCGAAATCCCTCCATTAGCCGTTTTCTTTTCTGAGGAAAAACAAATAGAAAAGTTTTACTGTAATGGTCAGCCCCCTAAAGAAGTTCCCAGCCAGTCCCACCAATAATTTTCTCGGGGGGCGTCTTCTGTTCACATGCGCATGCGCCTACCGTCGATGTAATGACACGCGTTTCAAGAAGGTTCCAATGCGCATGCGCCTAGCGTTCCACCAATTGTTCAGTATCTGCAGCACAGTACTGGAGAAGCCGCTCAGCCAATAATATTGCTTACAGGAGAATCGCTTGACTTTTGAATCCCGCCGATATTGATACTGTATTGTCAAAATAAAAAAAACACAGAACATAATACGGCAACAATACTCACCATAGAATTTCCCTTCAGCAGGCGCCGGCGCCGGGCCACTGCCAGTCCAGTGTTCTTGATCATCCACGTCGATACAGTGGCGACCAACTTTATTCGAAGTTGGCTAGTTCCGCGAATTTCGGAATATCCCGGTGATGTGCGGTTTAGTGTCGTTTTCTCCCGGGGTATATAGCGTTATATCGCGCCCGTGATTTAAGCATTTTATTCCCGCTGGCTGCAATACTGCAATGCCGTGTAAAAACGCATGGGGGCGTTTGCGAGCTGTTGTCTTTGAAGCCGAGAAATTCATGAATTGTAATGCAGTATATACTGTATATATACAGTATAAACTGTATAACAACAACCCCTATAACCCCTAACATACACATACAGTACTGTATATGCACATCAATGATACTATAGGCCGGCGGGGGCGAGATGTGTTTGCAGCAGAGAGAGAAAAGCTGCTCTCTCTGCGCAAACATCGGCACATTAAAAATGATTTAATATTCATTTTTATTCATAGTGTACATGTGCAGGGGGTCTCCGGAGCTGAACCGCGTTGGTTTCAGGTCTGGGTACCCCATGCTCCCCGAGATACAGCCCCCTTTATGAGGTGCCGGTATCCCTCTGCATTTAAAGGTCCCGATCACCTGACCACGGCATGTAAACAAAGCAGAGGGATACCGGCACCCCCTAAAGGGGCCTGTATCTCGGGGAGCAGGGGGTCCCCGGACCTAAAACAAAAACATTTCTGCTCCGGAGACCCTCTGCACATGTACAGTATAAATAAAACACATATATAAATAAACACTCGTTCCTTACCTTAGCGGCTATGTGCTATGGTAACGAAGCAGCATGACTGTATTTTTAATAATATTGTACAGTGAGCAGGGGGTTCCCTGAGCCAGAAATTAATGCTCAGGGGACCCCCTGCTCCGGCACAATATTATTAAAAATACAGAAATGCTGCTTCATTACCATAGCTGATAGCCGCTAAGGCAATGAAGGGGTTAACCCACCGTGCCCGCTTTATTGTGGGTAGCGGGGGTGGGTGAAGGGGGTATTTGGCCCTTGGTGTTAGTTTAGGACTTGCGGGGGGGTTGCGGGTGCACTTAAACCCTTCACGACCGTAGCAGTTAATACCGCTATGGTCATGAAGGGGTTAACCCCTACCGCTACACCCCCGCAAACCCTAAACAACCACCGTTGGTGCTAATACCCCCTTCACCCACCCCCGCTACCCACAATAAAAGAAACTCACACACAGCAGCAGCACAAAAAAAAAAAAAAATCTAAATAAATAAATAAATAAATGAATATAAATAAATACATTTAAAATACTTTTTTATTCATAGTGTAGATGTGCAGGGGGTCTCCGGAGCTGAACCGCGTTGGTTTCAGGTCCGGGGACCCCCTGCTCCCCGAGATACAGACCCCTTTATGAGGTGCCGGTATCCCTCTGCATTTAAGGTCCCGATCACGTGACCGCGGCAGAGGGATCACGGCACCCCCTAAAGGGGCCTGTATCTCGGGAAGCCGGGGGTCCCCAGACCTAAAACCAAAGCGGTTCAGCTCCGGAGACCCTCTGCACATCTACACTATGAATAAAAATGTATTTTAAATGTATTTATTTATATTCATTTATTTATTTATTTATTTATTTAGATTTATTTATTAATTGTGCTGCTGCTGTGTGTGATTTTTTTTATTGTGGGTAGTGGGGGTGGGTGAAGGTGGTATTAGCACCAACGGTGGTTGTTTAGGGCTTGCGGGGGGGGTAGCGGGTGCACTTAAACCCTTCACGACCATAGCGGTATTAACTGCGGATGAACCAATATACAAATAAATGTAGAAGGGGGTGTTTATATATATACAGTATATACACACACATGATGAACCAATATACAAATAAATGTAGAAGGGTTATCAAAATCATACTGTACTACAAATAACACTTCTCCATACAGACACACTACATTACATTGAATTTCCTTTAATAATCCTAACTGATCTTACAATCTAAATCAGGGGGGCGCAAACTTTTTTCCCTGCGCCCCCCTGCCGGCTGTCCCCTCACTCCCGCGCCCCCCCCCAACCCCAACTTACCCTCGCTCTGGCGTAATGACGTCACATTGCCATAGCAACGTGACGTCACATGACCTCGCAGCGTCATTTTGAGGCCGCGTTGCCATGGCGACGCCGGGAGGAAGCCGCCGGAGCCACGGGTAAGTTAGGTTTACAGAGGCCCTGCAGCTCCCCCGGCACTTAATTTAAGTAAAAAACAAAAATAAACTATGCGCTACTATCTAACTCCTACTTATAAATAAATAAAGTGCAGTGACTAAACCATAAATGTGCTGGATAAACCACAATACCAAGTGAATAAGTGATTATATAATAAATTATATCATAACCGTGTGGTTGATAAGGGCGTCTGCTGCTATAAACATTGGGGTTGGCTCAGCACCCCACACACTCTAAGAAATGGAAACAAAAAGAAAACAGCGCACAACGCCAAATAGTGAAGCAAGTAATAAAAATGTATTACAATATTTGAGGGGTATAAAATCTGCGTACATCAATTTGAAAAATCATAAGCATTTAGTGTGTATCACACTCAGTTACCACTCCATGGTTGTAGACAGGGGAATCTGGTATTCAGCTCTCTCTACAGGAGCCTCTGTGGTGATTGTGGGGCACAGGATCCCTCATACACTTTTCATCCAGCAGGATGTTGCTTTCAATAAAATTCCTTAACAACAGTCTGGCTCCACTGCAGGTTCAGGTACTAAGTGGAACCGAGTCTCAAGCGGCAATATGCCTCTTCCAGGGGCTTTTTTCCCTTTTACAGTCCTTCGTTTCTCCTATGGAGATATCACCGTTTAGTCAGCTGCTGCAGTAGCCGGGCAGTTCAGAGCCGGTGGAGAGGCTCAGCAAACACTTCCGCAATTGCGTGCGCCTGCACAGCGTGCCACGATGCCGCTTAGTCACGTGATACGGCGGAGTGACGTCACAGTTCCCGTGGCAATGGTGAAGGAGCAGGAGAAAAGTCCCTTAGAGTCTCAAAAGCGGCGCATAAGCCGCTCAGTCAGCGCAATAACTCAAAAAATATTGGATTAAATGCAGATCCAGGGGATAATAAAACAATGTGGTGGCATAGGTTACATACATCCAACGCGTTTCGTACATCTAAGCACTTCTTCAGGGAATAATTTTTGGCCATTACCCAGAGGTTTAAATACCTCTCAGAGATGTATCATTGGCCAGACTATTAAAGTTAGACCAATCATCTGAGCCATGGTCAAAGTGATAGGGAAGATATACTATTACTTTTAAAACAACAACTTTATTGACAAAATTTAAAAACACAAATAGACAGTTAGCTCACCTCTAATCTAGCCTACCATAAATTTGACATAAATATATAAAAAACATGCTGGAATAAAAAGAAACACAATATTAGTTTATCAGAAATATAAAATATTAAAATAGACATCTATTAATCCTTTAAATATATATGTATATATAATAGTTAACTAAGAGTAATAAAGGATATAATACAATAGGGAGAAGAAGCAGAGTAAGGAGAGCAATGGCATATCAATGTTATTGATTATAATTTAATACAGTGCCCAAATATCCACATCCTCATTAAGCCCCTTAGGTGACATTGTATCCAATTTATGTATCCAATAAGTCTCCTTAGAGGATAATGTTTTAACTCTATCCCCCCCTCTTCTATTTACATATATTGGATACAATGTCACCTAAGGGGCTTAATGAGGATGTGGATATTTGGGCACTGTATTAAATTATAATCAATAACCCATATCCGCAGTAGACCCTGGGGACATGCCATTGCTCTCCTTACTCTGCTTCTTCTCCCTATTGTATTATATCCTTTATTACTCTTAGTTAACTATTATATATACATATATATTTAAAGGATTAATAGATGTCTATTTTAATATTTTATATTTCTGATAAACTAATATTGTGTTTCTTTTTATTCCAGCATGTTTTTTATATATTTATGTCAAATTTATGGTAGGCTAGATTAGAGGTGAGCTAACTGTCTATTTGTGTTTTTAAATTTTGTCAATAAAGTTGTTGTTTTAAAAGTAATAGTATATCTTCCCTATCACTTTGACCATGGCTCAGATGATTGGTCTAACTTTAATAGTCTGGCCAATGATACATCTCTGAGAGGTATTTAAACCTCTGGGTAATGGCCAAAAATTATTCCCTGAAGAAGTACTTAGATGTACGAAACGCGTTGGATGTATGTAACCTATGCCACCACATTGTTTTATTATCCCCTGGATCTGCATTTAATCCAATATTTTTTGAGTTATTGCGCTGACTGAGCGGCTTATGCGCCGCTTTTGAGACTCTAAGGGACTTTTCTCCTGCTCCTTCACCATTGCCACGGGAACTGTGACGTCACTCCGCCGTATCACGTGACTAAGTGGCATCGTGGCACGCTGTGCAGGCGCACGCAATTGCGGAAGTGTTTGCTGAGCCTCTCCACCGGCTCTGAACTGCCCGGCTACTGCAGCAGCTGACTAAACGGTGATATCTCCATAGGAGAAACGAAGGACTGTAAAAGGGAAAAAAGCCCCTGGAAGAGGCATATTGCCGCTTGAGACTCGGTTCCACTTAGTACCTGAACCTGCAGTGGAGCCAGACTGCTGTTAAGGAATTTTATTGAAAGCAACATCCTGCTGGATGAAAAGTGTATGAGGGATCCTGTGCCCCACAATCACCACAGAGGCTCCTGTAGAGAGAGCTGAGTACCAGATTCCCCTGTCTACAACCATGGAGTGGTAACTGAGTGTGATACACACTAAATGCTTATGATTTTTCAAATTGATGTACGCAGATTTTATACCCCTCAAATATTGTAATACATTTTTATTACTTGCTTCACTATTTGGCGTTGTGCGCTGTTTTCTTTTTGTTTCCACTTAATTTAAGTGCCTTCGGGAAGTGCGCGGGGCCTCTGTAAACCTCGCGCCCCCCGTCGGCAGTCTCGCGCCCCCCCCTGGGGGTCGTGCCCCACGGTTTGCGCACCGCTGATCTAAATCATCAAATGACAAAGAAAAACCTCACATTCCAATCTATACATTGCATTTACATTGTATAAATGATGCATAAAATCTATGCACCATATACATTCTGCAAATGAATGTGAACAATATCATTGCAAGCAAAATACAGATAACTCCAAACAAGTCATCTATTTTAACCAATCAAGTAAACAAAAATCAATATATAAGTACCAACCAGAAAACACAATTTAAAACCAAAGCTAACCCTTACAATACCAAGGATTACATCTATCTAATTGTAAAAAACATTATACTGTTCACAAATTGAAGCATTGCAATAAACAACATACATTAGAGTACATCCCCTGTATCTCCCTGCCTTGAGTGTAATCTGTGTAAAGCCCCCTCCCCCCTAATGTTTCTGTTAAATCTCTCTGCCTTCAGTGTAATCTGTTTAAAGCCCCCTCCCCCCTAATGTTTCTGTTAAATCTCTCTGCCTTGAGTGTAATCTGTTTAAAGCCCCCTCCCCCCTAATGTTTCTGTTAAATCTCTCTGCCTGTGTTGCTGTGAGAGCAGTTTATGTAAATGTGGGGAGGGGGAGTGGGTTATAACCCCACCTCCTTGACTGTGATCTGTATAAAGCCCCCTCCCCCTAATGTTTCTGTTAAATCTCCCTGCCTGTATTGCTGTGAGTGCAGTGTATGTAAATGTGGGGAGGGGTGGGACCCGATGTGCATACTGTGAGGTCTAACCACCCTCACCCCCTACCCACATACCGTTACCCCCCTCCATCCTGGCCATGGCCCCTCCACTTCTGCAAAACAGACACAAAAATTAAAACATACAAAGTAATGTCCCCTAACCCCTTAATCACCATAGCAGTTATTAACCGCTACAGTCATGAAGGGGTTAACCCACCCTCACCCACCACTCGGGATGCCTACATACCCTCCCACACTAACCCCCCCCGTGAGGCCTAACCACCCTCACCCAGTACCCACAAGGGAGGCCTACCCACATACCGTTGGGGAAACACCCCTCCCCACCCCCAGTACCCACAATAAAAACAACAGTGACCCACAATAAACATCATTCTATTTATTAAATACATTACCCACCCCCTGTGCCCCCCCCATAAATACATCATTTATTATTTTACAAACAGGGTTCATAACGCTGCCCTACGCCAGTCCCCGGTGGGCTGGCGGGGCACCTGGACAGACCTACAGGGTACCAGCAGCCCTTTTCAAACAGGTTCTGGAGGCCTGCTGGTGAATCCCGCCAGCACCATGGCCCCCAGGTGGTCTCCTTGGGACACCGTGGGCCACAATTGGGTCCCCACGATAGGCCCAAGGATGTCCCGGAGCCCCGGGTCAGACCCACAGGTGCCTGTGGGGCCTCGGGTGGTACCCATGGGGGTCTGGGGAACTCACGGGTGCTCACTATGGGTCCGTGGTGCCCCCACAGAAGTGGGACCACACATCATCATCCCCGCACCTACGGGTCAGCGGTGCCCCCACAGAAGTGGGACCACACAGCTTCATCCCCGCAGACTACGGGTCGGCGGTGCCCCCACAGAAGTGGGACCACATAGCTTCATCCACGCATGTGTCACCCGTGGAACCACCAGCGTGGTACCCATGAGATACCCGAGGACAGGTGGTCTCCAGAGGTCTCACGCGGAACCACGGAACAAACCCTGAATGTAAAAAAAAAAAACCTGGCATATACATTCAATACATACATTCCCCCCCCCCAACACCTACAGTACAATAATGTGCAAAATAACTATTATCCAGATATGGATAATAGATTAATTGCCCATTATTAAAACCATTAACTAGCATACAGTATTCAAATAAATAAAGTACTACTGACCTCATCAATACGAAGTGTCCGTCGCCAGCAACATCCTTGTCTTGTCCACAAAATACATTGCTAAACAAAGCCAATACATTGCAATTACATTCAGATATCAATTAACCCCTTAAACACCTTATCGGATAATAACCGCAAAGGTAATTATGGGGTTAAGCCACACAGGCCCGATACCCAACCTTCACCCATGAATTTGTACAGTGGCTTCATCATGCAACTACAGTATATATACAGTATATATACCCTAAACAACCATCGTTGGGGCTAATACCCCCTTCACCCACCCCTGCTACCCACAATAAAAAAAACTCACACACAGCAGCCGCCCAAAAAATAAATAAATAAATCTAAATAAAGAAATAAATAAATGAATATAAATAAATACATTTAAAATACATTTTTATTCAGAGTGTAGATGTGCAGGGGGTCTCCGGAGCTGAACCGCATTGGTTTCAGGTCCGGGGACCCCCTGCTACCCGAGATACAGACCCCTTTATGAGGTGCCGGTATCCCTCTGCATTTAAAGGTCCCGATCACGTGACCGAGGCATGTAAACCAAGCAGAGGGATACCGGCACCCCCTAAAGGGGCCTGTATCTCGGGAAGCAGGGTGTCCCCGGACCTAAAACCAAAACGTTTCTGCTCCTGAGACACTCTGCACATCTACACTATGAATAAAAATGTATTTTAAATGTATTTATTTATATTCATTTATTTATTTATTTAGATTTATTTATTAATTGTGCTGCTGCTGTGTGTGAATTTTTTTTATTGTGGGTAGTGGGGGTGGGTGAAGGGGGTATTAGCCCCAACGGTGGTTGTTTAGGGCTTGCGGGGGGGTAGCGGGTGCACTTAACCCCTTCACGACCGTAGCGGTATTAACTGCTACGGTCGTGAAGGGGTTAAGTGCACCCGCAACCCCCCCGCAAGTCCTAAACTCACACCAAGGGCCAAATACCCCCTTCACCCACCCCTGCTACCCACAATAAAAAATTATTTGTATATTGGTTCATTATGTGTGTGTATATACTGTATATATATATATATTTTTTTTTATATATATATATATATATATATATATATATATATATATATATATATATATATCTGTATATATATATATATATTATATATATATATATATATATATATATATATATATATATAATATATATATACAGAGATATATATATATATATATATATATATATATATATATATATATATATATATATATATATATATATATATATATATATATATATATATATATATATATATATATATACAGTATATACACACACATGATGAACCAATATACAAATAAATGTAGAAGGGTTATCAAAACCACACTGTCTTACAAATAACACTTCTCCATACAGACACACTACATTACAATGAATTTCCTTTAATAATCCTAACTGATCTTACAATCTAAATCATCAAATGACAAAGACAAACATCACATTCCAATCCATACATTGCATTTACATTGTATTTATGATGCATAAAATCTATGCACCATATACATTCTGCAAATGAATGTGAACAATATCATTGCAAGCAAAATACAAACACTTCCAAACAAGTCAACTATTTTAACCAATCAAGTAAAGACTGTATATATACATATATATTTATTTATCTTCATGTATTTATTTATTTAGATTTATTTATTAATTGTGGGGCTGCTGTGCGTGCATTTTTTTTATTGTGGGTAGCAGGGGTGGGTGAAGGGGGTATTTGGCCCTTGGTGTGAGTTTAGGACTTGCGGGGGGGGGGTTGCGGGTGCACTTAACCCCTTCACGACCGTAGCAGTTAATACCGCTACGGTCGTGAAGGGTTTAAGTGCACCCGCTACCCCCCCGCAAGCCCTAAACAACCACCGTTGGGGCTAATACCCCCTTCACCCACCCCCACTACCTACAATAAAAAAAATTCACACACAGCAGCAGCACAATTAATAAATAAATCTAAATAAATAAATAAATGAATATAAATAAATACATTTAAAATACATTTTTATTCATAGTGTAGATGTGCAGAGGGTCTCCGGAGCAGAAACGTTTTGGTTTTAGGTCCGGGGACCCCCTGCTTCCCGAGATACAGGCCCCTTTAGGGGGTGCCGGTATCCCTCTGCTTGGTTTACATGCCTCGGTCACGTGATCGGGACCTTTAAATGCAGAGGGATACCGGCACCTCATAAAGGGGTCGGTATCTCGGGGAGCAGGGGGTCCCCGGACCTGAAACCAACGCGGTTCAGCTCCGGAGACCCCCTGCACATCTACACTATGAATAAAAATGTATTTTAAATGTATTTATTTATATTCATTTATTTATTTCTTTATTTAGATTTATTTATTTATTTTTTGGGCGGCTGCTGTGTGTGAGTTTTTTTTATTGTGGGTAGCAGGGGTGGGTGAAGGGGGTATTAGCCCCAACGATGGTTGTTTAGGGTATATATACTGTATATATACTGTAGTTGCATGATGAAGCTTGCGAGGGGGGGTAGCGGGAGGGGTTAACCCCTTCATGACCGTAGCGGTATTAACTGCTACGGCCGTGTAGGGGTTAAGTGCACCCGCAACCCCCCAGCAAGTCCTAAACTAACACCAAGGGCCAAATACCCCCTTCACCCACCCCCGCTACCCACAATAAAGCGGGCACGGTGGGTTAACCCCTTCATTGCCTTAGCGGCTATCAGCTATGGTAATGAAGCAGCATTTCTGTATTTTAATAATATTGTGCAGGAGCAGGGGGTCCCCTGAGCATTAATTTCTGGCTCAGGGAACCCCCTGCTCACTGTACAATATTATTAAAATACAGAAATGCTGCTTCGTTACCATAGCACATAGCCGCTAAGGTAAGGAACGAGTGTTTATTTATATATGTGTTTTATTTATACTGTACATTTGCAGAGGGTCTCCGGAGCTGAACCGCTGTGGTTTTAGGTCCGGGGACACCCTGCTTCCCGAAATACAGCGCCCTTTAGGGGGTGCCGGTATCCCTCTGCTTTGTTTACATGTCGCGGTCACGTGATCGGGACCTTAAAATGCAGAGGGATACCGGCACCTCATAAAGGGGTCTGTATCTTGGGGAGCAGGGGGTCCCCGGACCTGAAACCAATGCGGTTCAGCTCCGGAGACCCCCTGCACATGTACACTATGAATAAAAATGTATTTTAAATAATTTTTAATGTGCCAATGTTTGCGCAGAGAGAGCAGCGGTTCTCTCTCTGCTGCAAACACATCTCGCCCCCGCCGGCCTATAGTATCATTGATGTGCATATACAGTACTGTATGTGTACATTACTGTATGTTAGGGGTTATAGGGGTTGTTGTTATACAGTATATATATACTGTATATAGATATACTGCATTACAATTCATGAATTTATGCCATCTGGCAGACACGCGAAGCATTACAGCCTAGTAAATCCTGAACCATTATCAATTAACACATCAACCGCGCGTCAGCCGGGCATGCGCCTGGCTGGGAGCCCAGCATGCTCCGGGTGAACAGTGTGGCATTCCAGGAACATGCCAGGTACAAGCCGGTGATTATTTCGAATAAAAGCTGCCGGAGCAGTAGTTTGCAGCGAGACTAGTACACCTGTAGTGAGCTGATGAGGCTGGAAATTGCTTAGGTACATGCAAGCTTGATTGAAACTGCACGCAAAATCCGGCTCAGGCTTGCTGGATAGACAGCAACGTTTGTCACTGACGGTGGGACTGTTATTGGAAGCCGGTGCTGGTGCTGGTGCATTGCTTGGCAGCGACTGTCGTTTCTTACTTGGTTTTAACACGACCTTTCGCCTTTTGCCGTCTGCATGATCATAGATACAGGAAAAAGCCGGTGATGCACACCAATACCCTCCAACAGATTGTTGCTCAATACGATAAAAACAGGGATCGCTACATAACCTTTTCCTTATTGCACGCTTCCACGTAGGAGGAGCTGGCGAAAAAATGTAAAAGTAATAGCTTTCGATAAAATACTGATAAATTTGAACAACTGTTGCCATCTTATCATCTGTTGCATTAATCGCGGCCCATATCAAATACGCGTAACTTCTGTCGGATTTTTGGAAAACGGGCTGCACTTGAACACTCATGGCGACGGCTCTCTGGAGAATACTGTAACAGAAACTGGTCTTTGACTTTTATTCAATATGAAAAGCCTAAATTGATACATTTTTGCAACCTCTTCCTTCAGTCTCAAGGCCAATTTATAATAGCACACTGTGGTATCTTTTTTAAACGAAACACCTGCAAGTCGATACATTACTGAAGCGCATGCGCATTACAATTCATGCATATCTGCCATCTGGCGGACACGCGAAGAATTGCAACCTATTAAATTCGAACCATTCTCAATGAACGCATCAACCGCGCGTCAACCGCGCATGACCCGCGCATGACCCGTGGCTCAGAACGCAAAATGAATGCGGCATGCTCCCGGTGAAGTGCGTCGCATTCCAGGAAAAAGCCAGGGATAACCCGGCAATGTGTTAGCATAAAATGAGCCGCAGCAGTACATTTCATATTGACTTTGTCTCACAGTTCAAACTGAAAAAGATAGTGCATACTGTATCTATATTTTGATTTTGTACTTTTATCATCAAGTCTATTTTTTTTATTTGAGTCTCAGCACATGTGATATGCATAAATAACTTCAATCAATTTATGTGTCAGAATGATCTCAGCTTCAATCAGCTTTGTCTGGTTGAGATTTTTTCTTTTAATTATTCAGCACATATAAATGTAAGGATTCAGGAGTCACGCCGCTCGCGGCGTGCTCCTCACTCACCTGCAGCCCTTCCAGGGTCTCCCGCGGCTCACACGGATTCTTCCTCTAAGACGCCGAGCTCCATTTCCCCTGTGCGCGCGCACGTCAGTTCCCTTCTTCTGCCCTCGGTTCAGGGCAGGTGCCCGCGCACGCATCCACAGGCGCAGCCACAAGGAGACGCGGCCACACAGAGACGCACCAGCCTCTTAAAGGCACAGTACCCTTTTCCAATGCTGCAATTCAATACACCAATTCTTCTAGGATCTATAGCTCCTCCTCCAGGAACTCATCTAGACCTATCCCTGTCTCAGCCTGGCCCATTCACACACCCCCACCTTGCTACTCTGCCATTGGACCCTCTTGCCTATATATACCCTGCAGCTTCATTAACTCATCGGCTGAGCATAGAACCAGTTGTTCTCATCACTCTCTGCCTCCCTAGTCCTGTCTTGTCCTATCTTGATTTGCAGTCTTCCTCGTGTACCGAACCGGCTTCCGCTACGTCTACCCGCACCTCTGGCATCTCGAACTCGGCATACGGCAACACGACTCTCCGCACCTCTGGCATCCCGATCTCGGCAAACGGTAAACGACAACGTCCCTCTCTCTAACCCCGGACTTGGCAAACAGCACCCTCTACCATCCGTACCTCTCCTGCTCCGATCCGGACATCCAGACCACTCTACTCTCAAGACGTGCCCTCGTGGCTGTGGGTGGCGTTATATCCTATCCCACCTCAGCACCGCGGTCCCGTCTCGTTTGTGGTGAGCACGCCCTGACAATAAACGTGCATACATCCTGTCAGTCCTATACTCCTTGAGAAATCGCAAACACTTGCGTGAAATGCGTGGGAGGACTATCCTGTCATTTTTTTCCACTCACTAATGCCTTAAATAAAGCCTTTTTTCATTTTTCCATACCTGCGAACCCTGTTTCTTTATACTGTATGTTTCCTGCTCAAGGACTGCCCGTTTATTTCTGGAGTGCCCTGAATCTATTCAAACCTTGCTGCTGCTGCTTTTTCCATTTCGGCGGCACCACATAGGGGGGAGGAAGAGGTCTCTGCATATCGTGTACCGCGGACGTGCAGTTTCAATATTGTTCAAGCCAGTGGGACCAGGAGGACATATTGGGAGGTAAGAAGGCTTTTCCTTACCTCCACGATCCTGTGTTTAGCCCCTTTAAGGTGTCCCAACGTATCTGGCACTGTGAGAGCCACTTCGGTGTCAAACAGGAGTCCGGTTGCTATACTGTTTGTTACTCCAGGACATGCTACTGCTCTCCTTCACATTTTCCTCACGACAACCCCCCCCCCTCCTCCTCAAACAGGCACACTCATTTAGAACTTCAGCAGACCCTCACCTGAGCGCACGACAGTTGGAGTCTCTACTCTGCTCACAACCAAGCCTGTACAGCACAGACAGCACTCCATGGTCGTAGTACACTTTTAAGACCACAGGGTCATTCACTTCTAGGGGTTTCTGGGAGGAAGTTTCCCCCAGAAACCAGGATCCTGGAAGCTGAACTGTGTCCTGCTGGAAAGAGAAGAGATTGTGGAGGAGCTGCGAACTACATACACAGCATGGAAAAAGGAAAAGGACTGTTTCCCCAGCACTGCAGAGTGGTGAGAATTCACGAAGATAAGGATCCGCTGCTTCCTGCAGGCAAAAGGCAGACGCATGTTGTGAGAGGAATGGGGAGTTCAGGGGCCTGCAAAGCAAGCTGCAATCCTTGCACGACCTCAGACACTGCGGATGGGACGTGGATGAGGACTAGGAAGAGATCAAAAACAGCCTGCGAAGACACTTTGAGGAGGAATCCAGACAAATCATCTTCCGTACCAAAGTGGAGAATCTGGAGATGGGTGCGATATGCAACGCCTTTTTCTTCCAGAAACTTCACTACCCACATGCCCCTAACGGAGCTGTGTGACAAAGACAGCAACGTACAGCAGAGGAAGGAGGAAGTTATGGGGGTTTAAGGATTTCTACGAGGACCTCTACTCCCCAAAAGCATTAGATGGTGACCAAGCTGACAAATTCCTGTCAGGGATTACAAATACGATTGACCCAGCAGGAAAAGCAGCCATGAACACCCCCCTGATGCTAGAGAAACTCCACGCTACAACCAAATCCTTTAAGACGGATAGGACGCCGGGCGGAGATGACATCCCAGCTGAGTTATACACAAAGCTGTGGGACCTGATCAGCCCAGACCTGTTCAAGCTTTACAGGGAGATGGAAGCAGAGGGCAGGATGCACGCAACACTGAGGGAAGGAATACCTCAAGAACTAGCATCCCATCTCACTCCTGAAAGTGGACTACAAGATCCCAGCGAAAGTACTGGCAAACAGACTAAAGATGGTCATCCAACAAATCATCCATCCAGACCAGACGTGCAGCATCCCAGGTTGCAGGATCGCAGACAGCCTCATCCTAATCAGAGACACAGTCCCCTACATCAAAGACCGCAGCGTACATGCGGCCCTTGTCAGCTTGGACCAGGAGAAGGCCTCCGACCGTGTCCCGCACAATTTCATGGGCAGGGTGCTGCGGGGGTATGGGATGGGGGAGATGTTCTATTTTTATGTTAACCTGATGTACCTTGATATTTGCAGCGTGGTGATTGTGAACGGATGGAAGATTAACCCCTTCCCTTTACTCTCAGGGGTTAGGCAAGGCTGCCCTCTTTCACCTCTCCTTTTTGTCTGTTGTATGGAGCTCTTTGCCCAGTTTAATCAGACGAGATGCAGGGATCAGAGGGAACGTTGCGCCAGGACCCCAGAGAAGTGAAGCACTCGCTCTAAATGGATGACGTTACCATCTTCTGCACAGATAGCCGGTCGGTGAAGATGCTCGTCCGGATGTGTGAGGACTTCGGGAAAGCTTCTAGAGCAAAAGTCAACTGCAGGAAGTCAGAGACCAAGCAATTTGGGTGTTGGAACCTGACTGCCGACCCCTTGCCCTACCCCTTCAGAGCAGGCCTCATCAAAATCCTGGGCGTCTGGTTTTGTTTTGGTAGCGAAGGCGCAGCCCTGAAGAGCTGGAATGAAAGACTGAACAAAATGAAGCAGAAATTTGGACTTGTGGCACCTCAGACCCCTCACCATAGAGGGAAAAAAACTGGTGCTGCAGAACGAGATTCTTCCTGGTCTGCAGTATGTGGCCCAGGCATGGCCACCCTCGAGCAGAACCTGTCAGGCAATCTCCATAGCAGTGTTCCACTTCATCTGGGTTGTCAAAATGGAGAGGGGCAAGCACGAAGTAATGTACAAGGAGCAGCGCAAGGGGGGTAAAGGAATTCCTAACATCCCTACTTTCTTTTTAAGCAACTGCGTGCGGATCACCCTGAGAGACTGCGAAAAGCACACTTCTGGCTACTCCATGTCTAGCTACCTACTCCTGCCGCTCGGGAGAGCACTGGGGTGGGACAACTCCATCCCTTACAACTGTCACAGGCCCTGGATCTACAAGGATGTAAGGAAGTTCGGGCTCTATGGAGTAAGCGCCGAAAAAGTACTCTCGCCAAGTGTTCACTATCGGCATGATTTTGCCCTCGCAGTATGCAATAAGGGCCGAATCCCTGGCGAATTACTGCGAAAGCAAAACGCCGATTAGCCGGTGGCGAAACAGAATGTCTCCCGATAACCTGGCGATAGGCCGTTTCTGCCGATATGTGTTTGCAGCAGAGAGAGATCCGCCACTCTCTCTGCACAAACATCGGCAAAATAAAAATATATAAAAACAATTTTTACTCATAGTGTACATGTGCAGGGGGTCTCCTGAGCTGAACCGCATTGGTTTCAGGTCCGGGGACCCCCTGCTATCCGAGATACAGGCCCCTTTATGAGGTGCCGGTATCCCTCTGCATTTAAAAGTCCCGATCACGTGACCGCGGAATGTAAACAAAGCAGAGGGATACCGGCACCCCATAAAGGGGCCTGTATCTCGGGAAGCAGGGGGTCCCCGGACTTAAAACAAACAAGCGGTTCAGCTCCGGAGACCCTCTGCACATCTACACTATGACTAAAACACCCATATCAGTACACAATAATTCCTTACCGTAGCGGCTATCTGCTATGGTAATGAAGCAGCATTAATGTATTTTTAATAATAGTGTGCAGGAGCAGGGGGTCCCCTGAGCTGAACCGCATTGATTTGTCGATCAGGGACCCCCTGCTTCCTGAGTTACAGGCCCGGTATGTGTCATCGGGTGCCAGTGTCGCCGCCATTTTTATAGAGCCCACGTCGCGTCTTGGATGCTATAAAGATGGCGGCGACATTGGCCTTCTATGCCCCATACCGGGGCCTGTAACTCAGGAAGCAGGGGGTCCCTGAGCCACAAATCAATGCGGTTCAGCTCAGGGGACCCCCTGCTCCCGCACAATATTATTAAAATACATTAAAGCAGCTTCATTACCATAGCGGATAGCCGCTAAGGCAATGAAGTGGTTAAGGCATAATAGCATGTTTATTGGGGACAATTGCCCCCAATAAACATTGCAATAAACAACATACACCCCCTGTGCCCTCAACAACCCCTATACCACCATTAAATATATCACATTTTTGGGATGCACAGCAATGATACTAGAGGTCGGCGGTGGCCCTCGGGTGTTCCCCGCAAGCCTGCAGTACCAATTCTGTGTCCCCCCCAAAAAAATACAACAACACAAATACTTTACAATAAATACACCCCCTCCCCTAACACATACAGTATAGTAATGTGCAAAATTACTATTATCTACATATGGATAATAGTGCATTTGCCCATTTAAAATACATAAAGAACAATAAATACAATAAATACATGTTGCACTCACCCTTGTCCGGCTGCCACGATGAAGGCCATCCTCATTTTCATCACCGTCCATGCCCCCTCTGATGCTGCAAAACATAAACAAGAATAAAAAAAGCCAATGTAATGTCCCCTAACCTCTAACAGTCGTTAAGGGGTTAACCCACCCTCACCCACCACTCGGGAGGCCTACATACCCTCCCCCACTACCCCACTACCCCCCCACCCCGTGAGGCCTAACCACCCTCATCCAATACCCAGCCGGGAAGCCTACCCACATACTCTTGGGCCAATACCCCCTTCCCCCACCCCCAGAACCCACAATAAAAATAATACACAGCTCCACAATAAACATCATTATATTTATTAAATACATAACCCACCCCCTGTGCCCCCCATAAATACATGATGCATTATTTTACATACAGGGTTAATACCCCAGGCCCACAGGAGTCCCCGGTGGGCCTGACAGGTCACCTCACAGACCTACAGTAGCCCAGCACCATGCTTCAAACAGGGTCTGGAGGCCTGCGGGTCGTCCCCACAAGGCGCCATGGTCCACCAGGTGGTCTCCGCGGGTCACCGTGGGCCACAAGGGGGTCTCCACGCTAGGCCCACGGATGTCTGTGGGGCCCCAGGTCAGACCCACAGGTGTCTGAGGGGTCTCGGGTGGTTCCCACGGGGGTCTGGGGACCCACGGGTGTTCCCTAGGGGTCCGTGGTGCCCCCACAGATGTGAGGCCACCGGTTCTTCCCCGCAGGTGTCCCCCGTGGACCCGGCAGCCTGGTACCCGTGGGAAGCCCGAGGAGACCTCAGGTGGTCTCCAGAGGTCTCCCGCAGACCAAAAGGAATGAACCCTGTATGTAAAAAAAATAAACATGTCCTAGACATTAAATACATCAATCCCCCCGCCCTCCCAAAACACATACAGTACAATAATGTGCAAAATAACTATTATCCAGATAGGGATAATAGATTATTTGCCCATTATTAAACACATTAAGTAGAATAATAAAATAAATAAAGTTCTACTAACCTCATCAATAAGAAGCCCCCTCGCCAGCAAAATCTGTGTACTCCGTTGCCAACAAAATACATAGCCAATACATTGCAATTACATTCTGATATCAATTTACCCCTTAATCACCTTATCGGATAATAACCGCAAAGGTAATTAAGGGGTTAAGCCACCCTGGCCCGATACTCACCCATTGTCGTCATATGGTTCCCACGGCCCTGATTGGGCCGTGAAAACCATGTGATTGTGAGGGGAAAAATTAATTTTGATGACGTCATTTAAAGGCAATGACGCCAGCCAATCAGAATGGCTGTGCTTCAATTGCCTTTAAGATGATGTCATGAAAAGAAAGATGGCCGTCCTCACATGGTACGGTAGCCAATCAGAGCGTGACCCTGACATAAAGTACAGCATACAACACCAAAATTTACATCTATCTCATTACAAAATACATTACACACACATTTATGCATAGCAGCATAGCCAAAATCATTTTAAAGAGAGCAATACAAGCATTTCCTACCAAATCATTTCTTACCCTGTATGTATATATCGATCTAGACATACATACATACATACATACATACAGTGGCAAGAAATGATCTTAAAAAAACAAAAACTATCACATGTAAAAAAACAAAAAAACATGTACAAGTTAAAAAAAAATACATTTCTTTTGTTGACTTACCATTACTTGACCCACTCACCGACTCCCGTTGAACCGCTTACTCCCGAACCAATCCACGCACTGGAACCCATAAAATAATAAACCATAAAATTATAAAACATAACAATCCAGGGGTCTACTATTTGTAATCAATCTTCATCTGTATTCTTCTTTCTTGTATCTTCTTCCGCTCTTTTCCGGGGTCTTCTTCTCTTCTTTGGCCACGCCCTGCCCTCCTGTTTGAAACATGGTGCTGGGCTACTGTAGGTCTGTGAGGTGACCCGTCAGGCACACCGGGGACTCCCGTGGGCCTGTGGTAATATCCCTGTATGTAAATTAATACATCATGTATTTATGGGGGGCACAGGGGGTGGGTTATGTATTTAATAAATATAATGATGTTTATTGTGGGGCTGTGTATTGTTTTTATTGTGGGTACTGGGGGTGGGGGAAGAGGGTATTGGCCCCAAGGGTATGTGGGTAGGCTTCCCGGCTGGGTATTGGGTGGTTAGGCCTCACGGGGTGGGGGGGGTAGTTGGGGAGGGTATGAGGCCTCCCGAGTGGTGGGTGAGTGTGGGTTAACCCCTTAATGACTGTAGCGGTTAATAACCGCTATGGTGATTAAGGGGTTAGGGGACATTACATTGGCTGTTTTTATTCTTGTTCATGTTTTACAGCATCGGAGGGGGCATGGACGGTGATGAAGATGAGGATGGCCTTCATCGTGGTAGCCGGACATGGGTGAGTGCTATATGTATTTATTGTATTTATTGTTCTTTATGTATTTTAAATGGGCAAATTCACTATTATCCATATGTGGATAATAGTAATTTTGCACATTACTATACTGTATGTGTTAAGGGTGGTGTATTTATGTGTTGTAATTTTTTTAGGGATGCACTGAATTGGTACTGCAGGCCTGAGGGGAACATCCGAGGGCCCCCGCCGGCCTATAGTATCATTGATGTGCATATATGTGTATGTTAGGGGGGTATAAGGGTTGTTGGTGTAATATATATATCTCCATTCATTTTTATTCACACAGATACACACACACACTCTTACATCACTTTCTTTCAGGAACCATTTAACACCTCTAGTCATAAATCTCATCCACACCGGGGGAAGGACAAACACAGATAACATTCCAAGAGACACTGTTTTTAAGTATTCCCTTTGTTTGCTTCATTCATTCTAACATCGCCAGAAGAAGAGATCAGTGTATCTCGAAATCTCGCACAAATAAAAGCATTTCGTTAGCCACAGAACGGTATCATCTATTTATTTTTTGATTATTGAAGCTCGGCTCACACGGTACTGATACCTCTACATGTATATATATATATATATATATATATATATATATATATACAAATATATATATATATACATATACATTTATATTTATTTAGTGTGGGGCTGTTGTGTGTGTATTTTTTTTATTGTGGGTAGCGTGGGTGGGTGAAGGGGGTATTAGCCCCAACGGTGGTTGTTTAGGGCATGCGGGTGGGTAGCGGGAGGGCTTAACCCCTTCATGACCGTAGTGGTATTAACCGCTAAGGTCATGAAGGGGTTAAGTGCACCCGCAACCCCCCTGGAAGCCTAAACACCCTCCAAGGGCCAAATACCCACCACCATACTTCACCCACCCCCGCTACCCACAATAAACCTGGCACGGCTGGTTAAACCCTTCATTGCCTTAGCGGTTAGCCGCTAAGGTAATGAAGTGGCCTTTAAATGCATTTTTCCTGCCTCGGATGCATGCCGGGGGGCTCCGGTGCTTGTATTAATGGGTATCAGCTCCAGAGACCCCCGGCATCAATCTCAGGCAGGAAAAAGGCCTTATTTTTTCTAAGTGTCGACTTTGCCGATGTTTCTACACCACCAACTTGCCAACTTTAGTTGGCGGGCTGGATTGGCGTAAAAATCTCAATTCTAGAGTGCAGATCAGCAGCGAAAAGCTGATCGGGGCTACTAGAATTCAGCCGATTTCAAAAAGTGCCGAAAAGTGGCTTATCGGCACCCGCATGCCGAAAAGTTTTTAGTGGGAACGAAAATTGCAGATTTTGGCCACTTTTCGGCGCCTACTGAATCGGGAAGGCAATTTTGGTGAGAAAATGGCGATAAAAGCCTTTTCGGCGCTTACTGCATGAGGCCCTTCGTGAGGCAGAACAAACTGGAGGGAGTAAAACCAGATCTGTGGAAGCCCAAGGTCATTTACAAAATGATCAGGGCAAAGGACATCATAGAGTCAGTCCCAGGTCTCCACCCCAACACTTTTGAAACGGTTTTGAGGAATGTGGCATCGAAAGGACTAACGAACAAGCATAAGGACATTGCATGGCAGGCCATACACAGGGGACTCCCCGTGAGGGCCGACAAGTATGAAAGTAGACTTTTCCTTGTGAGGTACTGCCCCAGGTGCAACCCAGTGGAGGAAACTGTTCTTCACCTCTTCTGGAACTGCCCCTTTGCGCAGGCCTTGTTGCGAGCTCTGGACTCTGAACTAAGGGATTGTTTACCGAGAAAGTACACTACGTACTATTCAGTGTTCCACAGACTTTTTTCAGGAACACACACAGAGGACACAATCAAAACCGGTTGGCGTCTAATGTGTTGTTTCAAGGACGTTTTGCTATTCGCCTGGGAAGGTTTGACCTAGGGGAAGAAGAGGATGTCGGTACAGGACTGTCGCAGGCTGATACATAGTCTGCTCAAAGACTATTCCATCATTGACGGCCCTGAGTAGGAGGACTAAAACCCCTCCCCCCAGAAGTTTTTTTTGTGCAAATAAAGTTTGAAATGATGTACGTATGACATGTATTGACCTAAATGCATGACATATGTATAGGTAATGCACTACGCCGTGCTGCATGTCACAGTTTTTATTACTTTTGGGAAAATATTCATAAAATTTAATGCATGAGAGATGTGTGGATTATGCACTGCACCGTTGTATAAGTCACAGTTTTTTTTTATTTTGGAAAAGATTTATGTATTGTTATAATCTTGTTGTAAAGATTCACTGCATAATAAAAGAATTTTCAAACCCCAAAAAATGTCTGTGAGTGGTTTGACTGGCTTTGCATCTAATCCCATGCTGTGCTTAAAAGCTGCGTGAACAGCAGAGCATTTGCTTATATGGGTCCCATGTAAATGGATTTCAGGCAAAAGGTGACACATTGTGTGCACATTTACATGTCATTTCCCAGAATCCCTTGCTGCAGTAGAAGCACTGTATTCTAGGTGATAATGGTGAAAAGCAGAGTTGCAGACATGTCTAAGACATGTGAATGTGCTCACAATTGATATTCTTTATTGGCTATATGCTAATGGTGGAGGTTTTTGGTTGCCTTTTTCACCCGCCATAACTGAAAAAAATATATATGCTCTAATGTGCCCATCTGTAAAAGGGACTTATCACTGTTGGAGAGAAACTGCCTCTAAATCCAGCAGTGTGCTGGTTAATTGCACACAGGCAATCAATCAGACTCCACCTGGCTGATTAGGACTGTTGGAAAATGCCTGACCTGAGAAACAGGAGAGATATTCCTTAGCTCACAAGGGATCTGACATAAGGGAAAGGAGGGCTGTGTTCTGGGAGCAAGACAAAAAGGGGACCAGACCTCTATGCCTGGACCCTCAAGCAGACAACTACCCGGACACCACTGACCTGAAGGGCCACCTGTGTTAAGGTACCGCTGAGATTTTGGGGTTTTAATTGGGTAAGGGTCTTTTCCCCCCAGCCTTACAGACTGGGGAAGTAAGTTAGTCCTTACACAGGGATAGGTGTTTATTGTTTCATTTATATTTTTGTTGCTGTATGGTTTAAAGGAACAGGCAATAAAGCCTTATATTAACTTCCCCTTTAAAATGGTCTCCATTGCACACATCTCTTACACCATCCTTACTAAAATGCAAAAGAATACCATTAAAGTAGTTGTTCAAATCTGGGTAGATCGTTGACCAATCATCACCTCCACTTCTATTTTCATCAGCATGGGGTGATGGCAGTCGTGATCACAGCTGAAGCCATTACATGACTGCCCCTTGGAGATTGCTATGCCATCTTCCATTCAACTTTTGTGTTTTGTGAGAAAGCAACTTTATTGTGGTTATTACTGTCACAGGAGATGAGGACTAACACACCAGGAATCAATTCACCAGACAGAAACACAGATTTGATCAAATTAATTTATTGGAAAAAAAGGAGTATCCACAACTATGTACAGTAAATAAACACACACTTATTGATGCCGGTGAAATTTTAACGTGACCCCGGTTGTAACGCGGTCTTGGGGTTGTGGACACCAAGGACCACATTATAATGGGGTTTAGCTGTATATATATCACTTATCCACCAAGCGCTCCCCCTTGCCTGGAAGAAGAAAACACTACTACTGGGACAGTGAACAGCCCTAATCAAGGGTGGTAGAGCAGCTATTTACTTCATATATATATTCACTATTGTCACTTTTTTCGTCTGTTTTTGAGGTGATGGATATTGCACTGATTGAAGTATTTTATTATCACATTATTATTATTGTGGTTACTATTATTGTAGTTTTTAGAAATTGACTTGACACAGTTCACCGCCCGGCCCATCCCTTTTCCCTTTTATATATGTACTGTACAGGCCATACAACAGCAAATCCATCAGCAGATAAGACATGATGTAGAGTATATAAAAATGCAGTATCAACCAGTATGTCAACATTTAGCACATACAAGTCTCTCGCATGCGCAGTGCACGCATGCGCAGTG
Source organism: Ascaphus truei (assembly GCF_040206685.1). NCBI lineage: Eukaryota > Metazoa > Chordata > Amphibia > Anura > Ascaphidae > Ascaphus > Ascaphus truei. The sequence continues at coordinate 334,925,235 of NC_134484.1, forward strand.
AGAAGCGTGCGAAAAGGCGGCCAATCAGGAGAAGGCTCAGAGCAGGGACTTATCCCATGAGCCTTAGGAACCTCACGTGATGCCAGGGAAACAATAGGTGTGAGGATCCTCATAGGCAGGGAATAGGACGCTGTCACGGAGCCCACGCTAGCGAGTCGGCGCCGGGAGAGGCTAGGGGAAGGAGGTGAGGGTACAGGGGTCAGTGACCCACTGCACTAGGCCAGCAGCCTCCTAGGCCCCAGATTAGTCCTGAGTCACTCAGTAGTTTGTGGTGCTTCAGGGACAGGCCCCAGGTTAGGGACCCTGCCCCCTTTAGCAGCATATACAGTGTCAGTTAGGGACACAGCGGACTCTGCGCTTCCCACCTAGAGGCTTGGGATCAAGCCTACTCCACCGAAAGAGCGGAACTGTACCTGGGGTGGACAGCCCTGACCGATCAACCCGCTAGATGAACCGGACGTCGCCAGGAGGTCGTCAGATCCTTTTCGAAGATCCTTTGAACCCCCAGGTGCCGTCGCACCTACAGAGTACTCACACCTACTGGCAGCGCTGACCACGGGACAAGGGTTACTGTGGACACGGTGTGGGGGTACACGTGGTGGGCAAGGGGTATACACTCAGAAGTGGGAGTGACTGACATTGGGACTTTAGAGTATAAGAATATTATATGCATGTTCAGTAAAGTTCGTTATTGCTTTATCATACCAATTGTGTGTTATTGGGTTGCGTCCTGTGAGGGCCCCTTCCCGCCCTGTCGGGACCCCTCTCAGGTGGAGGCGTTGCACCACAAGAAAGCGAATATATATGTACCCCAGGCTCCCCGAGCGGAGGCTTAGGCTCCTGAGGGCCACACAGGTAATATACAGCATTAGTAGCGTCTGTATTCACACGGAATACCCGTTACATATGTAGCGGTCATGTAAAATGCCTACAGTCATCTCTCCTGCTGGCAGCAAGGCCTGGTAAGTGTGGGCATGCCAGCAGTAATCATGGAGGTTTTCCCTCACACCCTGGTGGGGTGCCCTGTGTATGGATGGGACTGGTCACATGCTCTGACTCCATGGTTAGTGATGTCAGAGGTGTGTCAGCCTCAGAAGTTACATAAGGCACAGCACTGTGTCTAATAGTTAGTTGCTGGAAAGTTCTACCTGAAGTCTGAGTTGAGGAAGGAGTTCGGCTAAGAGGAGTAGTTCAAGTTCTGCTAGAGTGTCAGTTATGTTATAGTAACTCCATGGGAGACTGTGTCCAAGGACCTGGCACAGGGCAGTGATTCCTGCGGGAATAGTGAATCCCTGATTTAGGTGACATACCTATCAAAGGGGAGCACGGGCGAGATGATCGGCTAAATACACCCCATTGTGGAGGGCAGCTATGCCCACCGTGACAATAAAGATGGAGCTGATCAGAGAAACCCCTGTGTGTGAGAGTCCAATGATTACACAGGAGGTTGCACCACCGAGGAGTTCCTCGTCAGGATCATCCCCATGCGGACGCAGGGACCCTGGTGAGGTGGAGGTGCTGCACTGGAGCTAGGTGAGACTCAGCACACTACCTCAGCTGCCTGTCTGGATGGGTCCTCCACACACACCATCATGCGGGAGACTCAGGAGTCCTGTAGCCAACAGGTGCACCACCAGACACTATCACACTGTAATGGGGACCGGTTAGACCACAGGGGCCAATGTGAGATTGGGTGGGTCAGGCCGGGCCAGAAATACCGTTACACACATATATATATATATATATATATATATATATATATATATATATATATATATATATATATACACACAGCCTTGTATGTGCTAAATGTTGACATACTGGTTAATACTGCATTTTATATACTCTACATAGTTGTCTGAGAGCAGAGCTAATTCCTCACATAGTCCTCACGCAGCTGTTGGAGCCTGGTCACGTGCGCTCGTCCACGTCTGGAGCAGGAGAGGAGACACAGCCTGCTGGAAGCAGAGAGGCTGGTGAAAAACCCTCCTGCAAGGAAATCAACAGAGGACAAGTGAAGGAAGATCTGCCTAACAAAGACAACCGGAGCTGGCAAGCTATGCACCAATACCCTGCTGTATAGCACGATTGTGAGTGTTCCTACTTTTATCTTTTCCTGTAATAAACGTTATCATGCCATGTCCCTCTCTCTTTTCTTTTCTTTTCTTAAAGTGGAACAAGTGTGAAGAGACACACCTATCATCTGGATCAAGTTAACCTGTGGATACTTTCTCCAAAGTGGACTTACTTTGCGGGACATTTTCACTTGGACATTTGTTTATGTAAGTGCACTTTTCACAGAGATTGGATATATTTTGCACTTTATATAGGATAGTTGTGTGTTTTATAGGTTTAAACACATAGTATTTTTGCACATTAGGGCACATATTTAACCCACGCGCTGGTATTCCTTTTCCTTTATATATTACTTATTGGAAGGATTTGAATCACCCCCCCCCCCAAATATCCAGCAGCGGGATATTTAATCACTGTTTGTATTTAGAAGTTGGCGCTGTGTTTTCTTTATTCACTAAACTCCATTAGAGCTGAATCTCTTTCAATCCTTAAAAATGTAATCACCGTAACTGAACCTAGTGTCTTTTCATTTGCTAGGGGAATGTCAAATGTCTTTGTAAACCATTGGAATGTTAATGATTTTGAACATAAATCCAGTTTTCCTTAATTGATAAAGCAAGATGCATCCCTCAGAGTGTAGTCTTACAACCCACAACATCATTAAGCACCACTCGGCAATCCAGATTTTTGGGGCAGTGATTATTACCCTCATTAGCATTAGGGTGTGTTTGAATTTTTTTTTTAGATAATACAGTATGCTTATATTTATCCGAAGCCCTAGCCGCAGAAGTTTTCCGTGCTCTCATAAATTTCCTATTTATCTATGAATGCCTTTAAAGGAGTATACAATTATTAAAATTCACTTGCTCACCAGTCACCACTCAATGATCCTTGAACAGCAGTTCTTCACCTTCCAGCCACGAGAAAGTCATTATTTATCACTGTTGGCTCTTCACTCATGGGCCCAAAAGACTGCAGACTGATTGCAAATTGTGCAGACTGCTCCTTAGGTACAGTATGCTAGCTCTGGGTTGGCTTACTAGCATCAACTTTGTCTCTGCAGTGCCACTTGATACCTTCCTGAACCTCTCCTCTGGAACCTCCTACCACCTCTTTGTTTGTTGTTGCCCACGCTTTGTTTGTTGTTGCCCTGATGCTGTAGGATTTTTGTTGCATTCCTGGCTCCATATCCTCTAGCCCTTCTTACCACTAGCGGACTTGCCAATGCTGTTTCTACCCCTGAAGTGGCTCCTGACTCCACCTGCCTGGGTGTGTCAGGCTGCCCCATCGCGCCTGCTATGCAGCTCCACATGCAGTCACCTATTCAAATCTGTGTTGCTTTCTCCCTGATTGTTTTTTGGAGGTAAGCACCATGATGCCTTCTGACACAAACAAGACCAGCAACAAAGGAAAGGGTTCTTTATAGTAAGGGCAGTTAAAATATGGAATTCATTACCCATGGAGACTGGGATTGAAGATAATAGATTCTGTATCACAAAAAAAGGTTTGACATAGTATTAGAAAGGAAATGTATACATAGTTTGATACCATCACTATCCTCTGGGGGCAGGAGCAGTGAAGTAAGTGTGCTTTCTAGTCTACACAGAGTTAATCGCCTCAGAGAGAGCAGCATCTGAAATCTAATTAATAGGGGCTGAGCTCCTCAGTGAAATGAGGAAGTGTTTTAAAAGATTGAAAGCTGCCATGCACAGAGAGAGATTGTTTTTCCCAGAGAAGGGGGGAGATAGAAGTGCTCCCTAGCTGCGAATGTTGGTTACAGAGGACCTACAAGGAGTTTCTCTGAGCTCACGTGGGGCTGAGTTCCCCTAAGGAAGGAAAGGAGGAGAGATCGTGCTGAAGATAAGCAAAACCCGTATTACTGTATGCAGAAACTGTATTACATTGGTGTATATGTCAGGGCATGTTTTAGCTGGGAACCAGTATAGTTGACCAGCAGTCTTTAGAGAGCACTGAAGAAAAGTGAGTTAGTTTCCCTAATGGGAATAGGATTTGATTTTATTATTTGGTTTTCTTAAAGGGACAGTGGGCCCTTTGTATGATTTGATCCCTGTAAATAAAACCCTGCTTAGAAAATACAGTGTTTCCGGCCTTAAATTGGGATAAAAGAGACTGCAACGTTGTGTGGGCATCACAATAGATATATCAGTGAAGTAAATATGGGATGGATGTTAATCTAAGCAAAAATCTAATTCTCATTATTTGGTTTCAGGATCTAATTTATTATTCCCCTTATGAGACATCATTGATTAATTTTTCACTGGGGTTTTTTGTTTGCCTTCCTTGGATCAAAAACTGTAAATAAAAATATAGGATAAGTATCTGTCGTCTACATTTAACATAGGTTGAACTTGATGGGCATAAGTCTATTTTCAACCTCATCTACTATTTGACTGTGTAACTATGTAACTATGCAGAATGGAAAACAGTGAACCTAAGTATCAACAGGAGGTTAAAAATGCAGAAACTAGACGAGGGTTCTTTTTCAGCCTTTTCTAAATTTTAAATTAAAGCGACCATGAAAGAACTATCCCTTTATATCTTTCCAAATCCTCACAGATGGCCACGTGCTGACCAATGGAGGACCAATGACCAACTACTAGCGTATACTGCCCCAACCATTCAGGAGCTGCGCAGTGGCTCAGACACCCAATGGGCAGGTGCCACACTACAACCACATAGCTGTCCTTGACTAAAGGCCATTAGGCAGTCTAATGCTTAAAAAGTAGAAAATCACTGATCTAAGCAGGATCACAAGTCAATTTGCCACAGTAAGGGAGGTGATGTAAATATCTCAAGTTATCTAGTGATTATCACTCTTCTAGCATACTGTATAGCATGTACATACTTAATTAGATTTTAAAAAAATCTAATTTACGTGTAGGGATGTCCTGGTTTGCTTGTCCACCTCCGCTGCAGGGTGCCTCTTGAGGGAGTGTTCGGATGTTCCGCGGCAGCCCGGCAGCACAGGGCGCCGCCATGTTGTTGCGCAATAATAGGTGGACTGTCAGAGCGGAGAGAGTTCGCGCAAGCGCAGTGCAAAGCGCGCGAACGACTGGCCAATCACAGAGAGGCTTTGCTGTAAACTACAACCCCCAGGAGCCTCAGCAAAGTCACCTGACGCCAGGGAGCGAATAGGATTGCATGGATTGCTGACAGGCAGGAAAGGCAAGCGTGGGGGAGAGACCACGCTAGCCAGAGGGCACTGGAGGAGCAAGGGGAGAGGTTGTGTGTGTGCAGGGGGTCAGTGACCCACCTGCTTAGGCCAGATTCCCTCTCAGGCCCCAGTGTATACCCTGAGTCACCATAAGCTTGTGGTGCTGCAGGCACACCCTATATTGGTAGCGACAACTAGTCACTTACTGCATAGACAGATAGGGACACAGTGTCGCGGAGCTGCGGTGGTGACAGTCATTTGGGCCCAGCTGCTGGACATCATCCACTCGTGTGAGACTGCGCTGGATCGGCGGATCCTTTTCGAAGTTTGTTGCCGGTCACCGCAGTGACCGGAAGGTATTTTATAAGTGCACCAACACCGGTACCAACAGGCGCTGATCCCGCCTTGGGGGAGGACTCTTTGGGAACACTGGGTTGAGTGACCAGAGAACTGCGCATATATATATATATATATATATATATATATATATATATATATATATATATATACACACATAAGAGTGGACACGGTGTGGGGTGCACGCGGTGACGGGGAGTGACATAGTTTGATACCATCACTATCCTCTGGGGGCAGGAGCAGTGAAGTAAGTGTGCTTTCTAGTCTACACAGAGTTAATCGCCTCAGAGAGAGCAGCATCTGAAATCTAATTAATAGGGGCTGAGCTCCTCAGTGAAATGAGGAAGTGTTTTAAAAGATTGAAAGCTGCCATGCACAGAGAGAGATTGTTTTTCCCAGAGAAGGGGGGAGATAGAAGTGCTCCCTAGCTGCGAATGTTGGTTACAGAGGACCTACAAGGAGTTTCTCTGAGCTCACGTGGGGCTGAGTTCCCCTAAGGAAGGAAAGGAGGAGAGATCGTGCTGAAGATAAGCAAAACCCGTATTACTGTATGCAGAAACTGTATTACATTGGTGTATATGTCAGGGCATGTTTTAGCTGGGAACCAGTATAGTTGACCAGCAGTCTTTAGAGAGCACTGAAGAAAAGTGAGTTAGTTTCCCTAATGGGAATAGGATTTGATTTTATTATTTGGTTTTCTTAAAGGGACAGTGGGCCCTTTGTATGATTTGATCCCTGTAAATAAAACCCTGCTTAGAAAATACAGTGTTTCCGGCCTTAAATTGGGATAAAAGAGACTGCAACGTTGTGTGGGCATCACAATAGATATATCAGTGAAGTAAATATGGGATGGATGTTAATCTAAGCAAAAATCTAATTCTCATTATTTGGTTTCAGGATCTAATTTATTATTCCCCTTATGAGACATCATTGATTAATTTTTCACTGGGGTTTTTTGTTTGCCTTCCTTGGATCAAAAACTGTAAATAAAAATATAGGATAAGTATCTGTCGTCTACATTTAACATAGGTTGAACTTGATGGGCATAAGTCTATTTTCAACCTCATCTACTATTTGACTGTGTAACTATGTAACTATGCAGAATGGAAAACAGTGAACCTAAGTATCAACAGGAGGTTAAAAATGCAGAAACTAGACGAGGGTTCTTTTTCAGCCTTTTCTAAATTTTAAATTAAAGCGACCATGAAAGAACTATCCCTTTATATCTTTCCAAATCCTCACAGATGGCCACGTGCTGACCAATGGAGGACCAATGACCAACTACTAGCGTATACTGCCCCAACCATTCAGGAGCTGCGCAGTGGCTCAGACACCCAATGGGCAGGTGCCACACTACAACCACATAGCTGTCCTTGACTAAAGGCCATTAGGCAGTCTAATGCTTAAAAAGTAGAAAATCACTGATCTAAGCAGGATCACAAGTCAATTTGCCACAGTAAGGGAGGTGATGTAAATATCTCAAGTTATCTAGTGATTATCACTCTTCTAGCATACTGTATAGCATGTACATACTTAATTAGATTTTAAAAAAATCTAATTTACGTGTAGGGATGTCCTGGTTTGCTTGTCCACCTCCGCTGCAGGGTGCCTCTTGAGGGAGTGTTCGGATGTTCCGCGGCAGCCCGGCAGCACAGGGCGCCGCCATGTTGTTGCGCAATAATAGGTGGACTGTCAGAGCGGAGAGAGTTCGCGCAAGCGCAGTGCAAAGCGCGCGAACGACTGGCCAATCACAGAGAGGCTTTGCTGTAAACTACAACCCCCAGGAGCCTCAGCAAAGTCACCTGACGCCAGGGAGCGAATAGGATTGCATGGATTGCTGACAGGCAGGAAAGGCAAGCGTGGGGGAGAGACCACGCTAGCCAGAGGGCACTGGAGGAGCAAGGGGAGAGGTTGTGTGTGTGCAGGGGGTCAGTGACCCACCTGCTTAGGCCAGATTCCCTCTCAGGCCCCAGTGTATACCCTGAGTCACCATAAGCTTGTGGTGCTGCAGGCACACCCTATATTGGTAGCGACAACTAGTCACTTACTGCATAGACAGATAGGGACACAGTGTCGCGGAGCTGCGGTGGTGACAGTCATTTGGGCCCAGCTGCTGGACATCATCCACTCGTGTGAGACTGCGCTGGATCGGCGGATCCTTTTCGAAGTTTGTTGCCGGTCACCGCAGTGACCGGAAGGTATTTTATAAGTGCACCAACACCGGTACCAACAGGCGCTGATCCCGCCTTGGGGGAGGACTCTTTGGGAACACTGGGTTGAGTGACCAGAGAACTGCGCATATATATATATATATATATATATATATATATATATATATATATATACACACATAAGAGTGGACACGGTGTGGGGTGCACGCGGTGACGGGGAGTGACATTTCTCTATAGGAGAGTGGCCGAGCCACTGGTAGACGTTATTGCATTTCAATCCGTTCAATGCTATATCATATGTGTGTTATTACTTATAGTTATAAGATAAGGTTCTACTTATGCGTATCAGTAAACGGTTACCAAACTGAAGTGTGTTACTATTGTTCTTGCCTAGGGGAATCTCACTCATTGGGGATACTAGGTAAGTGGAGGCACTGCCAAAAGTATTATTATTGCCCCAGGCTTCCAGTTAGCGGAGGCCCAGATCTCGCTGAGCCAGCAGGTGTGTACAGTAGCAGTAGTCACTCTAGAGCAGCAGGAAAGAGGGCTACATACTGTACGTATATTTTTGCATATTTGAGAACACATCCTCACTCCTCTCTTCACAGCCACTTTGCCTTGTCTTCACTGCATCTTCACCATCTATTTCTCCCAGAACATCTTTTGGTGGTTTAAAATCTGCCGCTGCTGTCTTGGCGCTTAGAAAATGAGGACCGGATTGGCTGCTGGCTTTCTTATAGTATTTCAGTCCCATTCATCAAATACTCCATTCAATCCGAGCGTGGGAGAATTCCTACCAGCCAATGAGCGACTTGCCAGTCTCCTGAAGCCGGGCAAAGATGGACTCGAAATCTAACAGGGGCATGCACCAACTTGGCACCTCTGCCACCTGTGAGTCAGAAGCCACCCATGGAGTTAGGCATCTCAAGGTCTGGGCTGGGCAAATGGTCACCCGATGGCTTCTATTCAGCCCAGGACGAGGGTACTTGAGTCTAACTCCTCCCAAATGGCTTTCACACCTTGGCAATCTATGTGGCTTTCAACTCCGGGACCCAAGCAGAGTGTGGCACAAACTTGGTTGCCAACTGGTCTCTCGGAACCACAGACTTGTAAATCCCCAGCTCAAATACAGTGCATAAACATTTACCATTACACACAATGTTAAAATAAAAATATTTCACAATTTCTTCCAAGTCCCTTGTTTACTAGGTTTGACTGAAAAGATGTGCACGTTCAGTTGCAATGCTCCAAGACTCTCCTATAAGAAAATGTTTTAAAAGTTGAATTAAATAATGCTTAGGTTCAATCTCAGTTACTTTTCTAAACACATAGGAATTTGAACTTAGACATGAAATCAGCCTTGCAACCTTATCGATGGTTGAAGCACCCCAGAACCTCTATACTTGGTTCTGGTGATCTGGGCATATACTGTGGGACCCCCATTAACCTAGGGAACCTTTACTGTACCCGGGATACACAGATCCCTATGCCCCATTTACCTTTCTGGTCTGAGCTGAAGTAGGAAAACCTGGCGGTGAGTCGCGCAACTGATTTCCAGGGTAGACTTTGACCGGAGTGATGTGTCTATATGTCCCCGGGAATCTGACATGATTCCTGGATAAATTTTTGGGGTGGCCAGCAACTCTGGACCCCTCTTACCTAGACACATTCTAATAACACCTTTACCATAAAGTCCCCCCTGAAACTCTTAGCTTGAGAATCTCCAGTGGGTAGCACTCCTGGAAAGGTAAAAACATACATAGATCATTTATTGCAATACAATCACATACACTGCAGGTACCATAAATGGGTACATGAGCTGACACTCTAAACTAGCCAATATGTCTCAGAAGTAACCAGCCGGGCATAATGCCTTAATTGATGGCCTGGTTACCCCCTCACAATCAAAAATAGCAAAAGCAAATAATTATGCTTGTAAAGGTGACTCCACACAAGCAAATAATTATAGTAATTGATAAAATGTACTTAATTCAGATGACAATAAATCTGCTTTTTCTCCCAAGCAAAAGTGTCTTCCAGTTTTCATGGGGTAAAGCAGCATGAATTGGTTTTAAATTACAGCAATATGTATTTGTTTTAAAATACATCCTCTACTGATGCCAACATTTATGACTTTATGTTCTCTCTACAGAACCTTAATTTTATTTTTATCGTATTCAGTCCTGGAATGTCTGGTTGTTATTTCATAGGGTTTTCCCCAGAACAAATATTGTTGTACTATCCTCCTGTCCTTCTATAATAGTATGGATTTTTCTGCTTGTGACTTCATGATTTTTATATGATTGTACTCTACATAGGTGGACTAAAACAATGTGGGATACTTAAAGCAGCAATCCCACCAATATTATCCCAATGCCTATGATCACATTACCCTGCGGCGTCAAATGACGCTGCATTGCCATGGAGACGTGTCACAGCATCTGAATCCCAGTAAGTTTTATTGTTGCAGAGGCCTCACGCGACCCCCTGTCATTTAATTTAAATGCCTTGGGGACGAGCGCGGGACCTCTGCACCCGCCCGCGCCCCCCCAGAAAAATCTCCCGCCCCCCAATTTGCGCACCCCTGCTCTATTACATGGCCATATATATTCCCTCTGTAACTTCACCGGTAAGTAGGCAGCTGGGTGAAGGGAGAAAGCATCCCCAGAGCTAAGAATAGCGCAGTTTAGCTCCAGGGACATCCTGGTTTACAAACTGTTTAAAAAAACAAAAAGATCTGTTTTAATAGTGTTGTGTACGTGCTTTCATGCTCGAAATATAGTTTGTGCTTCTGCATATTTTTGGAATTATGCGGACTGATTGCAATTTTGAAAAATGTTAATTAAAGTAAAGATTTTAAACATATGCAGTACATGTCTGTAGCCTTGTCTGTTAGTGTAAACATTTCTCTGGTCCCTATACAGTAGTTCTTTATTTTGCTCCTTCAAAACAATAATGATTGATTCTTAGCTTTAATAAACATAAACTGTTTACATTATATAAATATGAATTAAAACTAACGCAAGAGATAGATTGGGCCTATTGTTTATACTGCCATTGTGGTATTTCTGAGCAACTGCCCCACCCCCCAGTTATTGCATGTCTGAACCATGAGAAAACGTCTTTCTTTAACGCAACTTATTTCTGGTTGTGCAATTTGGTGCAATATGCTAATTGTGTATGCAATGAAGCAAACTTGAAAAATGACATTCACAGGCTATGTACTAAGCTACAAGTTTGTATATCACACCCAGAAATTTTACCTCCCAGAGACATGCAAATTTGGGTTCTTAGTTTCCCTGAGAGTCGGTGTCCCGCTCTTTTAAACATTTGAATCTGTAATCTCAACAACAGTATCAACAAATGCAATGTAAATTAATCTACAGTACTAAGTAAGAGTTTGATCAGGTCAGAAATCTTCAGGTGCCAATTGTGTTGCTCATTGATAGTGCATCTTGTTGTGTCATGTAAGGGTGGAATGTCTTAAATCATTAGCCCTTCCATTTGTTTTTGTTTTTTTTACCCCCTATTTTTCTTTACAGCTTGGGAACTGAGTGGCCCTTCAGATCTGTAATATGCAATTTTCAACTCCAGGGACCCCCTGGTTCCAGAAATCCTTACCAGTGAAGTTAAAGGGTTTAAAGCTCCCTACAGGGGAACAAAATGGCTTGGCACATAGGAAGTCGCAACAACAGCTCCGTTTGGGACAGCCATTTAAATTCTCTTCATGAACCAGTTGTCTTACGATTAAATTCATCATTAAGTATCTCGGAAACCGGATGTGTACCCTGAGCAGAAAATAGCTCTGTTACCATGCTGTAAAAAAGTTAGTTGGCGGAATTGCTGCTTTAAACGAGTTACAGTATGCAATACTTGTTTCTAACACTAGTTTTTGAGACGTACACTACTCTGATCTTGGCCTGTAATGAATAGCACAACCACAGTCCCTATCATTATTGTATGGAAAGCCCGCACAAATAAAAACAATAGTAGTATGCAATGTGTGCTCAAAGTTCTCATTGAAGTCTTATGATGATGAGGTGTTACTATGACTTTTTCATCTGAACACCTCCACTTCTTTTTTTAATTATTATTAATAAAAAGTTATATACTTTAGAAAAATGACGTGTCTAAAAAGTAGTCCAGTCTGTTTTTGTCCTTGTAACATAATCTTACATCATCTGTTTTAAAATTGGTTCAAAAAGCTGTTTTCGCCCAGCATTAGGCACCCTTTAAAAGCAGACACTGTATCAAGCATTGCCCCATTTTGATGCTAAGTTAATGTGCTTTGCAACAGTTTTCGGGGCAATAGTATAATGAGACATAACAATATGCATCAATATAAAGGAAGCTCAAGAGCCACATGTGATAAATAAGGATGGGGAGGTCTGCGGCAGGTCTGAAATTCGAACGTTGCGAACAGTTGAACTCCAAAATGAATATTCAAATCTGAGTGAAGCACGACTCCACACACGAAAAAAGGTTCATCCTCAGATTCTGGATTATTCTGTTTATTTTAAAACTGAGCAAACCTTTGGCTCTGTGAACTCAAGACTTGCAAGCTTATGCATAGACGTTTGAATTTCTAAAAAATGTAAACATTTGACGGCTTATTTTGAGCTTTGTTTTTTAATTGCAAAACCAAAACAACATGAGTGCTAGCAATATAAGAACCAAAACACCAGTGCCCAGCGCCCACCTTTTCAACATATTTTTTTTATGACCAAAAGCTAACATGGTTGCCAATGGCCAAAATTACTATAATAATGTGGCTTCACTATTATATGCCAGTCATGGGGTCAAGACTATAATAATAGTTTGTCACTTATAGTACCTTTTACATACACAGAAATGTATGTATATATAATATTCTGCACCCTGTTTTTTATTTATTCTTAAAACTCATATGAACTTGGTAGTTGAAGAGTGATTGCACTAGGGTGTAATGAGTACCACTACTTTTTTATTTTCACACCTTGGGATAGAGCCACTAAGGTCTGTTGCATGTTACCGCTAATGTCAGCTAATGTCAGATCAGGTGCTTTACTAATATAATACCTCAGGTTTGTTTTAAAGATGCAATTCCTCTCCAACTATGTTTTGAAAACCTACAGGAAATCAAAACATATATTTTTATTTATTTTTTATAAATCCTCTTCAGAGTATGAAATTAAATGAAGCTTAGTGAATCTCACCCCACAGTAACACTACTGTATTTGTCAACCTACTGTATTATTCCGCTTTCTGCTGCTAGAAAAAAATTATTTATTTTAGAAAGCCTCTCCCCTTCCTAATGTTGCAGCATTAATATTAATATGCAATCCAAAAGCCCCAATGTTTAAATTAAGCACAGTACCAATACCCTTCCAACTTACCTTAACCACTGTATGCACTTAATTACTAACAGATCTCCGTGCATAGAAATTGGTAGGTCTCCTATCACCAATATCAATGAAAAAGAATACACAGTAAGTTTGTAATACAAATATCTCAGAAATATTAGGGAAAGATTACACTGTCCAGAGCATAAAAGTATTTATTCAAACAAGACACCAATTTAAAAAGAAATTGTTTATAAGAGTATCATGTATGCAATTTTTTTTTTTAGCTTTGCTAGGCAAATTTGCTCTTATAACAGGTTATGCTAGAAACTAGACCACAGAATGTGCAATGTGAAGAGATAGTAAACCAGACTCTATCATGATCATATAATAAACAACAGCACTGAAAGCCTATGTCTGCAGGAACAACTTGTTGGAAATTAGAATGTGGGGGGATAAAAGAGAACGTTTTCTCAAAGCAACAAAGGTATCCTGGTATGTCTGATACAGAGCATGCACTTGGACAAGACAATTATAAGATGAACACTAGATGAAAGCAGAAGAATTATACAGTACCTCAGGTTTGCTGTAAAGGTGCAGTTCCGCTCCAACTACAGTATGTTTTGGAAATCCACAGGTAATGAAAGCATTCTTTTCTTTTGTAACTTTTTTTTTTTTTAAATCCTCTCCAGAGTATGGAATTAAATATGACAGGAATTTAATTAAATGAAGATAGCAAAACCATATTTTACATTTATTCAAGCAGATACATCAGCATAGAAAAAAAAACACACTAAGGACATTTTATAATAAGGCTTGATAATAGACCATGGCAACTTAAAAAGATTAAAAGATATAGGATGTAAACTGATTGCACCTTTTAACTCTTGCTGCCGGGGGACCAGCAACGCTGCAATACAATCCCTCTAGCAGTGAAAAGGTTAGCTATGAAGCTAACGCAAGCAATACTAAATTAATTATGCCAGATTACCACTAAAAATACTATTACATTCCATTTCCTTATACATAGAATCGGTGAGTATTCTTTTGCGAGAAAATCTGTTTTATGTTGCCCCCTTTACCAAAAAGGTAATTTTTATTAGTAAAGAAAAACTGAGTCAAAGGTTGGGATTGTTTAAAAAAAAAATCAAAAAATGTTTTATTTGTTTTTCATTTAAAAAAAATTCTGTAAAAATGGAATTAAACTTTGCAATTATACACTAAATAAAAAATATGGCTAAACAGGGCAGCTTTCATCTCACATGGGCTGTTTTTGTTGATACATGTGGAAAAAATTAAGTCTAATTATATGTTGTGCTTTGGCTCAAACGCTCCTGCTTCTCCACAGGCTTATTTTATTCACAGATATACCATTACAGATCGTTCCACTCCTGAACATTTGAACTCAAACTTTTAAACACTGGTATTTTTGTTGCTTGATCACACATAGCCTTACTCAACACCACAAGACACACTAGTACAGAAATCAAGAGGTTACAGAAAGGGTACCATTAAAATACCAATAAAAATATAGGAGAGTCATTTATTGAGGGCCAAGAGCTGGTGCGAAAGCAAAAAGTGATGCAAGTTCAATACCTTCTATGTAAACAATACTGTGCACCAATACCGTATTAGTATAGATGAGGGATACCTAACTGAAAAGCATATAAAAATGAACAGACAAAATGTTAAATAAATAATTTTTAAATTGTAATGTAATTGTAAAAAGTTTTTATATTAGAATTTTGTTATTTATTATATTGTTTTAAAATTGGTAAAATATATATTTGAAAGCTAAAGTCATTTAACATATTTGTTTTTTTTTTACACTTTTAAAGTCCCCTTGGAAATCCGTAAATAGTCACTTTATTGAACCGACCTTATCGCTATTACTTTTCTGAAAACTTCTGGTAGCTGTCTTTTTTTTCCGGGTGGAAACAAAGGAAGTGTAAATGCAACGTGATAAAAATAAATAGTCAGAAATCGCAGAAGAAGCTAACTTTGCATGTCTGACAAAGGGCTCTATGTATCAAAGCTCAAATTTGAGTGAAAAGTCCTATTTAAATGTGACTCACACTGAAAAATACCAGCACCAGGCCCCAGTTATGTATTAATCTTAATTACACTATTTTGGGGTATGTCGGCATGTGTCTGTGAAGGGATGAGGGATTTATGAAGCAAGTGGGAGGAGATAGGGTAGAGTTACACTTGCATATTAGCACAGCTCTATGTATTAAGAAATGTGCGCCTTGCGTTGCTTTTCTTGACGGTTTTGTGTCTTGGTTTTCTCCTTCACCCTAAAGGTTAAGTATTTTTTTTAGCAGAAAATACTAGTGCAGCATGCGCCACATTCTACAACAGTAGAAATACTTTTTACAAATGTATCCATTTCAAACAGAAGAAAATGCATCAGCACAGACCACTTTCTTGATATGACAAATAAAGGGAAAGGGGGGAGTGAGGAATGGACTGGGCGCTTCAAAAAGTGAAAGGTAAAAAACAGTGTCTAAAAAATTAAATAAACCACATAATGTGAAAAACACTTATAAAACCTTCACCAACCAGTGATACAAATGATAATAAAATATGTTAAATGCTGCTCAACTTCCTTAAGAAGGACAGTTCCAGGTCCCAGGATGTAAGATTTCTTTGCTTGTGGGAGAGGAGGAGCGCAGAGGTGCTCAATGATATATGTGAAAAAAAAATAAAGCAAATATAGTGCAGATTGTAGATACTGGTATATATCACTCTGTTAGCTATAATAATAGCACTCACAAAACTTATCGTGACTTCGTCAGGCAGAGCAATTAGCGAAACGCGTAGAGTTAGCGTTGAGAACCGGAGAGCTGAAGGACTGGCAAGATTGGGGCTGACTCCAGAGGCAGACTGCGCTTCCGCCCTCACCTATGACGCGACCACAGAAGTGACGTACGCGGAAATCAATCGTAGGGTGCGAGTGAGACGCTGTGAAGCTGTACACAGACGGGGTCCTTCTGCATTTCGGTGGTTCTCTCACATGCCTGTTTTTTTATTGGAATATTTGAGTTAACTTACTCTTGATACTTCCTATTGAATATATTGGTCGAACAGTATGCACTATTGTGGCTTTTCCTTTTCTATGTCTGCCATACTTATCCATTGAGGGATATCCTGACACTTGTTCATCGCAAGGGCTCCAGTCAGAGAGAGATGGATCTCTGACATGCTTGAGATCACGATAAGTTTTGTGAGTGTTATTATTTGTAGCTAACAGAGTGATATATACCAGTATCTACAATCTGCACTATATTTGCTTTATTTTCTTTCACATACACTGGCGACACACTTTATTCGAGCTCGGCTAGTCCCACGAATTCGGGTATACCCGGGTGTATTGAGGTTTGTGACTGTTTTCTGCCCGAGTGCATTGAGGTATTTTCCAGGCAGGGATTGAAGCATTTTATTCCCGCTGGCTGCAATACTGCACAGTATATATATATATACTGCATTACAATTCATGAATTTATGCCATCTGGTAGACACGCGAAGCATTGCAGCCTATTAAATCCTAATCATTATCATTTAACAGATCAGCCGCCCGTCAGCCAGGCATGAACCCAGGCTGGGAAGGCAAACGCAACGGGGCTTGTCAGAGGTGAGGAGTGGCGCATTCCAGGTATCTGCCAGGTACATACTGGGTATTTGCTCGAATAAAGTGTGTCGGTGCAGTATATCATTGAGCACCTCTGCACTTTCTTGATACATAGACCCCAGTGTAGTTTATCAACCCTTTATGGCCTTAAAAAAAGATTGATAAAATGTTGCAGGTCTAAAATGTGAGCAGAAGGAAGCGAACGTTACTAGAATGGTACAGTTCCACATGGACCCAGCTTGAACTAGTGATACTAATATGTTCAATGAGTTATAATACTAGTGATGGGCATCTGCAAGTAAATGGATAAAATGTACACTAATTTGGGCATTGTGTAACATGACGTTCAGATTACTCCTGGCTCACCTGGCCATTTCCCCAAAATCCCAATAAAACACTGAGATGTAAACAATCATAGCATTTGATCAAATTAACATCATACAACTTGCCAGCTAATATTTCCATAACAAAACAGCTTAAACGTACAGTTCAACCATCCACATCATGTCAGCCACTGAGCCCTAGAGTCAATGGGCACGTGACGTAACACAATAACAGCCACAGGTCAGCATTTGCACTTCCGCAAGGCCATCGGTATAGCTACTACCTTCCCATGCCCCAACTGGGGACCGAAACCAGGTGAAACTCCCACAGATTTTAGCTGGCAAGAAAAATCCCACCACAAGCGAGCCCATTTTAAACCTAAAATGGGCTCTGCACCCTACCTAGAGACAGCATCATCTCAATGTAGTCCAGCACACACGCACATATCCAGGCCCATATCTGTTAGTTGAACTCCATCTTTCCTCAACAAATCTATATCATCCCCTTACAACTCCTCGTGCCTGATGACTACACCACAACCTTTTCTTACAAGTTGAACACAGCTGCATTAACCTGTCTCCCACTACGCTCAATCCATATCCAGCTTGTAGCATTCCTTAGAATATTCTTGGAATCATTTCAAACCATACCAAATGGGTATCCCCAAACAAGGCCAACATCCTTGACAAATTGAATTTAATCATATTAATCAATTCCACCATTTTTAATTGGCCCAAATCATTCCCGCCTGCATGCACAACTACAATAACTGAGTCTCTTGTTAACCTCATCAACTCCATTACTTTTGGCAGCAGGTGGGTCCAGATCAAACCCCTAACCACACGCCATCTTACCCTGATAAGCCCCAGCCCCATGTTCCTACGAAAGTTACTTTCCTTCTTCCTGCCTCGCTGCTCAAAATACATCAGTGTGCCCGAACATCTAAAAATACACACCATCAAAGCTGGCTTCTCAGATTGAAACACAAACATAACATTTAACAGATCAGATTGGTTGGGAAGCACATAACTTCTATAGAGACTTGACTCCAAATGCCTGATTTTCATCACCGTCCACTTCCTCATTCCAAGCCGGCAGCCTCAATTGAGGCCCCAACCATCACCGTGTACCAACAACTTTTCGTAATACAAAAACAACTTCAACAAAACTAAGGGCAGCATGGCCAACCTAAAACAAAGAAGGATCCTCATGCACCTTTACCCCGAACAACCGTCTTTTGACCTGCACATTAAAAACGAATCTTTTCTTCCAAAACCTTAATTGAATTCCACCTAACATTTCCCTTTGCTTATGGATACCACCTTGCTAATCCTAATTGTGCCGAAGAACGCGAAGCTGAATGCCGCCTGGAACAAAGCCACTTAAAAATTCAAATAATAAACTTCCACAAGCACTCCCAACAAACTTTCAAACAAATGGAACGTCACAGGCCATCTCACATCCTGACACACTGCAACTTTCTTCCCCCTTTTCAACATTTTTCCAATCAAAACCCTCTTTTTATATTTTTCCATCCTAACAGCTTCATAAATAAAGCCTCCTGTCCACTGCACAACCCAATATCCCTTTCTCACACAACTGACACAAATAAATTAACAAAACCCTCAAACGCAAAGCCTCATTAACTAAGTCCTCTACTGGACGAGCCAACCAATCCAACCAAACTATCCTCCCCATGTACCTGGAGCTAACGAATAGAGATGGATGAATCTTATGCAGACACGGATTGGCCAGAACCTTTGAGCCGTGACTTTTCGCGGATCAGTCACAAAAAAGCTGATTCATTTTTTTTCCTTTTACTGAAAGTTTGTCTGACAAATACAAAATACAAACCTGCAAACTGAATCCAAATCTGAAAACAGAATCCAAATCTGAAAAAACCAAGGCTCCATCTGGTACACATTCACCAGTGTCGTCGCCTCTCCCAATGACCTCCCAAGAATTCTCTTCCAAACCACACTCTTCCCTTCTTAGAACATTGCAATGTAGAGTGTGGTCCTCCACAATGTGAGCATTCATATTTAAATTTACTGTACATGCGCTCTACCATCAACAGTGACTCTCATTGAAGAGCCAACAAACATCAACTCTTCTTCCCGCCAACACTCCCTGTAACGATACTCATCTCATAACAGGAAATAGGCCTGCAGGGCAGAGTTAGGATATAAATTCACCTGATCTGTACCTAGAGACTGATTCCTGAATGAGTATGTAGGAGTCAGGGACACAGACAGAGGTCAAGGCAGGCAGCAGAGAATCAGAGTCGGGGGTCACAGGCAGAGGTCCAGGTAGACAGCAGAGGATTGGAGTTGTGGTCACAGGCAGAGGTCAAGGCTGAATTCAAACAGGAACATGCTTGAGACTAACAGGAACAAATATGAAACCTTGCCCATAGATCTATCTCTTTCACATCCCATCTTTTCTAACCATCCTTTTTTGTCAGAATTGCTCATCGTATTTCTACCATGCAAAACCCCAGTAAAACTTGCATGCACCCCATATCATGTCCATATAACAAAATAGCGATGGACACTGCTGGGACTCTCTCACCAATCACACTCGCTAAGAATTCAATATACTATAACAAATTTCCAAAATTGTCTTTTCTTATTTGTTGTTCCAAACTCTTTTCTCCTATCTATCATCCCCACCAGCAGTAATGGAGAAATATCCACAAATTTGCCATTCCATATCTTCTCCTTCACTTCAGCTGACAAATGCATTCCCAGGGGACTAATGCTACATAAATATGTCTCCCTATGGACATTCTCCACTATGCGAGGGCCCTCTTCTGCTCTCGCTGTATTACTTGTTGATGCATCACCTGACACCGCCGCCAGTGGAGTCATCTCTTCCCCCAGCTCTAACCTCCCTAATAACACCTATAAAACTTCCACTGAGTCCTTGACACTGTTGCACAGCCCCATCTAACCTCTCCTCACTGACATTAACCTTCCATTCATTATCAGTGCCATACTCAGCCCTCAAAGTTTCTCTCCTCTGAGCTGCAGCACCACTGCATCTTTCAGAGGCCACCGATGCTCCATATGGCCAGTTCTGTCCTACAGCAGCTCCTCCTCTTCTTCCCTCCCGTTCCCTGCTGCAGGCCCTCCTTGCCCTAAATGCATCCTTCTCTGCTGCTCCCAAAAATGTGCAGATGCAGGGCCATCATCAAACTCCTGTGCATCCACTTCACATGATGCCACCATGCTCTGCAGCTCCAATCGCCTGGGGCTCCATCCTTTGAAAGGCCCTGTCTTGCGCTGCTGCTGTTCTCCTCCCAATCAACTAGGTTGGGCCGTGGAAGGCCCGCCACCTTCCTCTGGCACATCCCGTTCTGCACCACTACTCTCCCCCAATTTTCCAGAAACATCCTCCTCTCCCAAGCTGGCTTTTGGAGGACTGCAGTTCTCCTTGCTGTCCCATGCCACTCCTCACTACCTGACAATGGCTGTCTCTCTTGGAAACTGGATTGGGGCTGGGACTCGGCCTATGAGCCCTCTTTAAAGTAAAGGTATCTGTACAAAAGCTTTGTCATGGTGAGCCACGCTACAGATAAATAATCAGTAAGTGTGTAGGGGTAAGGTGCTAGTGGGTGACGTAGTAGGTAAACAGCGAAGAAGCAAGAACCCACTAATAGCACTCAATGCCCCCAGAGAACCACTGCATATCAGTTCTCAGGGAACGTTTGATCTAATACACCTCAAATTGTTCCTCTATTAGGCTAACCCGGAGTGTAATATACACTTACCCTAGGGTTAACATATATGTGTGTCATTTGTTGTATTTTAACACCCATTATTTTAATCAGTTTAGCATTAAAGATTATTTTTAACATTATCATATTACTTCTCTGGGGGCATTGAGTGCTATTAGTGGGTTCTTGCTTCTTCGCTGTTTACCATCTGTACAAAAGCATCTGTTTTGTGAACATGTGGAACTGCACCTTTAAGTTGGTGGTGTCACAATAAAAGCAAATGAACTTTTCTTGACACAAATGGTAATGGTTCCCAACAGCACTAACCTTGATTCTAATCAGATGCAGTATCTAAAATGTGCTGAGAAATCCAATAGGAATAGGAACTGAGCAAGATAAACATGGATTCTATGCCAACAGTTTTTATTTCAGGTAATTGCTCATTGGTATCTGATCTTGGCATTACTTTTGGTCTTTAGATGGTCTACAATTTTGTAAAGCTGATAGAATGTAAAATTAAACAAGTGTCTCCTTCAAAATAATTAATCTGTTCTTTGGAAAATAATAATTCCCAAGAATCCCAGAAATGTAAAACATTACAATGATTGAAGTGACTCATGCTTGGGAGATGACTTCAAATTGCTGACATGAGGATGAGGTTAGTTCAAACATCTTGAAAGGAACTTAAACATTCATACAAGTAAATTTATGTTAATAGTCTTTTAGTTTCCTGTCTTTCAAGTGGAAATATTGTCAGAGCCTATGATCGTGACAGCCTGTATAGACAATTGCTGATAAGATCAAATTGTCTATACTGTGCAAAATGACTCTGCTGTTCAGTCTGGTGTTTACACTCATTGTGCACACATGAAAAGGTAAATTGGTATAAAGGCGTTGACATGGTTGTTATTCAACCCATAATCCTCTCACATGTTTTTCCCTGTTGATCATATAACAATCAATGTCTCGTGATTACATAGTTCATATAACTGTGTTAAGCAATGCAAAAGAAAGATAAAAACAACAATTAACAAAACTGGTAAATCAGAACTCATAATGTGACATTATCTAAAACAGGAACAGATGTTCACTGAGTTAACATGGTATCCTCAAAGTTAATTATATGCACAATCAACTTCAGAACTACATCGTATTTGCATAGGTTTAAAGTCACATTATTGTAACATAACATTGCATTATCTTCCAATTAAGAGAACTCTGGATCAGTAGAGGGATGGGTGACATGACTTAATGCCGAAGGGCCCCTCCCCTTGGGCTTGTGATGTCATGTCCAAGGGGTGAAAGGTAAGAACGATTATTTAAGGGGTTGGAGTATTATTCTTAACTTTCTCTTCCAGTGATCCCCATTCAGGAAGTTGGTTTATCCAGGACTTTATTAGGGGCCCAAGCGTGGCAGCGAGACAAGGAGGCAGGATGAGATCAGAGGGACCCTGGGAAAATCAGTGCGAGTTCTGGTGGTTGGTGGTGGTGATAGGGAGGCCTGGGTGAGAGAGCTGCAGGAGGAGATCTAGTGGCGTGGTTCAAAGTGGCTGCTGGCGAAAAAATCCTGGGTGTGGAACAGGTAGGATGACCAGTTGTCCCAGTTTAGCCGGGACAGTCCAGTTTTTTTAAATGGCTGTCTCGGTTTTTTAATGCCTGTCCCGCCTGCCCCGCATTCTTTAAAATGTCCCGTTTTTCTGTGACTGTTCCGGTTTTGGCCATCAGAGCAGGGGGGACAGCAGAGAGCAGAGAATGCAGGAACAGAGCAAAGGCTGGTCTGACAGTAGCTGCAGAAGGTGGGGGCAGGGTTAGATGCAGAGGAGCCTCAGCAGTGAGACAGTGGGAGCTTCGGTGTCTGCTGCCAGGGCTCAAGATGACTTCCCCCCCAATGTTCCACAGAGGCAGGTAGGGACCAGAACGGACACAGATGTGACATGGGGGGGAGAGACATGGGAGGGGGAGAGAGACATGGGGGGGAGAGACATGGGGGGGAGAGACATGGGGGGGAGAGACATGGGGGGAGAGACATGGGGGGGAGAGAGACATGGGGGGGAGACATGGGGAGGGAAGAGACATGGGGGAGAGAGAGACATGGGGGAGAGAGAGAGACATGGGGGAGAGAGAGACATGGGGGGGAGAGAGAGACATGGGGGGGAGAGAGGCATGGGGGAGAGAGGCATGGGGGGAGGGAGAGAGGCAGCATGGAAGGGGGAGAGAGAGAGAGACATGGGGGGAGAGAGGCAGCATGGGGGGGAGAGAGTCATTGGGGGAGAGGCATGGGGGGAGGGAGAGAGGCAGCATGGGAGGGAGAGAGAAAAGCAGCATGGGGGGAAAGAGAGGCAGCATGGGGGGCAGAGAGAGAGGCAGCATGGGGGAGGAGGAGAGAGAGGCAGCATGAAGGTGTGGAGGAGAGAGGCAGCATGGGGGTGGGGGAGAGAGGCAGCATGGGGGGGAGATAGAGAGGCAGCATGGGGGGGAGAGAGAGGCAGCATGGGGGGAGAGAGAGAGAGGCAGCATGGGGCGAAAGAGAGAGAGTCAGTATGGGGGGAGAGAGAGAGAGTCAGCATGGGGGGGGGAGGAGAGAGGCACATGGGGGGGGGGAGGATAGAGGCAGCATGGGGGGAGGATAGAGGCAGCCTGGGGGGAGGATAGAGGCAGCATGGGGGAGATGAGAGGCAGCATGGGGGGAGGAGAGAGGCAGCATTGGGGGAGAGAGAGGCAGCACACGGAGAATGGGGGAGAGAGACGCACACACTGAGAATGGGGCAGAGACACACACACGTAATGGGGGAGAGAGAGACACAGAGAATGGGGGAGAGAGAGAGACACAGAGAATGGGGGAGAGAGATGCACACACAGAATGGGGGAGAGACGCACACACAGAATGGGGGAGAGACACACACAGAGAATGGGGGAGAGACACATACACAGAGAATGGGGGAGAGAGTGAGACACACACACAGAATGGGGGAGAGAGAGACACACAGAATGGGTGAGAGAGAGACACACACACAGAGAATGGGGTGGGGGGAGAGACACACACACAGAGAATGGGGGAGAGAGAGACAGAGAATGGGGTGAGATAGAGAGAGGGA
The DNA here is from genome assembly GCF_040206685.1 of Ascaphus truei. Taxonomy (NCBI): domain Eukaryota; kingdom Metazoa; phylum Chordata; class Amphibia; order Anura; family Ascaphidae; genus Ascaphus; species Ascaphus truei. The sequence goes on from NC_134484.1 coordinate 334,949,103, forward strand.
GACAGAGAATGGGGGAGAGAGACACACACACACACAGAATGGGGGAGAAAGATGCACACACAGAGAATGGGGAAGAGCGAGACACACAGAGAATTGGGTAGAGAGACGCACACACAGAGAATAGGGGAGAGACACACACAGAGAATGGGGGAGAGAGAGACACACACAGAATGGGGGAGAGACACACACACAGAATGGGGAAGAGAGAGACACACACAGAATGGGGGAGAGAGAGACACACACAGAATGGGGGAGACAGACGCACACACACACACAGAGAATGGGGGAGAGAGATGCACACACAGATGGTGGAGAGACACAGAGAATGGGGGAGAGCGAGACACACACACAGAGAATGGGAAGAGCGAGACACACAGAGAATGGGGGAGAGAGAGACACAGAGAATGGGGAGAGAGAGAGAGAATGGGGGGATAGAAAGAGACAGAGAATGGGGAGAGAGAGTCACACACAGAATGGGGGAGAGAGAGAATGGGAAGGGTGGAATGAGAATGGAGTGATGGGGGGAATGACAATGGAGGGATGGGAGGGAGAGAGAATGGGTGTGTGTAAGGCTGCGTCCCCACTAGCGCTGAGCGGGCGGCGGTTACTTACATATATAGCTATATGTAAGTCCCTGCTCACGCTGTGAGCACGGCACTCGTGCGCGGGCACACACCCTCACCCGTGATTGGCGCTTAAGTAAACAAAAAAAACTATACTTACCCGCGCGCTACTACCCGCAATGCCCCCCCCCCCACGCGCGCATACATGCAGGACACCCGGCTCTCATGCTTGGAGCGCTCTCCAAGCATGAGCGCCCTCAGCGCCAGTGGGGACTCAGCCTAAGAATGGGGGACAGAGAGTGGCGGAGAGACATAAAAGGAGACATAAAGCAGTTGGTGATGTCATTTGTTTTATAAATATTTTTTTTTAATGTGTCCCGGTTTTTACTTTTGTAAATCTGATCACCCTAGGAACAGGCAGATTTGGCCTAGGATGTCAGCCGGTAGTGTGGAGGTGAGGCTGCAGAAGCGCAGGGCAGGCTCCAGCAGTGGCTTAGACTGTGGCAGAGGCCTGGGGGGGAATCTTAGCCCAGCAGTGCAAGTGCACACGAGAAGGACACAGTGACATAGGAGAGACGCAGGCTCTTATAGGAGTGCAGAAGCATCGAGTGAATAAATGGGGGGTATCCGGGACTGTGGCACTCCCGTCTGCCAGTAAGGCTCAGCCCATCGGTGGGAGAAAAGAAGACAACAAGGAGTTGAAGGCAGGAGCAGAGCAGCACAGAAAGGTCAGGTTTGGCAGCTGGTAAGGGGGCAGGAGGTAAGAGGAATAGCAGAATGGGAGTTGGAAAGGGGATATGGAGAGACTTTGGAGTGGGCTCTCGTGGTGGAAAAGGGAGGCATGCTATTTTAGATTCTTGGAGGGAAGAATCTATTGGTAGGGATTCTATGGGGATAGGGCGTCTCAGTCTGTTAGATGTTCCCTGAGGGTTGTGGGGGCTGGTATCACAGGAACAACTGGGTTGGAGTTGCACTTGATCAGCTTCATAGGAGAGGTGTTAGTGCAGAGTTTGGTCCTCTGGGTTGTGTGCAGCAATGGGGTGGTAAGTGCTTTGCCAATTTAGGCTCAGGGGGTGGGCTGTTGTTTAAAGCCCTTGGGGAATATCTCGTGCAGTGAGGTTAGGAGCGTGGGGCATTGCTGATAGGGCCTGTTTCTTTGATGGGGAGCAGCATGTATTTAGGGTATGGTCAGAAAGGTAGCGGTAGGGAGGCTCCTATGTGGAGTCAGTGACAGATTTCACGGGTCAAGTGCAGGACTGGTGGCTAGTGAGGCGAGGGCAGATGTGATGGATCCCGAGGCAGGGGAAAATGTTGCCAGTGGTGTGGGTATAGCGGTGGCTGCTTAAGAGTAGAGGAAGAATGGTTAGGGAAAAGTTGTGGACACCAGCTTTTAAGATGCTTATCTGTGTTTGGCTATCCTGTTGGACATCTGGAAGGACGAATATGTGGAATTGTTGACTTTATTGCTGGATTATAAGGAGTTGGCAAAGTCGGATAAGAAGGATGCTAATGTGATGTAAGTGGAAAAGGAAAGAAGGCCGGCATGAAAGCAATTTGGGGATTGGCTGCAAACATTTGCCATTTTGGCTAGTATATTTGGGGTGAAAAAGCCTTAGAACTGCTCAGTGCTCTAAGTACAGTACATGGATACCATTTGGGAGGCTTGTGAACTTTACGATGGATCATCTTGGTGGAAGTACAATTGTGACTTTAGGCAGAAAATGGCAGTTCGTAAGCAGTTGAGGTTGGACGTTAAGGAAATGGACCCCTGCATGGTGTGTATAATGTCTCAGAGGCCTTTCCCCTTTCAGGCAGGGGTGGCTATCAAGGAAAGTTTAAGGTCTGTTAAACGACCTTGCTAGTGGTGGGAGTAATTGTCACGGTAGCTAGTGATAGGTTATAATATACACCAAATATCTGGGTTGAATTGAACACGACTTAGATATAATAAATATAGTTTATTCCTTAGATAGGTGAACACACAAGATAATACAAATACCAGACAAGAAATAGCACTTACTTAAGGGTTGGACAATGAAGCAATCAGGTACAGGATTGGCAATTCATTCAGCAATACAGGTTCAAATGAAGACATCACAAAAAAGACTCTGGGTATAGGGCTTACACTCGTTTATATGGAGTTTCAGCCCCATATCCTAACCTTGGGCACCTGAAAGTCTACCAGACTTGTATCTAGTCAGGAAACCCATTTGTCTGTAGGTGTGAATTATGGCACTTACAGACCACTCAGGCTCTGCGTTTCTCCGCCCTATTGTACACAATCAGAGTGGCCAAGTCTTTGATCAGGAGGGCTGTTGTAGACAAAGCGTCACCCTCCTGAACATTAACATAAAGCAGAGCCAGTAACTTTCCCTGGCTTTTATACCAGCCTTGCAAAACAGTATATTCTTTAATATCTACACATATTAAAATAATCCGTTCCGTAGGTCTGAGCGGGCTGAAATTTGCCAGGTCCTCATACCGGAGGACCCTTGCCATAGTGACCAAATATCAGCCATCCACGACCCCCAGAACCGGAGATACAAAAAACAAGTTAAAATCCCATATTCACTTTAATGCAGGATTCTCCGCTATAAGCTAAAAGAAATCACTACATTTCACTCTCCGATTGAAATCAATGGGCTCCGCCGCTATAGGCTTTCAATGGAGCAACTCCGCCATTGAAGTCAATGGGGAAATCACAATTTTCACATTTGCCCATACTCCGTCTGGTTGATCGGAGAGGTCTGGAAATGGCCATGCAGTCATGCTGCAGCAGTGACTACATGCGACCAAAATCCCAGCCCTCTGGTACTCACAGAACCGGAGATATGGGTTTTACCTTTACACACTTTCGGACTTAGCCGTTTCAAAGCCACGCAGCTTTCCTCCATTAGAATCAATATGGCCGGCGCCTCCATAGGAAATGCATGAGCCGGCGCCGCCATAGGATTCAATGGGACCTCCGCTACCATTAGAGTCAATGGCGCGACCCTCGTGGCGAGCGCGACCCTTTACGGGGGTCCTTAATTTTCGGACCCGGTGGTGGTCGAGTATGGGGGTTCCTAGGGTCTAGGGGCAAAAATTATTTTATTCCTGGGTGCCCTAGAACCTAAGCTTCCCACGCCAATTGTATTTGAACTTAAACTAGTGTGATCAAAAGCTCTTTTTTAGATATTGTATCCGCTTCTGCAGTCTGCGGTTTGGATGGCTGCCAACTCGTTACTGGAGGTCGGCGTTGAGGAATCCCCATTGAAATTAATGGCTCCATTAACTTACAATGGGGAACCGCCGCTCCCCCCCTCGAGCGCCACCTGCAGGTCTTCTACGGAAACAGGCCCAAATCGCCGGAATCTCCATAGGATAGTATTGAGCCCCAATGGCGACCTATGGAGAAACTTCAAAATGGAGCCTGCAAAGGCAGGAAAAGGGACAAAGGGCCATAAACACAGAATTAACATTAACCCTTTCCCTTCCGCATAGATCCCAGTGTATGTGTTGGTGCAAACACTGGAATGGGAACAATACATATTCACAGGGGGATACACAGTTGGTGCTGAAGCAGGGGCATAACTACCGTACTGGACATCAGTCCAGTTAACCCCTCGCCTCCCAGGTGAGAGCAGGGGGTGGCCAAATGGGGTGCAACCACTTTAATACCGGGCCAAAGCTCCTCTCCCATGACAGTAATATGTTGGGGGTGGAGGCGGGACAGAAGAGACACGTTCCATATTGACTCTTTTAAGTGAGGTATGTTGGACCTCTTAGTTGGAATTAATTTGGAAGCCAGTGTGACGTCTGACTCGGGCAGCTGGCATGATAGTGTTCTTCCATGTATGTGTAATTATGTGCCATGTGGATTGGGTGGCTCATGGTGATGTGGGTGTTCCACAGACTACTGTGTATTTAATGACGGAGAAAGCTGTCTGGATCCCTAGATTCTTTCATGTATTTTTAATACTGTATGTTGAACATGTTTTAATAAAGCTGTGGCCGATTTATCCTCCCAAGAAGTTGTGTGGTGTGGTTATTGGGAACTGGGGGAGGTTAATCGGTTCGAGGCATGGTTGTCATGTGAAGTTAAATCAGTCTTGGCGGTACTCCTATCCAGACCATGAAATAGGACTTTTGCTGAAGCGGAGATAGAAAAGAGAGAGACATAATGATGGGAAATAATGCGATGTTACTTAAATAATGCCTAACTGTGGCGTTACATCCACCCAGAATATGCAAAAGCGCCTTTTCAGTGTCTAGATAGAAGTAACGCCAAGTTTTAGTTATAATTTAAATAACATAACATTAAGTCCATGCACTGATCTTAACAGACTTAATAGGAAAAAAAGAGCAATGCAGAAAGCTTCTTTAAGCTCAGGTAATAAAAACATATTATATAGATAATAAAATATCAATTTATTAAAAGTATTAAATACTTGTAAAATTGTATTCTTTTGGTGAATTACAGTATAATTTTTTTTATATATATGTAAAATACCATTACAATATTCTTTTGGCCCATGTGGGCCAGTGCGGCTCTGTCAGAAAACTAGTGAAAGAACATAGCTGTAGAAATAACCATGATCCGACATCTGATTTCAGCTTACCAGGAAAGTGCAGAGTGATGTGGGGTTAAAGAAAGTTTGTAGAAATCCTTAGCAGCTTGTTTTAGACAAAAGTTGCCAAAGTGTCGAAAATTCAACACTTATCTGTCCCTAGATCTTTACAGACTTTATTATGGATTATGACCTTCTTTAGTTCATTAGAAGGTCATTAAATATAATTTGACATTATCGTGGTTTCTGATCAGTACACAATAGAATTTTAATATTGATTTCAAGGCCCACACAAATGCTGTCAAATATATGTATATTAACAAGATGTGCAATCCAAGTCACAGTTGGTAATGCTTATTATATGAAATGCAATAGGATCCTGTCACTAAGAAATTTTCTTCCATTATTGACCCAGAACTATAGAAAAGTTTTATGAAATAAATCGAAAAAAAGCTTAACATTACTATACTAGCCATTTCATGCCGAGTATCACACAAAACACCCACTACTTCCTGAGTATCATACAGCTTGGGAAATGTTACACACAAATAATGGAGCCTCTATAGCATCTCACCATGCGGTCCGACTTGTATTTCCACAAAAAAATATTTGCATCAGTCTTTCAAATGTGAAATTTTTTCAAACCTCATAAAATTACATGGAGTGCCTTTTTCTTAAATAACATATCACGTTATTCTTTGTCAGCACAGTATAAAGCTCTTACAGGGATAGCAATGTTTCCACTTACTGGGGTCACCGTAAAATATATCCCCCTGCATAAGCTCTAAAATGAAAAGCACACAGAAAAACATTGCCCCCATTAGCTGCAGAGAGACTGTGGGCCACAATACAACAATCAAGAATAAAAATTAATTCCAGGGACAGCATTGGCCACCATTGCTCCGACAGCCAATTGAAGACTGTAGCGTCATGAGAAGATGATTTTACGTCTTTCCATTGGTAAAGATTTGCCCATATTTGTAGATTTTTGTTTGAAACACAAGCACACAAACATTATAAATATCTTTGGATCGTAGTGGTCCCTGGATGTTGGGGGACACCAGATCAGCTCTGGGGGACCCCCTAGTTCAAACACATTAAAAAAAAACTTAACTTTTTGTTTTTTCAGAGTTACAAAGAGCTGATATTTTTAATGAATGCGACACACTTGGCCCTTCTATACAGTATATTTTTTATCATACGTTTTTTTTCTCCAACTCTATTAAGTATCAGGTGGTGCTAAATCCTTGGTCACTGGGGGAGATGTGTGCAGAGGTGAAAACAGGAGACAATTTTAGGCAAAATAAATGTAGGCTTTTATTTTGCCGAAATGCCATAAACAAAAACATAGGGGTCTATGCTAGTAGCCTTCATAAACCAAGTCACTGGGCCTATTATACCACCAGTTATTTTAGCGTAGTTATCACGGTATTCAGAAAGATTCTGAAGACCTGCGATAGCTAAATACTCATAACTGACGAGGGGCAGCGATGTGATATTCTCCTCTCTCAAAAGCCCCCATTTGTCTACCTGCAGCGATCTATTGCGATCTGGCCAGCGCATATCTCACCAGCGATCACAGGGTTTTAATAACAATTTTATAACAAGTGTACGTGAGCAGGGGGTCTCCGGAGCAGAACCGCGTTGATTTGAGGTCTGGGGACCCCCTACTTCCTGAGATACAGGACCCGTTATGGGGTGCCGGTATCTCCTATGCATTTAAATTCCACGGTCCCAGTCACATGATGCGAGACATTTAAATGCATAGGAGATACCGGCACCCCATAACGGGGCCCGTATCTCGGGAAGCAGGGGGTACCCTGACCTGAAAACAATGCAATTTTGCTCCGGAGACCCCCTGCTCACATACACTTGTATTAAAATTGTTATTTAAACAGCTTCATTACTTTAGCGGCTAGCCGCTAAGGCAATGAAGGGGTTCAACTGCAATAGTCTGTTTATTGGGGGCAGAGGGGGTGAATGAAGGGGGAAGTAGCCCCAGGGTGGGTGATTAGGCCTGACAGCAAGGTTGCAGGAAGAGTTAACCCCTTCACTTCCGTTGCTGAATTTACCATGGGGTTACTTTGGATTACAACTAAAGAAGATAGAAGTTTAAAGAAAAGTAGAAAAGAATGACAGGTGAAGATAGAAGAAGGGAAAGAAGATGGAAGAAAGATGATTGTTGTACCTGATGCTGATCTTCAATGAGGATGGAGTTGGATTGCAGTGGATGACGTTGCGGGTCAAGAGCTTCCTGAAATGCCTGGATTTCGGAGGGTGACGACATCTAAAGGTAAGATAAATATTGAATGTATGTAAATGTCTTTTTTCAGGTTTTTTTATTGTATTTTTTTCTTTTTATGTTTTTGATTGCCCATTGACAGTTAATCTACAGTATTAATCTGTGCCCCTTTTAGGGTACAGATAAATACAGTGACAGGCAATGCATTTTTTGGCAAATGTTTGTTTACAATTGATTGTTATTTTTTTCTATTTCTGTTTATTTTTTTCACTAAATTGTTTGGTATTTGGATAGCTTGTTTTTAGTACATTTATGGATTGGCTAGCGCTTTTATTTCTTAATTTGTTTTGTTGGTTAGGTGTTTCTTTAATTGTATTTTATTATTTTGGTATAACATAATTTTTATTCTTTAGCGGTTTTGGTGTTAGAATAATTTTATTGGTGTGTAGTTTAGGCTTTTTAGTTCTATTATTTTTGTGGTATTTAGGTGCTTGTTTATTTATTTAATTGTTGTGTATTGTTGTGCTTGATTATTTTAATAGGTTGGACATTGACTGCTATAGGGGTTTATCATGCCCATATAAAAAGGGTATGATGTACCACTGTGCCAATCAATACGTGGGGGTACTTGTGCCGGGTTGGGTGGTTAGGCCTCCCGGGTGGGTGGCGGGTGAAGGTGGGTTAACCCCTTAATCACTATAGCGGTTATTAATCGCTAAGGTGATTAAAGGGTTAGGGGCCATTAGATTGTATTTTTTTCTTCTACTCTTGCTGCCAATGGAGGACATGGACCTGGATTATGGTGTCGAGGACACCCTTCATGATGGCAGGGGTAAGTAGAAAGTTTTATTTACTTTATTTCTACTGGCTGGCTAATGTTTGTGTTAGAATGGGTAAACGAGCTATTATCCATATCTGGATAAAAGTAATTTCTCCCATTACTGTACTGTATGTGTTTGGGGGGTGGGGGGGGGTAGAGGAAGTGGGTGGTTGGGTTGTTTTGTTTATTTTTGTTTATTGGGGGTAGAGGATTGGGTGAAAGGGGTAGTAATCCCACGGGTGGGTGTTTAGGCCTTCCGGGGGGTAGCGGGACTGGTTAACCCCTTCATTACCTTAGCAGTATTAACCTCTAAGGCAATGAAGGGGTTAACTCCACCTGCAACCCCCCACAAGGCCTAAACACCCACCAAGGGCCAAATACCACCTTCACCCACCCCTGCTACCCACAATAAACATGGCACCGGTAGTTAACCCCTTCATTGCCGTAGTGGTTTGCCGCTAAGGTAATTAAATTGCTTGTAAATACATTTTTCATGCATCTGATTCATGCCGGGGGCCTCTGGTGCTGATATTAATGGGTATCAGCTCTGTAGACCCCTGGCATCAATCCGATGCAGGAAAAATTCATTTTTTTCTAAGTCCCTCTCTCTCTGCTGCCTATGAAGCTTCATGGCAGCTTCACGCCAACTTTTTCTGGCGAGAGGAATTTGGGAGTAAATCACCATTCTAGAGACTTGATAAACCTTGATAAGGTTACTAGATTTGCACGAGTTTCAAAACCTGCCGATAAGTGGTTATCACCGCTCACTTGGCGATGTGTTTTTGACGGCAGCAAAAATTGATTATTCAGCCCACTTATCGATGCTTTCTGAATCGCTGTGGGCATTTTTGGCCAATAACAGCTAAAAAGCCTTGATAAGTGTGTTTTGAAGGCTACTAGCATAGGCCCCATAGACTTTTCCTCAGCCCAGATGCAGCAAAAAAAAGGTTAGGGCTTTCCTAGGCCAAAGCTCAGTTCCCCAGCATATTAAAGTCCACATAGGCCTGCATGCCCTTGTGTCCCTAAGAGGGAAGGGCACGCACATGTGGTCTGTACGCAGACCAGAGAGTGACTGCAGGAAAATCCAGGCTTTTAAACCCTCCTAACAAGCCATGTGAAAGCTGGTTAATTACCTCAGATCACAGCTACACCTCTGTTTCCCTGCATAGCTCTTAGACAGGGAAAGTACCCTGTCACGTTCCTCCCCTGCTTGCGGGTAGCTAGGGCTACTCTTGGCCGAAGCCCGTCACTCCACTCCCTCTCGACACATAATTGTAGATCGAAAAGAATAGTGGAGGGACAGATAGCACCCAGTTAACCTGGGATTGGAGTCTTCTCTTTTTCTTCTTTGACTTCCCGTCAATCAAGTCCTCAAACTTCACCTTAATCCCTTTGGTGACTTCCGCATTGTCGGACAGTTTCTTTGGCTTCCACCGACACCCCTGGATCTGGAAACATATTTTAGGGTCTGAAACTTGTGGGAGAATTGAAAGTGCGGTGGTGATCAGTGGTATTGCATACACCTTAAGGCAGGACAATGTTTGAGTCTGTGAAGCAACATCATATTCACAGCGAATGGAATGTCACATTGGAATGTCAGTGAAAGATTCGGCTATCTCTATTTCCGCCTTAATCTTCTATAGACAAGCATTGTTGTGGGCGAGCTTTTACCGGGGAGAAAGTATTAATATGATACATCAGATAAAAATCAGAGGCCTCCATGATAAATATGGACTGTTATGGAGTTGACCACTATAAGAAGTATTCAGAGGTTATGTATTAAAGATTGCCCACCTGAGGCAAGATATTGGATATTTAAATGATCAATATGTAACATTGAGTTTTATTTTTTTAAAAACCCGCAGAAAACAGCATTCTTATTGGAATACATATTTGCATAAATCTAATACTGTTTATTGTACACTTTTCCCCCCTCAATTTTGCAGCAGGCACTCTGCCTTAAGCAGTTATTATTAATCAACAGTTTCTGGCTGCAAAACCATAGCAAAACAGGTGCAACATCACTTAAAGGAAAAAAGCCCCATTGACTTGATTGGAAATTTGATTCTTTGATCAATCCAATGTTAAATTATGCACATGTCTTGTAGGAAGGGGGACCAGACAATCCCCCCTTAGTATTGCAGATAATATACTTAGATTGTAAAACCTGCTTTATTTCCCCTGCATTGTTCTAGCTAGTACATGACTTTGTTTATTCTTGGCACCACTACATAAAACATATTAAAATTGGGTAAAAGGGAGCTGAGAAGCTTCAGTTGACAAGTGTGAAAATGATTTTTGATGTGGAAATTCTATTCCATAGCTGATGCCAACATGTTTCAGTTAATCAGATTACTTAAAAAGGCTTTGCAACTTTGTTAAAATAAGACAGTGGTATTACTGTCAAACAGGCTGGAACGAACTGCCAAAAAATTAGCATGTTCTCGGTAACATTACTCTTAAAAGTAAACTTCCTAAAAGAAAAAAGCTTAGAATTCCTAACTGGAAGAGAAGCCCTTCTTTTGCACCAAACAACAAATATACTGTTCAAAGCATAGGGTGTTATTTAGAAAAGTGTTTTTAATGAGTTGTCATTTCTCCATCCCTAAATATCAGTCTTAGTTACTATGAATGTGTGGTGAATGAATACCCTAAAGCTCAGCGCTGTGACCGTTAATATGTATATATACAATTCTTAATATAAAGGTGGTGACATTAAACCTGTGTGTGATTTAGTGATAGCTGCCGTGGGGTCCCTGCCTAACAAATAACTCACAAATTCATTTAACAGACAATAATAAAACAATGCAGTGACCCGGCGCTAGAGATAACAACAATACCCCAGTCCAATGTAATGTCCATATAGTATGGGAAAGTTCTCCTAATGTTCCAATTGCAAACGGAGTGGTGGATCAATTGCTAGCTGGTGTTTCAAAATTCCTCCTGCAGTGGAATATACAAGGGAAAAGAAACCATTGCGCATCCACAAGCACCAACAGACGGCTCAAAAGGGTTTAAAAGTAATCAACTTACAAAAGTAGTGTTGCTATGTTCATTCGAGAGAATCTGTGCTTTTACCAACATCTTCTCCTGGACTTCACGAATCCCCTGTGTTGTCAGTCTTAAGTCAGCTCACTCTCCTGTTAACTCACAGCCTGATCATTCAATGGTAATCTCCGTGGGTTCCCAGAAAGGAAATGACATAGGAGATAATGGTGCAGATTGCTAAAAAAAACTTTAATAACAGTAAAAAACAGTCAAAGGCTTACTCACATAAACCAGGCTGTTGCAGAACAACTGACAATGTGCCGTCCGCAGCTTGTTACAGGTGGGGGGTGATGCACACTGAGCTGAACGCGCTCTCACTGCTCTCAGTTCCAGTGCCTGACGCCGGTCTCAGCGCAACTAACTGACGTCACGCGATGGCGCCCCCTCCACTCTCCTTGCTACCAGACACCTCAGTCTCTCAACTCCTCTTTCCCCAAACGCGTTTCGTGACTCAAAAGGGTCACTTCATCAGTGGTATGGGGAAGTTCCTAACTACTGGTGTTATTTATACCATAAAGGGTGTCGTACACCCCCCTGGGTGTCGTACACCCCCTATATATATATATATATATATATATATTTCTTCAGCCCTTGTCGATCCACTACTCTATGAGGTCCTCCGCAATGATCTTCCAGGTACTGAAGTTGCAAGCTTCTCTTCTCCACATTGCTCCAACACATCCTCCCATATTACTTTTGGTCATCGTCTCAGCCTTTTAATCTCTCTTGGAATCCTGTCGAATACCTTCTTTGTCCAAAGAGATTATAATTTCTTATTGTGATATGTTTGACCCACTGCCATTTTAATTCCTGCACCTTTGTGATGATGCCACAGACTTGTTTGGTTTCAAACTCATTCCTTTGTTATTCCTAATACCTAGCATACATATTTGCAAACTTCTTTGCGTCGTCTAAAATTCAAAATGATGTTCGCATTTAAGGGGACAAGTTTCTCATCAGTACGTGATCACAGGAAAAATACGCTGGTCCAAAACTTTCTCTTGAGGCACAGTGGAAGGTTCCCTTGAAATATTTTTTTATTTCATCCAAATGCACTCCATTCCATTTTCATTCTCCTATTGATTTCATTTAAAAGGTTCCCATCCATTGTTATCTGCCGGCCAAGGTAGACATACTCTTCGACATCTTCTAGTTCTATTCTATATTAAAATCTTTGCAGACTTGACACATTTGTTGAACATCATTTTGGTCTTGCTGGAATTCATATGGAGGTCCACATTCTTACATACCAATTCACCAATTTGTTGCTGGAGGCTTTCTGGACATTTGACAAAAACAATAATGTCATTAACAAATTGTAGGTGACTCAAATATTCACCTTTGATTTTGATTTCTTTTTCTTCCCAATCAAATGTCTTTGACAATTCTTCAAGTATTGCAGTGAAAAACGTTTGTGACATGGTGTCTCCCTGCCACACTTCCTTGCTGATCCTTATCTTGATTGAGTCTTCATATAATGTTGATTCTTGTAAATGTTCTTTATAAGATCAATGTACAGGTATGCTTCTTCAACATGTTGTCTTCTTAATGCATCTAGGACCGCTGAGGTGTAGACACACTTTTTTGCAATCTATGAATCCTAAGCTTGTACGACTTGGATGTGGTTCATTGTGTTGTATCCACTGTGAAATCCTGATGCTTCATATTTCTCATGGGCACCAATCTTTGCATTGAAATAACTGATCTCGATCTTGAGGTGACAATTTCCTTTGTTGTTACGTTGGTTGATTTCGTGATATAAGTTTTCAACTTCATTGTCTACATGACTTGATGTTGAACCAACCATTAGATTATTTGAAGCCTGTATCTCTTTGTCAATTGAATGATTATTCTGGCTGTTCTTACTGAGATGTAATACTACACTACGTTGTTTCTCCATTTGTTGTTAAGAATGAAGCCTGCTCCACTAATTATTTCATTATCTGTACCTCTGTAATAGAATAGGTACCACTTTTGAGTTGAATGAGGCGTTTATCTTTTCTTCTAACTTCTCTAAGGCCAACATATCAAATGTAATCTTTTCAAGTTCATCTTCCAGCTCTTGCCGTGCTGCTTCACTGGAGAGAGTCTGGCAGTTGAAAGTAGACTTGTCAACTAGGTGCTAATTCTCATCAGACGGTTTAGCACACACTGCTAGAGCTGCTACCCAGAATAATGAAATATATGGGTTCTAATCCAGTTGAGCCTAACGCCAGTACCCCAGTCCTTACAATGTACCTTAGACTTGTCAACTCATTGTTCCTTTAGGGAAGTCTGAGATGTGTTATTTAAATATACTTTGCATATTTCATTAGCATTTCTCCCAGGTACCTCAGGGATGCTCCTTTTAAGCACAGAAGTCTCTCCTTATATTTATTAGAGGCAGGTTTCAGGCAATTATCCATATCCTCTCCCATCCCCCCTTCTCTCTCTCTATCCCCAACCTCCACCTACCCCCACTCTCTCCCGCAAGTTGAAATATTTATGAACATACCCCCTCTTGACCTCACTTTCACTCGCCCTCCCTTTCTCCTTCCCAAAAGCCTGTTGCTCTAGAAGCTGTCAAAAGTGCAGCATGTAAGGTGAAATTATTTGCTCTGTGAGGCTTGGAGAAAAGAAATGAGAAATCTGAAAAAAAATCACGACAAATTTTTGCGAACACTGTTGGGACACTTTTGTACAGCTCTAGACTGTGATTATGCACCACCCAATATTCCTGTATAGCATAGCGAGATCTCAAATACTACTTAAACTATACTGTAAGTTATAGACCTTGTTATATTATTCATTGTTGACATTAGTGAATTGATTAGTGTTTTATAATATACAGACAAAAACAAGATAATTAACCGCTCGACCCTAATACATGAATGTAATGTGGTACATTATAATGGTCCAACAGATAAATAGAAATGTAAATATAAGAAGGGCTACATTTTACCTTCCAACTAGTTACATTTTCTTCTGCTGTAATTTAAATAGACCAACCCATCTTTCATGCTATCTAATAAGCTGTGTACTTATAATTGTGTACAATCATAGACATTCTTTGAATGCACTTTGCCTTCTGTACCATAAGACCTGTACTATATCTAGACTGATGATGACAAACATCTCCACATCAAATAGGGATGAACATTTGTAGTCAGTGTATTTGTTTGACCGTCTGACAGATGCCTTCTAAGATATTCATCTTAATGAAGATGTGAAGTTATGAGGGTTGCCCTTGAACGTTTACACTGTTGACATTTAACAATCTATCCAATATGCCTTTACCCCCTTTGAACTTCATGCCTCAATCAGATAATTAAATGTGAGTCTTCATTTATGGGAGATAATAATTAGAAGGATATTTTACCTCAAAAGACTTGCTACAGACAGTGATACAGAGTTGGATGTATTTATGTCATTTGTTATTGAGCAGTGTAGATGTTTTGTTTCCTGGCAATAGACAAAGCATTGGATTATTTGTCATAAACGTATTATATGTACAGTATGTATACATTCACTAAACTTAAACTTGCCTTTGGCCTTCAACAAATAGTGAATGTAGAAACTGAAACCTTAAATTATTCTTGTGGTTACGCTAGTATAAACAATGTTAAAAGCTTTTTTGTGACTTGGTATATTTTATATGGAAGATAAAAAGAATATATATGAAAAATGTATATTGCCACAAAATAAATGTGCCTCCTAATTTTGAAATGAGATATTGGTGAGGCGCGGTTCTTTAACTAATTCAAATGTCTCTTTCCTATACTAATGTGATGGGAATTATGGGCTGTATTTACTAAGTGGCGCTAAGACATAAGGCACTTTACAGTTCTTTCACATGAATGCTCTGTAAGTTGCCTTATAGCTTAGCACCACTCAACAAATTTGGCCCTAACAACATTATTTACTAAGCAGGGCTATTTCATAATTGGTCATATGTGTTTTTTGGTGCTGGAAAGTATCTTCTGGAAGAGTACCACTAAGTACCTAATGAATATGGGCCTAAGGGCCTCATGCAGTAAGCGTCGATTATGTGAAATCGGCAATCTTACCGATTAGTCATGTTATTGGCGTTTTTTCCTCTCCGTATGCAGTAAGTGCCGAATACATTCAAAATCAACCCGAAAACAAATCCGCCCACTCTCACGATGATTAGCCGATCACACACAGGTGTATCGGCGTGCGTGGCGGGGTGCTGTTAGGTTGCCCAATCACAAATCTTGCTGAATCAGGCGAAACAAGCATGTTTTGGATTGCGCGCCATATTTAAAGGCAACGTGTACTGCTATTCATTCTCTGTGTTGTTGGGAGTGAGAGAGAGAGAGACGCACAGAGCTGGCTGTTTGAACATTTGCATATTGACTGAGAGACTTGTTGTGTATTGGGTGAGCTTTGTCCATTGTTGTTTTGTTTACATCTTTGTCTTGTTTTATATGTGGAAGTGTTTCGTGTGATTGGCTATACATTTCTTGTCTGTTTTTTGTGAGTGCTGGAAGTATGCCCGCAAAGCGTGGGAAGAGTGATGCTGGTGGGAGTGGGAGTGCTACTCGTGCGAGTACGCGTCGGAGTGAACGTACTGTTCAGGGGAGTGATGTTGCTGAGAGTGAGAGTGGTGTTGCAGGGAGTGGGAGTGCTGGTGCTGCGAGTGGTGTTGCTGGGAGTGGGAGTGCTGTTGCTGGGAGTGGGAGTGCTGTTGCTGGGAGTGGGAGTGCTGGTGCTGGGAGTGCTGGTGCTAGGAGTGTGAGTGCTGGTGCTAGGAGTTTGAGTGCTGGTGCTAGGAGTGTGAGTGCTGGTGCTAGGAGTGGGAGTGCTGGTGCTGGGAGTGCTGCTGGTGGCGCAGTTGCTGATGGGGTGGATGGTGGTGGCGTGCTTGCTGGTGGGCAGCTTTTGGAGGCTCTTCCATTGGAAGAAGGAGAGTCCAGTCAGCACCAGCCAAGCTCTGACCCTAAACCTGCTCGGAAGAAACGTGTGGAGAAGCCACGTAATCCTCGCTTCAATGACCAGGAAAATACAGCTCTTGTCACTGGCATTCTGGAGCACTATGACAGTATATATGGACATTTACTAGGTAAGTGTACCTTTACATTTATTATTCAAATACATGTGATCCTAGGTCATCTGAGTTTTGTTCATATGCAAATATGGCTTCACAATATCTGTCTATGTTAATTAGTCTGGAAACACAGCTTTTTATCATGCCTTACAAGGACAACTAAACACAGGCGGTCAATTTGCCATAACTGCATACAATATGAATGCAAGCTTGCTTACATGTATAGGTTTAGTAGTGAATGCTCATGTGCTTCACATATTACACATAAAACAGCATGTTTGCTATCTCTTGGAACAGCTAGCAGTGTAGGAAACTGGTGCTTATATTATTATTAATTTACCTCATATATTTTATATGTTTTTCAAGGGCGGACAAGTTCAGCAAGCAGAAAAGAAATGTGGGACACAATAGTCATTGGTGTCAATGCGTGTGGGAATCATGTGAGGGACAAGCGGAATTGTCACAAGAGATTTGATGATATTAGGTCCAAATTGAAAAAGAAAATACAACACCAACGCGTGCATGCTACTGGCACTGGAGGTGGGCCCACACCACAACGTCTCATATTAAGTCCATTGGAGGAGCTGCTTCGGGCAAAATTACTTCCCGTCGTCGTGGAAGGCTTACCTGGTGACCGTGATATAGGAATTTACCCCTCACAATTTCCACCAGGTGAGAAATATTACTGTACTAGGCGTGTCGTTGCTTACAGTTATTTTGCATAGTTACACTGCTTTTTATACTGTCTTCACAATATAAGCATACCTGCATCTATATATGTATATGTCTGATTCTGTATATATATATATCTCAAAATAGACATATATGTTGTAGTCCTACTAAAAGCAGTAACTAATATAGCACGTGCCATTGCGTGCTCATTTACATGTGAATTCCCAAAATGCATTGCTGCAGTGGAAGCAATTGATGGTGGGTGAAGATGGGGAACAACAGGGTAGTACACATGTGTAACACATGTTAATGAGAAATTATTACTAGCTACAGGTACAGAACATAAATATGTAGAATATTATTGTGTATTTTATTTATTTTACTCCGACAAACATGACATTACTGCCTATTTTAAGCATGCATCAAATATATTGCATGCAACGGCCTACAAACATCACTTGCACTAACACATCTATAGTTGTTAATGAAAAGGTCCATTTTTGATTTAAGTCATATACAGACAGCATCATGAGGCACACGTATCATATGTTATGTCATTGTTTTCATAACTTAAAAACTGCACACGACTATTTAGCTCATCTACCATTGTGTTAAAGCAGCTGCAATTAATATCTCATCACAGCATACACTTCAACAGAGGGGGTGGGGTTCAGCACACACACTAATTACAGCCTCATTTTAGGGGCAACTTTGTTCACACCATTTTCACCTGTTTCAAGTAATTGAAAGGTGTGGCTGATTAGGCTTTTTGGGGAAGGGAATACCGTTCTTACAACCTGACTAGCACAACTGAAGTTAATCACACTCATTTGAAAGCTTCACTTTAGCTACTAAATGCCCCAACAACTCATTACTTATCAAAGCGTACGTCACACATTAGTTCACTCATATCTATAGTTGAACTACTATCAACGACACATTATCACACACTGCATGTCTTGTCTTGTTGAGTCATAGCCACATTCAGGTGTGCCACATCTTATATTAATGTACCACACATATCCTCTACCAAAAACAACACTTTTTGCAATATGACCACCTTCATGATAACCATTGTGAATGGTCATCTCATGATAGTTATGTACATTATGATACTGATATCACTACACAACATATGATTTTTATGTACAAATTTAATGTATTTTTCCTCACGCATTACTGCAGAACCATAGTATGTTGTATGTTAGGGAACTCAAAAGTTCTAAGTACACAGGCATGTACATTGTTATTACAACTATTTATGTTCACTTTCACACACACATTTTGGGTTAAGGAAATGATGCTGTTAGGTACTCATAAATACAGAACATACAATAACTGTTTGTTCAATATTTACACATGTAAATGTAAAACTTATGTTATTGTTATATATAGTTGCCCCTGAAGGACATGTGTCACCTGAGACTGAACAAGTGTCTTCACCTGGGTCAGCCAGCTCAACACACCTAGAAGGTGAGTGTATCAGTTGGTGGCCATATAATATGTGCTCTTCTATATGTTATGTTGTCATGTTCATTATTTGTTTTGCACATCTTCTTTAAATAGGATTACTTAGTGTCAGTGAAAATGAAGTGTAAGGCAACTTGTATTGTGTTAGTGATGTTAACTATCATGTAGGAGTTGTGAGTTTACAGCAAGTTTTCATTCACTCATATTTCATACTGAGTCCAAACATTATTCTTAAGTCAAGGTAGTTTTTAATGTGAGGTTATAAAACGTATGGAAACATGTTAGTTGTTACTTATGACACAGTACAATTACATAGTAACACAGCAGAGATTAACATGACATTTAATAATGTGTACATTTATTTGTAGAACATGATGAAGAGGATTATGATGATGATGATGATGATGATGACGCCACCGCCATAGACACACAAATAGAAGCAAGTGACCATGAAGACGTTCCAATTGAAACTGTTTTACCGGCAAATCGTCCAGCAAATACGACATACGATGCAATTGTAGCTTCTGAGGGAAAAATTGTGGAAGCAGAAAATCGTCGCCATTCTGACCTCATGACGGTGCTGGAAAGGATGATTGCACTGCAGGAAGAAACAGTTTCACAATTGGCACATCTCCACAGAGTCTTCATTGAAGTGCCTAAACAGTTGCAAAAAATCAACACCTCATTCGAAGCATTAGTTGTTCAGCAAACACAAGCTAATTACTGGAGAATGACTAATGTACCACAATTCAACACCTCCCAGCCAGGATCTGTTCATGCAGGTCAGTTTTCACCACATTCATCTGATATTCATTCACCAGGCCCAAATGTTACCGGTCAAGTAGCAGACATTGCTGTGCAGGTTCCTGATGACATCCTACCGCTGCCATCTGTACAAATTCAGCAGCAGACACCTACAAAGGAGCCCACTAAAACAAAACACAAGCAGTTACTACTGACCAGTTTTTGGTCAAAAACAACAAAAGACACACATGAAACAGACCAACCATCACTTGTGCAGTGTCTACCAACTTGCTCACATGTGTCAGTGGGCACAAGCCCTGTCCGTGAACAGTCACTACCCAAAAGCCCTGTAGGTGAGTCACTGGCCAAAAGCCCTGTGGGTGAATCGCTGCCCAAAAGCCCTGTAGGTGAATCACTGCCCAAAAGCCCTGTAGGTGAATCACTGCCCAAAAGCCCTGTAGGTGAGTCACTGGCCACAAGCCCTGTAGGTGAGTCACTGGCCACAAGCCCCGTAGGTGAACAGTCACTGCCCAAAAGCCCTGTAGGTGAGTCACTGGCCACAAGCCCTGCCCGTGAAGTGCCAGAGGCCACTCAAAGTGGCTCTGTTGTGCCTAAAGTTGGTGGCAAAAGAAAAAGGAAAATTCAAGAGACAACAAGCAGGCCTGTTACTCGCTCGCAAAAGGAACAAAAAAAATAAATGTTATAATTCAGAAAATATGTCTTTGGCCTTGTTTTGTTGACTTCAGATTATCTAATTACTATTGTATGTATGCTGAAGACTGTGTTGTTTCCAAACTTTCAACTATGTTCTTGTACACGTGAAGTTTTGGAAATGTTAACACTCCTAATTAATGAATAGTGTTATAAATATTTATGTTTTAATCGTCTGTTCAGTAATGGTCCACCAGGAGCCAGTTGCTAAGTTTAGAGAAGCTGCCATTGACTTTGCAGCAAAACATTGCATTTGGGTGTGTTAATTGATGTAATCATTGCATGTGCATATTATTTTCATGCAATTATAAAAGCACCTATTTAACTGCAAACATCTTTCTTGTACGTGTACAGCAGGATTTTGTGTTAAATATTACTTACCTTTGGTGGCCATTGTAATGTTGTCCTTTAATCATTTATGTGTTCTTGTTTCAAGAACATCTCTGAATTGATACTAATATATATGTAGTATGTATTGATATATGCACACACACACACACAGACACACACTGTGTGTGTGTGTGTGTGTGTGTGTGTGTATATATAGTGCTATCTAAACTGGTATAGATGTATTTACAAAAAACATACACTTCATGCTTCCTTGTGAAAACACAGTATTTTAATAATACAGGCCTAATGTTTGAGAACTATACTAAGTGTGAGCCTCTAACATTATTGGGCGCAAACAAATGTTTATTACTTAATTCACTCATGTTTATCACCATTTAAATAGGTTTCATACAAGGCCTACTTACTGCCATCAATATGTTGTGTGTACTCCAGCAATATTTAAAAAAAAAAAAAAAAAAAATTACTTTTTTATATATATATATATAATATATATTTATAAAAAAAAAAAAATTATTATTTTTATATATAATATATATATATATATATACATATACACATACACATACACATACACATACACACAATATACATATAGTACAATATACACTTTATATATATATATTTATGAGATAGATATATTTATATATATATAGATACACACGTATTTAAACTCATGCAGACAGGGACTTAACCAGACTTTCAAATACACACAGAAATGTATGTGGGAAAAAAACATTTCATTTTGCAGGTGTGTGTATTTACTGATATGGCTGTCTAAGCACTATTTTCACACAGTGCTCTTTGTTATTTTGCAAGAAAACTCAATGTTACTGAATGAAAAGTGTACTAATGTTTTCAAAAACGAGATAAAAAAAGGATACATGTTTGTCCCACATGCGGCTATCACAAACCACAAATGTTCAAGCAATTATAACTAGAAATCCAATTGGCGTTTGAAATAAGGAGTTACAGTTTATACTTTTGTTGACCTTGAAAAGGAAACACAGCAATTTGTTAGCCACTGAGCAGTTTCATTTTGATGAGCAAAGAACAGATACCTGCACACATCTTTTGTGCTACTCTGCAATGGCTGATGAATTGGTGACAATTATGAATCCGAATTTAGGTTATAAATACATGATATCAGAAGCTATTTTATCAACTTGCGGACATCAAGCAAGCACACGCCAAATCTATGATTTGATTCGAGCAAAATATCCTTATTACCAAAACCGTCGGCATGCGCGCAATTTTAATTCATCAATAAGATTCACTTTATCAACAAATGACTTTTTTGAACGTGTGCAGGATAAGCTAGAACACAACTATGGTTTCTGGAAGATTGCCAAAGAAAAACATTTCACCGTGAAAGAAGGCACATATATTGTGGTTAAAGGCATATTTATTCCTAATGCCAATAGCAATGGATCCGCTACTACTGTTCCGTGTGAATCGATAGCTGCTGCAATATCTGCACCCTCCATTCCTGAAACCCACATTGTACATGAACATAACTACTTTGATTCTGTACCAAGCCTTTCAGCTGAAAATGCATTGGAATGGGTACCCGAAGAAATGAACATACCTCCCGACCAATTGTTTGAAGAAAGCAGTGCGATTCCTATGAGCGCTTCATGGAGGAGATGTGTGTCATACTGGATTCAGCGGGTGGGTCAAGCGTGGATGAAAAAGCCTTGCATTTCTGGAGCGACCAGTTGCAGCCAGACGAAGAGTTAATTCTAGAAGAATGGTAAATATAACAACCGTTATGAGTTGACTCTGCGTTTAAATTTTTTTTTTTTTTCTAACCACCATTTTCCCTTTCAATGCGTGGATACAGCGTAACATAGCAGACTGCATAACATGTAGCGATCACAAACAAATTGTTTCCGAATACAATATAGTAGAACCTGAAAGAGTAGTACACATTGCTGACGGAATAAATATACGTACTTTCCTATCACTTTAAACATATTAGCAACATTTTACCATAACTCTAACACATACCTGTTTTGTTATCATGCTACATCTACAACATTTAAAAGCGGGTCCACCACGTATGACGTGGGACCCTTGTCATGGCCCAAGGCGTCCTTAAAAAGGATTACGGATGTAAGTCCCGCCCCCAAGCGACGTGCGCGCCTCAAAGCCTATTGGCTGTCATGTTTTGTTATAGTAACGGTAACTGCAGTGTGTCATACAGTGGGGGCGTACACTGGGCGTTAGCCGAATGTTAATTGAGTGGGAGGAGTGTTAGCGTGCGTTTCACGCTGGTTTAACATGACGTCACACGTATTGCATTTGCGCATTGTGTTATCGGCCGTCCTTTCTGTCCAAACACGTCTGTTTAAAAAGAATACAGATGTACTCGTTTAGAACGAATGTAGTTTCGTATTCATTGTATTTGAAATAAAGATTTTATGTTTAATCATATTTTCAACCTGTATTGAACGCACAACGTACGCTTTGTTTTGCGCATGCGCAAACAGTTAGTGCAGCCAAGCGTGAAGTGCGTGCGCACACTAAGATGTGCGCGCACATTTTTCAGTATACAGGCAACGTTCACATCATATACATAGTTATGCCTGCTACAAATTTAAAGAAACATTACATACTGATGTACACTTGTAGTTCTAACATATAAGTGAGTGACGTGTGTATGTACACAATCATATAGAGCTGTGTAACGCGTTGTCACGGATACATATATAGTAAGGTGCCATCTTTCATCATCATGTGTTTGCTGTATTTCAGAGATGTCGGGGAAGATACAATCAGATCAATGTATGATTTCTGAAGAGTCTACCTTTATATGAGATGATTGTGAGGAGGAGCCACCGACTACTATACTACATATGGAACTAATTTTATATTGCTTGCAGCGCTTATTAACAAACAATTTAAAATGTGATACCCTTATGCCTATATTGCATAAGCACTTAATTAACATAATGATGTTGCAAAATAGTGCCTCATGAATTTTTATTGAGTGTTCTTTAATGACTACTATCATTTTATGGCATGGTGTGTTTTATATATAACAACCATTCCCACTCTGCTAACACATTTGTGTATTCTATTGTGTAATGGAACGTATGACTGTCGAAACTATGTAACAATAATAATAAGAATAATAATAATAATTATAATATGAGCATGTTCATGTATAGCGCTGCTAGTTGTACACAGCGCTTTACAGAAACATTTTTCAGGCTCAGGTCCCTGGCCCGTGGAACTTACAATTTATTTTTGGCCGCCTGAGGCACAGGGAGATAAAGTGATTTGGCCAAGATCACAAGGAGCCGACACCGGGAATTGAACCAGACTCCCCTGCTTCAAACTCTCAGTGCCAGTGTGTGTCTTTACTCACTGAGCCACTCCTTCTCCCAATGTAAAGGACACTTACAACCAACTAGCCCTTTATTGTTAAAAATCTCTTGTTACATGGGTATGTTGATAAAATGGTTTGGGACTGTAGCAATTAATGTTATTGGCCAGATGTTGTGGTCCCCTACAATGCATGATGTTCTGAATATGACATCAACATCATGTAATGAAGTACGTTTCTGTGTATATTTCATTAACCTAACTAACTATAGTTTACTGTGTTTATTAAACTTTCTAAAAATACATCGTATAGTCAATATGATGATATAAGCTACCATAATAAAGCTGGTGTTATCATTTGTCGGTGTTATACATGGATCCTACACAAATTGATACAGACACAAACAGTTGTCTTAAAAAGTGTGTCTATGCTAATGTGCACGTGATTAACGTTACAATTGTGAGAATACTTGATAATTATCATCATGATAATGATGAAGTGACGTGAATTATATTGCAAAAATATTACCAACATTGTCATATAGGTAAATTAGAAATGCTAAATGACAGTAACATTTGCAACAAAATAGTGTTTTCTGTTCACAGTTTTACACTTGGTACATGTAGGACACATCCACACACGTGTGACTTATACATACACATGTCACAAATTTAAATTCATGTTGACTATTAATTCCTAGCATTAAAAAACACCTACATTGCTAAATATAAGATGTAGTACGCATTGTTGTGATTACAGGCATTCATGCATGGAGTGTTATGATCAGTCAATTTCATCCGTGATGAATGAGCTCCCGTAAGTAAACAAATAAGTACAGTTATCCCCTTTTCTCCAAACACCTCTATATTACATGAATGGAATTTATAAGGAAACATACATAAAATGTGATGAAATGGGAGTAATCATTTTCTAATACAATGCACATGAAAGCTCAAGAGTAGCTAAATGCATATACATGATACAGAAAGTACATGTATGTTACATTTGTCTTTAAACCAATATGTTGGGTTTTTACTTCAAATAATTATAGGAAGATTGAGGTAGGCACATCTTATGAGAGATGTCAGCAAATATACATACCATGATCAGTCATACTGGAGATATACCTATAATGCAAAGGAACAATATATAAATTGCAAACATTGACATGCCATCTTCAGTACCGTAAACAACACAGCAAAGTGTGTATTTGGTGTTAAATGTGCAACACCATGTATATTTAATGACATTCAAAATGTAAATGAGCCTGGTGTACACATCATATGGATGTACATGTTACACTGCACCAATAACATTGTATGTAAGCATACTAGAAGCATGAATGAGTATGGGCATAATATGTGTATTGTGTTAGCATAAGGAACAACACAATGCTAAAATATTAGTGCTTTGTTACCCCAGTTGAATTCACATACACACAACTAAAGTACAATTGAAGAGGGATTATATAACCTGTGCAACAATAACATACCGGTGCCACATCCCTTTGTGCACACAGCAGAGAAAAGAAAGGTGTGCAACCCATATTCATCTGTGTCCTAACAGAAGGTTATATAAAAAAACATTATTGTTAAGATAACATAATTTAACTATAAAAGTAGAACTTGGAACATATCTTTTTTTACTTACAAGAAAAAAATGAATTGATGAGATTCTGGCGTGTCTGGCCACCACTGGCTGTTTGTTCATTTTCAGCAGCTACATGGGTGGGATGCTCGTCTACCAAAGGCTCAGCTAGGTCTGATTGTACATTGTGCCTGAGTGCAACATTGTGCAAAATGCAACAGGCAAGGATAATATCAGACACTTTTTGAGGCTTGTATAGAAGAGCACCACCAGTTCTGTCGAGACACCTAAATCTGGTCTTGAGTAGGCCAAATGTCCTCTCTATAACAGATCTTGTAGATATATGGGCTGCATTGTACCTCTCCTCTGCTTCAGTTTGAGGGTTTAGCACCGGAGTCAATAGCCACGGCCTAATTCCGTATCCTGAGTCACCTATAATGAATGGAGCACACATAAGCTTACATTAGTGATAAGATTCTACAATGAAAACATTCCTAAAGAAAAATGTGTTTTGTGTTAGAACATCCAAATGTGTACTCACCCAGCAGCCAACCATGTTCAAAATGTCCCTCTTCGAACGCATGGAAGACTGTAGAGTTCCTCAGGATAGAGGAATCGTGACTGGAACCAGGGAATTTGGGTACCACATGCATTATCCTCATCGTGGCATCACATACCACCTGTACATTGAGTGAATGGTAGTGCTTACGATTGCGGTAAACATGCTCACTCTGACTAGGTGCAATCAAAGCAACATGTGTGCAATCGATTGCACCCAGCACACATGGTATCCCTGCTATATTATAAAAGCCAGTCCTGACTTCCAGCCACTCTGTCGCCTCTGTAGGAAAATGAATATAATTCCTAGCGCGTCTATTGAGTGCATAGAGAAACTGGGTCAAGGCCCGCGAGAATGTAGATTGCGAGACCCCGCCCACTATGCCCACAGTTGTCTGGTATGACGCGGAAGCAAGATAATGTAATGAGCACAGCATTTTAACAAGCCCAGGGACTGCACGACCTCTGGCTGTGAAAAAATCTAAATCTCCCCTTATCTCCTGATAAAGAGATAAGATTGCTGCTGAACTCAAACGATAGCGACTTACAATCTCCTCCTCACTCATCCCATCTAACAGGGTTCTCTCCCTGTACAGACGCGGACGAGGCACAACTTGTCTCCTCTGTCTTCTCCTCTGATCTCCTGTCCCTCTCCCTGTCCCTCGGCCTGTCCCTCTCCCTGTCCCTGTCGTATCCGCGTCACTGTCCCTGTCACTGTCCCTCGGTGTGTCCCTCCCTTGCCCTAAGTCATTCTCTTCATCAGCAAGCATGTCATAGAAAAGAATGTTCCTCCGTCTCCTAAACAATCTCAACATTTTGAAATGAGTAGCTGTGAATGAGCAGGTAATGGGCGTCCTTTAAATAGGTATGTGATGATGTCAGGTGACATAGTAAAATGCAAGGTTTTACATTAACATAATAAAGTACTTGTGTGGCAAGCTGTGTGCAGTTGTTGTGTGTATTCTGCAGGGAATGATGATATTTGCCAATGATGTGAGGTGAAGCTTTGTACAAACATTGCTTGCAAATAAATAGTTGCATGTGCAATGCATGTAAAACTTGTGAACGCAAGAGTCAGTCATGTAATGAGACAAAAAGGCTGAGATTGATGTGGGAAAAGTTTTGTGTAACATGTGTAATTAGCCATGTTATTGTGACATGTTGCCAACAATGAATAGTCGTGTGCATATGCATGCATTTCTGTAATGAGGATAGTTGCTATAGAATGAGTTTACAAGGTGTCCCAATGATGAATTACTGTACATGTGTGTATAAGTTAGGTTGAAGTGCTTGTAATGCAACGGTTACAATGTAAACATGCAATGTGATTGCTCGTCCAATAAGTGACGTCATGAAAATAGGGAGGACCAAACGTAGATGTAAACATGAGAATTTAGATGTACATGAACGTTTAAAGATGCGTGACACATTACAAGCATTGTGTAATGTAAAGGAACATGAATATACTGTGTATGTGTGACATGTGTGACATGTGTAACATCATGTAAACAATTGTCGATCAATTCAGTAAAATGTGTGCTATGATGTGAGGTTCTCCTTTAAGAGTTGAGTATAGTATTTTCCCTTGCCACATCATCACATGATGAGTAATGTGACACGCAAATGCTGAAAACATGTAAAAGTACAATGTTATGCAAATAATACACGTCAGCTGTGACACAATGCAGGGAATGCCCCCACACTGTAATGCAAATCCCCTTTGTATTGTGAGCAATGAAACGTAAACAGTACTATACTGTTATACGTCCCCGCTCCATTGACTCCATTGATGTACAGAAGATTTTTTTTTTCTAAGTGCCGTTCCGGCAACCTTAGTGATTGTTCTCCCCTCCAAACTGCCAACTTTAGTTGGCGGGAGAAATCGGCCATAACATCTCAATTTCGTAGTGCCGATCAGCCCCGATAAGCTGATTTTTTTTGTTGAATCCAGCCGATTTAAAAAAGTGGCGATCAGTGGCGAAAACAGGCTTATCGGCAGCCGACTGGCCATAACAAAATAATCGGCTCCGAAACCTGGCGAAATCAAGCACTTATCGGCGCTTACTGAATCTCAAACCCAATTTTGGCTATAAAATGGTGATAATTCCCTTATCAACGCTTACTGCATGAGGCCCTAAGTCTCTAAGTTTAAGACAGTTGGATCTGATCAATTTCCTCAAAAGCAGTATAGTGTAAATTGTATAAAAATAGATTTTAGAAAAGTAAACAGAAAAACATGTTTAAATTATTTGTGGACTACTGTAAGTAGTCACAGATAAACTGTGTAAACAGCATCTTACGATAACCTTTATAGGGCCAATACAAATAATAATACAAATACAGTATGTTGTTGTTCACAAGCTTTCCATACTAAACGTGGCCCTTTCTCAGAAAAGTTCACGTTGAGAAAATATATAATTTTAATACCCACTTATCCCAAAATGTAATTTGATTTCCACTCCCAGTATCTTTTAGAAGACAAATACCAGCGGGATGAAGGACCTAGACAATTACATGCTTCTAGAAAGCCAAGTTTCTTTTAATGTTTGCATTACATTTTTGGTCCTTCCTACATAATCTGAAAACTCTGTTTTCTTATGAAAAGCCCTCCAACAATACAACTGTGTTACAAACCTCTCTGTGTTAGTGACACAGAGCAATTTTTGTGATTCTGAATAGTAACATTTAGTAGAAAAAACTACTGTAGATATTGATGTATTACCAAGGTTAACCATGGTTACATTTAAGTAATTTGAATACACCTCACAATCCTCATGTCTGTTTTTTTGTTTCTTTTCTGTATTCTCAATTTTTTTATGAATTGGATAAAATAATTAAGTATGTCAACACAAATGTGGCTTCATTTTAAATTTTTATGAAGATTAAAGACCCACTTCTAGTACTTTTTATTTTTAAATATTTTTTACCTAAGGAACTACACCGTTGAAATGGTTAATTACAAGCAAACTTTACCAAATGACATATAAAAGGTAGAAAAGGTCTCATAGCTTTCATTTTATTTATGTATTTTTTGTTATGTCAAACACTTTGAGGTGCTGGTTACACAGAACATTATATAAATTAAATTAATTTAATAAAACAAATAAAGTACTACACCTGGCTGGCTATCTTCATTTCAATTCAAACCAAGAAATAAAGACACGATTAAAAACCTAGTGTTTTTAAAATACTCCTTATGAACCATGTCTCTGTATACATGCAATTAGCTTTGAACTAATGCATGTTTATTTGACATATGTCTTAAAGTATTACCTGTCTCCTTCAGC
This sequence comes from Ascaphus truei, assembly GCF_040206685.1. NCBI lineage: Eukaryota > Metazoa > Chordata > Amphibia > Anura > Ascaphidae > Ascaphus > Ascaphus truei. The sequence goes on from NC_134484.1 coordinate 334,978,081, forward strand.
TCATACATGGCTGCCAAAAATCTATCTTTAGGTTTTATTGAGTTACATCTGCATCAACCAATCTGTCTGTTAACCAGCCTGCTACTTTCTATTAATTAATGATTAAAAACCATAATTCATGAGAGAGCCAATTTAAATAATTGACTGGAATGCACATGTAACAGAATCACTGCCAGGGGCTGGCTGGCAAATTTTGGCTTGGGGGGCAAGTCAAACCAACCATCCCAAGAATCAGGCAGCCCAATCACCACACACAGACACACACACACTAGATACATGCATCATACACAGATGCACCCACACCAGATACATGCACCATACACAGACACAGCCACAACAGATACATGCACCATATACAGACGCACGCACTCCGGATTCATGCACCATACACAAACACACCCACACCAGATAGATGCACCATATACAGATGCATGCACTCCGGATACACGCACCATACACAGATGCACCCACACCAGATACCCGCACCATACAGACACATGCACCATACACAGATACACGCACACCAGATACATACACCAAACAAAGATGCGCATGCACCAGATATATGTACCATACAAAGGCACACACACACCAGGTACACGCACCATACAAAGGAGCATAAACCATACAGACGCACAGACCATACACAGATGCACACACACCATAGACAAACACACGCACCATACACTTTTAAATGAGAAAGCTCTGTACACATACAAAAGTACAATAAATTCACACACCCGATACACTATATACTGCACCGACACACTTTATTCGAGCAAATACCCAGTATGTACCTGGCAGATACCTGGAATGCGCCGCTTCTCACCTCTGACAAGCCCCGTTGCATTTGCCTTCCCAGCCTGGGTTCATGCCTGGCTGATGGGCGGCTGATCTGTTAAATGATAATGATTAGAATTTAATAGGCTTCAATGCTTCGCGTGTCTACCAGATGGCATAAATTTCTGAATTGTAATGCAGTATATATATATATACTGTGCAGTATTGCAGCCAGAGGGAATAAAATGCTTCAATCCCTGCCTGGAAAATAACCCAATGCACTCGGGCAGAAAACAGTCACAAACCTCAATATACCCGGGTATACCCGAATTCGTGGGACTAGCCAAGCTCGAATAAAGTGTGTCGCCAGTGTACTAGAAAAGTTACATGCCTCAAAGTCCCACCCCTCACTAAGTAGGGGCTCTTAACTGCATTACAGTTCAAAGTGCAGCAGCACTAGTTAGAACCGCTCCCCTTTAAGCTCCTTACAGGCACCAATCTCCTTACCTTTTTAGCCTCCAGCCCAAAGCGCCTTACTTGGTTAGCCTCCCTTAGCCCAAAGACCCTTATATGGTTAAGCCCACCTCCCAGCCCAAAGCCTCTTACATGATTAGCTTCCCCAGCCCAAAGCCCCTTACATGGTTAGCTTCCCCAGCCCAAAGCCCCTAAGATGGTTAATGTCCTACAGCCCAAAGCCCCTTAGATGATAGACCTCCCAGCCCAAAGCCACTTATATGGTTTGCCCCCCTCAGCAAGCGCAAAGCTCCTTACCTGAACCCCCTGCTCCATCTGTATCTTTAGCACTGTCCCCAAAATTCTGACTAACCACCCCTTTCCAAGTCCTTAGCTCTCTGTGAATGTTTAGTGGAAAGAAAAGTGCTAAAATGAGATATCAGAAAAACTGTGAGAAGACAGATAGTGTATCAACAATGGTGAATAATTGAGAAAATAATTCTGCAGCCAGAATAAAGGGGTTCCCAGAGGCATTGCAAGGTAGACTATCCTACTTCCTGGTTGCACCCTATTTAAAGTCCAGGAAGTTCCTCAGCTCCTGGCGTTGCAACTCTGCTCCCAGCTTATGTTACCACCCACACCCCTGTTTTTTGTCTCCTGCCCAGCTAAGTATTTTGCCTTCTCTGTGTATGATCTCGGATTGCTTTGGACTTCACTTTTGCCTAACCCCTCAAACTATATTGCCTTATCTGTGTATAATCTCACATCTGTTCTGGACTTTGTTTCTGCCTAAACCTTCAAGTATACTGCCTGCTTAGCTGTGAATTACCTCAGATTGTTTTAAATCTGTTCTGATTAAACCCTTTTTTCATCAATCTTCCTTCCTCAGCCTCTATCATCCCCAGTGTTCTCAGAGTGGTTCACTAAATCTATTTATTCTATGAAGTAATCTCTTCTCATGGCTTTTGTAATAAAGAGCAGCAGAGTCGGTGAGTGAGGTAGTCTCTCACCAGACATATTGTATTGTTTACAGTGGCTGGGACCATTCTGATGTCCTTTCTCATTTCTTATTTCTCACTTCACATACAGTATTATACTGATTTGCGTACAAAATCCATACGGTGTAGGAAGTATACTGTTAATACAAATCACAACCTGGAGTCCTAATATAGCAATATGCTATAACGAATCTCACATACACACTATCGGTACAGAACAGGGGCCTTCTTCCATTAATTTTTTATACATGATGTTATGATTTTCTCTGTTTCTTTCTCTCTCTTATTTTTTGTTTCTTGACTTAAATACTTTCTAAAAGTTTGCACGTACACGCCTGTATGTATAGATAAAGTTTATTGCATTCCTATATGATCAAGAAAATGAATGGATGATTCGACCTAACCAAGATGCCCAAGTATTATGGACTTGTAATCATCACACTACCCAATAATGGCACAATGGACTATATACTTGCTAGCTAACTTGATCAATTAGCATCACTGTACTATCATCTCAGTAATGCTATACTCTTATGTTTGGTGTTCTTTATGTACTCTCTTAGCAGGTGATGTTGAACGTAACCCAGGCCCTCCCTTTTCAACCTTGTCTCATACCCGTAAGAATACCCGCTTCAAATTCCAAAAAGGTCTTATCTGTTGCCCATATAAATATCCGGAGCCTGCTGCCCAAACTGGATGAACTAAGGGCATGGTGCATTATGCATAAACCCAAAGTCATCATTATCATAAAAACAAGGCTAACTCCTAAAACCTTTGATGCAACTATCGCCATTCAGGGATACTTGAGATGACTCAGGAGATCCCTTCCCTTCTTGGTCCCTCTCTCCCGACTCCTGTTGCCCTTCCTGCTCCTCCCCAAGCCTCTCCTTTACCCTCCACTTCTCTCCCTTTGCCGCAGCGCATACCCCGCAGGTCTCGCATACCCACGCGGTCCCTGAGTCCCTGCTATGATCCTCCCCGTTCCCTGTCTCCCACAGTGCCCGCATCACCTTCCCCTGTGGTGGCATCCGTCCCGTTGCCTCCTCCCTATGTGGTACCTGCGGCATGGCGTTCCACACGTCTGTGACGCGCCCGACTCGTGCGCTCACGTGATCGGGACCTTTAAACCAAGCAGAGGGATACCGGCACCCCCTAAAGGGGCCTGTATCTCGGGGAGCAGGGGGTCCCCAGACCTGAAACCAGTGCCGTTCTGCTCTGGAGATCCTCTGCACATGTACAGTATCAATAAAACACATACAGTATACAGTATAAATAAACACTCGTTCTTTACCTTGTAAAGAAGCAGCATTTCTGTATTTTAATAATATTGTACAGTGAGCAGGGGGTTCCCTGAGCCAGAAATTAATGCTCAGGGACCCCCCCTGCTCCTGCTCAATATTATTAAAAATACAGAAATGCTGCTTCATTACCATAGCGGATAGCCGCTAAGGCAATGAAGGGGTTAACCCACCGTGCCCGCTTTATTGTGGGTAGTGGGGATGGGTGAGGGGGGTATTTGGCCCTTGGTGTGAGTTTAGGACTTGCGGGGGGGTTGCGGGTGCACTTAACCCCTTCACGACCGTAGCAGTTAATACCGCTACGGTCATGAAGGGGTTAAGCCCTCCCGCTACCCCCCCGCAAGCCCTAAAAAAGCACCGTTGGGGCTAATATCCCATTCACCAACCCCCGCTACCCACAATAAAAAAAATACACACACACAGCAGCCGCCAAAAAATAAATAAATAAATCTAAATAAATAAATGACAATAAATACATTTGAAATACATTTTTATTGATAGTGTACATGTGCAGGGGGTCTCCGGAGCTGAACCGCGTTGGTTTCAGGTCTGGGGACCCCCTGCTCCCCGAGATACAGCCCCCTTTAGGGGGTGCCGGTATCCCTCTGCTTGGTTTAAAGGGCCCGACCACATGATCGCGGCCTGTAAACCAAGCAGAGCAGAGGGATACCGGCACCCCCTAAAGGGGCCTGTATCTCGGGGATCAGGGGGTCCCCAGACCTGAAACCAGTGCGGTTCTGCTCTGGAGACCCTCTGCACATCTACACTATCAATAAAACACATACAGTATACAGTATAAATAAACACTCGTTCTTTACCTTAGCGGCTATGCGCTATGGTAAAGAAGCAGCATTTCTGTATTTTAATAATATTGTACAGTGAGCAGGGGGTTCCCTGAGCCAGAAATTAATGCTCAGGGACCCCCCCTGCTCCTGCTCAATATTATTAAAAATACAGAAATGCTGCGTCATTACCATAGCGGATAGCCGCTAAGGCAATGAAGGGGTTAACCCACCGTGCCCGCTTTATTGTGCATAGTGGGGATGGGTGAGGGGGGTATTTGGCCCTTGGTGTGAGTTTAGGACTTGCGGGGGGGTTCAGGTGCACTTAACCCCTTCACGACCGTAGCAGTTAATACCGCTACGGTCATGAAGGGGTTAAGCCCTCCCGCTACCCCCCCGCAAGCCCTAAACAAGCACCATTGGGGCTAATACCCCATTCACCCACCCCCGCTACCCACAATAAAAAAATACACAAACACAGCAGCCGCCAAAAAATAAATAAATAAATCTAAATAAATAAATGACAATAAATACATTTGAAATACATTTTTATTGATAGTGTACATGTGCAGAGGGTCTCCAGAGCAGAACCGCACTGGTTTCAGGTCTGGGGACACCCTGCTCCCCAAGATACAGGCCACGCCCGGTGTGAGCAGGAAGCTTGGGGTGAGGTGCCCAATGTCACCTTCCTTAACATGGAGATCTATGAGAGGGCTGTGGCAGACGTTTTGGGACACTCTGCTGTGGTGGCAGCCAGGAAGATGTATGGGAGGGGCATTTTCTTCCTCCATACGCTGGCTGCCACCCACACCCTGGTGCAGAAAGGCATCAGTGTAGGGGGGACCTACATCCCCATAGAACCCATGGAGGGGTTAGGCACAAAAATCATCCTGTCCAATGTGCCCCCCTTCATCCCAGACAGCCGCATGCGCCCATGCCTGCAAGCCCTGGGAGATATTAAATCTCCCATAACAAAAATTCCGCTGGGCTGCAGGGATACAGCGCTGAGGCACGTACTCTCTTTTAGGCGGCAGGTACAAGTGCTGCTGCCAGGGAGCACAGAATCTGTGGAGGGTTCTGTTGGGGTGCCCTACGAGGGCATAACATACACCGTGTACTATGGCACGGAGGGGGTAAGGTGCTATTTGTGCAAGGAGCTGGGGCATACTCGCAGGAGTTGCCCCAAAGGGAACAGAGGACCTATCCCAATTCCTGCACCCGGCCCTCCCTCTGCCAAGACACCCGGTACCGCTGTGCCTACCACAGCGGTGCCCTCGAGGGCCCAGGTCCCCCCTGGGACCACAGGAGATGTCGCTGTCCCATCTGGAACAGTGACTTCTGCACCTCTCTCTGGAGAGCGGAGGGAAGGAGAGGGGGTTGCCATGGAGCGGCCACCCTCTGTTATTGCTGTCTCCCCCCAGGAGGAAACACCCTGTGCCGCTGCGTCCACCGCGGCGGAGCCCTCGGGGGCCCAGGCCCCCCCTGGGACTGTAAAAACTAAAAACAAAACTGTGCGCTACTACCTAACTACCTATAAAGTGTAAATGTATAAATATATACAGTGCAGTGACTATACCATCAATTTAGTGATAAAAAATGTATAAAAAATTAAACCACAACTCCCACAGTGAGATAATTATACATTAAATAATAAGTGCCACATAACCGTGTTGGGGATAATGGCATCTGCAGCTGTAAACGCAGGGGTGGCTCAGCACCCCACACACACTAAGAGAATGGAAACAAAAGAAAACAGCGCACAACGCCAAATAGTGAAGCAAATTCAACAATATATTATAGAATTAAAAAGGGGGTAATATATCTGCGTACATGAAAAAAGTTGGTAAAAGGCATGTAGTGTGTATCACACTGTTTACCACTCGGCAGCTGTTAACAGTAGAATCGGGTGCTTGCTTCCCTCTGCTGATGCAGCTCAGTTGATTCCGGGGCAGGACGTCAGTCTTTCACTCCCAAGGGGATTTCCCTTCATGCAGCCAGGTTCAGCAGCTGGTACTGGGGCTCGGTGAAATCGCTCCTGCTTCCTGGCCGATATGAAGCTGCTCCTGTACCTCGGCAGGTGTATCCTCTGCACAGAGGTTAAAACGCAGCTTGCTGGGGTGCCCTCAGCGTGCCGCGATGCCGCTCCGTCGCGGGACGCTGTGTAGTGACGTCACTGTTTACACAGCAGTGGTGGATTCAATAGGGAAGTTTGAACAGTCTTACAAAGTCTCTCACAAGTGTCCAAAACAGCACACAGGATGAAATAAAAACAGGACAGGCCAATACATAGACAAAGGCCAATGTAGGCAGATATAAGGCAATAGAATGTTACATCCAACTAGTTTCGTAGAATTAACTACTTCTTCAGTGAATAATTGGGCCATTACCCAGAGGTCTTAAATAAACTACACATTTTCCCTATCACGCAGACCATTACCTATTATAGATGATTGGTCTATCCCTAATTGGTTGACCAATAAGGTATCTATGTGAGGTATTTAAGACCTCTGGGTAATGGCCCAATTATTCCCTGAAGAAGTAGTTAACTGAGCTGCATCAGCAGAGGGAAGCAAGCACCCGATTCTACAGTTAACAGCTGCCGAGTGGTAAACAGTGTGATACACACTACATGCCTTTTACCAACTTTTTTCATGTACGCAGATATATTACCCCCTTTTTAATTCTATAATATATTGTTGAATTTGCTTCACTATTTGGCGTTGTGTGCTGTTTTCTTTTGTTTCCCCCCTGGGACTGCAGGATATGTCGCTGCCCCATCTCGGACAGTGACGTCTACACCTCTCCCCCAAAGAAAGAGGGAGAAGGAAAAGCCCTTGAAGGCCCAGGCCCCCCTAGGGACCGCAGAAGATGTCACTGCCCCAACTCAATCAGTGACATCTCAACCTCTCCCCCCAAAAAAGAGGGAGAAAAAAAAGTCACCCCACAACAGTCACCCTCTGTTGTCGTTGCCCCCCCCCAAGAACACCTTATCCCCAATGTAAGCACCATACAGGGTGCGGGGGAGCGGGAGGAAGCTCCTGATATGGAGGTAGCAGCACCCTCTCCTGGGGAATCACCCCCCAGGAAGATGCCTTTTAAAACAAAAAACAAGAGGGTGATTGAGGAGGTCGAGGATGGTGAACCGTATTACGTTCACCCTCGGATGTCTCTGAAGCGGAACGAAACATCAGATCTGCTCAAGGTGGCTCCATCTGGCCCACTGGTTAGGATTAGCCAGTGTGAGCCGGATCTCATAATTTTACAACCCCCCACCTTCGAAGATCTAGAGGGAATGCAGGAGGAGGTACCCAACGTCTCTGGGGTGGAAGGCCAAAGTGAACAACAACATAAGGCCTTGCCCCTAGATATAAACGTTGGGGAAAAGTCCAACACCCCTCCCAGTTGGAGAACATCCCCCGGGGACCTGTGTTTCGGTGAATCTGCCGTGCCGGACGCAGTTGTCTTCGGGGACTCGGAGGTCGGCCAGGATCCCCCTCCGGCTGTGCCACCTTCGGGTGGCACACCTGAGGCTGAGCCCCGGTTTGTGTCACTGGAAGAAGGGGATGGACTAGGGCTGACCCCTGTGGTTGGGGGTTTGGAGGGTGGAGCGGGGGAGGCGGGAGTGGGTGAGGGTGTTTTAGCGAGCACTTCTTTTTGCATCTGGGAGATGCCAGATTTGAGCTCTCCTGGTGAGGAGTTTTGGTCGGGCACTTTGTTGGAGGCGACTGCTGGGCTGGACCCTCCCTATGAGGTACTTGCTGAAACGTGCCCTCCCGCGATTAATGCGAACGCCCGTGGCATCCCGTTTGTTCGCATGGCGGTAGAGGAGACCAGGAGGGCACTGTGTGCCTCGTTGGCCCCTGAGGACACTAGGGAGACCGCTACCTACGCCATACCGCCACCATATACCCCTGAACATCCCACCCTGGGATTGGATGTGGAGGATATAGTGGACCCCCTCGTGCAAACACCGAGGAGGGGACCCACTCTAAGGCTGAGAAAGGCCCCCGCAGGGAAGGGCGGGGGTCTTCAGTTTTTCAGTCAAGAGGAGCTCGGGGAGTTGGGGCTCAGTGAGGAGTCCTCTGGCACCGCGGACGTGGTGGACCCCCATTATCCCTGCCCAGGAGCTAGATGGTTTCCTGGAGGATACCCTCTGCAAACACGGAACAACGAAGGTGCAGTTGGCCCTTGGAAGGTGGAAGGATGCCTCGGTCATTCTCCACTCTCTCTTAGTATACATCAGGGCTAACCACAAGGCCAAAATCTCTGGGCCTATCCATCTTCGTGTCCTGAAATTTCATAAATTGATGCAAGACCACATAAAGCCTTCTCGGGGTATAGCACCCTGAGCGCCTGTGGAAAGCAAAACTCTTGACTACCAATGGCTTTGAGCATCGGTACGCTTAACGTGAATGGCTGTAAGGACGGGTTTCGCAGGTTCCAGGTACTCTCCTTTTTACAGAAGGGAATGTATTCTGTGAGCTTCCTGCAGGAAACCCATACCACTCCAGAGGCTGAAGCCAGCTGGCATTTGGAGTGGCGAGGCAAGGTCTTTTTCAGCCACCTCACTTCGTCATCTAGTGGGGTGGTGACCCTGTTCTCTGAGTCCTTTCAATCAGAGCTGCTGCTTGTCAAAGCTGTTGTTCCAGGTCACCTGTTGCATCTCAGGGTCCGGCCATGAGGACTACACATTTAATTTCCTGAACGTGTATGCTCCTGCCACCGGACCCCTGAGAAGGCAATTCTTCGTCAGAATGTCTGAATACCTGGAGACAGTCGACGCGGACGAATACATGGTGCTCAGGGGTGATTTTAACTGTACCCTCGAGGCTCGGAAAGACCGGAATGGTCCGGAGCCACACCCGTGTTCTGCGTCGGCCTTGCGGGAGTTCATTACCCGCTACTCCTTGGTAGACATCTGGTGAGAACAACATCCTGAGGCATCCACTGAGTTCACCCATGTTAGGGTGTTTAGGGGTGAACGGATGTCCTGGTCCCGGATCGACAGGTTGTATATTTCCATCCACAGCCAGTCAAGAACCCAGTCCAGTGCCATTAGGCTGGCGCCATTTTCGGACCACAATTGTGTGTCCGTGACGGTGACGCTGCTACCTGCAGCACCCTCGGCCGCATATTGGCACTTCAACAATACGTTGTTGGAGGACAAGGGGTTTGCGACGTCGGTCCGAGACTTTTGGATGGCCTGGAGAGGTTGCAGGTCAGACTTTGCCACGTTAGAGCAGTGGTGGGACGTGGGCAAGGTTCATCTGCGCCTCGTGTGTCAGGAGTACACCAAAGGTGCCAGCGGGCGGCGCGATGCTGAGATCGAGGCCCTCAGGGAGGAGGTGCTCGATCTCGAGAAGCGGCTGTCTGTGGCAGGAGACCAATACCTGCAGAGTATGTACGTATGTACGAGAGGAAGTGCGCTCTCCGGGACATGGAAGATCGGAGAGCTCGGGGGGGCGTATGTGCGATCCCGCATCCACTTCCATCGGGAGATGGATCGCGGGTCGCGCCTTTTCTACGCGCTGGAGAAAAAGAGGGGAAACCGTAGACATATCACCTGCTTGTTGGCAGAGGACGGTACCCCTCTGACTGACCCGAAGAGCATCCGGGACAGAACCCGGAGATTCTATGTAAATCTTTTCTCTTCGGAGTCCATCCAGCCAGATAAATGCAGGGTCTTATGGGAAGGGCTTCCCACGGTCGGTGAAGATGGAAGGGAGCGGCTTGAGTTACCATTGACTCTGGCCAAGCTCTCTGAAGCCCTCAATCTCATGTCCCGCGGAAAAACGCCGGGGCTAGACGGGCTGACTGTGGAGTTCTTCCAGTTTTTCTGGGAGATGCTGGGACCTGATTTCACCGAGGTCCTAGCCGAAGCCCTGGAGACCGGTGAGATGCCCCTTTCGTGTCGGCGGGCAATACTGTCTCTGCTGCCGAAGAAGGGAGATCTCCGCCAGATCTCTAACTGGCGACCAGTCTCACTGCTCAGCACAGACTATAAGATCGTAGCCAAAGCGCTTTCGCTGAGGCTCAAGTCCGTGCTGGCAGAGGTGATTCACCATGACCAGTCCTATACTGTCCCGGGCAGGAGTATTCATGACAACATCTTTCTGGTCCGGGACCTGATGCACTACGCACAGAGGACTGGTCTATCACTTGCCTTCCTATCCCAAGATCAAGAGAAGGCGTTTGACAGAGTGGATCACCGTTACCTTATGCAGACCTTGCAGGCGTTTGGCTTCGGCCCACAATTTGTGGGCTTTCTCCAGATGCTGTACGCCTCTGCAGAGTGTCTGGTGAAGATCAACTGGTCCCTGACGGCACCTTTTGTGTTTGGTCGGGGAGTACGTCAAGGGTGCCCCCTGTCTGGGCAACTGTATGCGCTGGCCATTGAGCCCTTCCTCTGCCTACTGAGGAGGAGGCTCACCGTGCTGGTGCTGCGGGAGCCCGACATGCAGGTAGTCCTGTCTGCTTATGCCGATGACGTGCTCCTCGTGGCCCAGGACCTAGATGATCACAAGCGTGCCAAGAGGTCTACATCACGGCCTCTTCTGCTCGGATCAACTGGTCCAAATTCTCCGGCATTCTGGTGGGTCCTTACAGGTGGACTCCTTGCCCTCCGCGTTTTGGAATGTCTCGTGGGAGAGCGATACTCTCAAGTATCTGGGAGTCGACCTGTCTGCTGCGGAGAACCCGGCCCCGGAAAACTTCAGTGATCTTGAAGAATGGGTCATTGCTCGTCTGGGGTCTTGGGTGTATCTGTCGAGAATGCTTTCCCTCAGGGGAAGAACCCTGGTGATTAACCAACTGGTGGCCAGTCAGATATGGCACCGGCTGATAGCCATGGGTCCAACCCCGAATTTATCAACAAGATCCAGAGGAAGTTGATGGATTTTCTCTCGATGGGGAAGCATTGGGTCTCTGCGGGAGTTGTGTGTCTCCCCTTGGAGGAGGGTGGACAGGGAGTGGTGTGTGTCCTCTCCCAGTTACACACTTTCCGCCTCCAATACCTACAGAGATACCTATTCGCTGATCCATCTCCGCAGTGGTGCCAGCTGGCGACCAGTTTCTTTCGCCAGCTGCGCAATATGAGGTATGACCAGCAACTGTTTATCATCAGGCCTGAGGGTTTAGGTAGAGACCTCTCGGTGCTGCCGGCATACTACCGGGACTTACTTAAGGCCTGGAAACTGGTCTCCGCGACCAGGAAGGAACAGGCGGTGGGGGTTGATTTCCTCGCCGAGCCCCTGCTGTATAATCCGGCAGTGGGGGATCGGATGTTGGATTCACCCTCTATTTGCCGCCGGCTAATCCTGGCGCAGGTGACCAGAGTCGGGGATCTCCTGGACTTTGAGCGGCGAGACTGGGTTAGGGCAGAGGTGCTCGTGCCCCGTATGGGTCTGCGTACTGCCCGCGTCCCTCATCGTTTGATCCGGGAGATTAAAGATGCCATCCACCCCGACTAACGCACCTTCATTGAGGGGGTATTGCAGACCGGAGAGCCTTGTCAACCTTTTAACCCTAGCTCTCCGGATCTTTGCGTGGAACCCAAACCACGGCAACCCCCTCGGGCTCCTCTTTCCCCCAACCTCAGCAGGTTGGGGGATATGTCCCCGGCATGTTTCCGCGGCATGCCGAGGAAAGACCTGTGTTCTCTAGTGCTCCATATAGTGCATTACCTCGCCCTTTGTCACCCGCCCAGATACTATCTGGAGGCGGGTATTCCCTGCGAATGAGGGCGAGAGACCCCGGTGGAGGGAACTCTATTCATCCTTGGTTCCCCGTCCCGCCGGTGATTTGAGTTGGAGGGTCCTCCACGATGCACTGAGCACAGGAGAATACTTGGCACTTCACAGACTCCCCCGCCGCCTGTCCCTTCTGTGGCGAGCGGGAGTCTGTGTATCACATACATTCGAGTTGCGCCAGACTTCAGCCCCTCTTTTCCTTCTTGAGGAGCCTTCTCCTGCGGTTCTGGCTACACTTCTCCCCTCATCTTTTTATTTTTGGGTGCCCAGTGTCCCGGAACAATAAGCCTAGGGATCTCCTGGTCAACCTGCTCCTGGCATTGGCTAAGGTAGCCATTTGTAAAACCAGGAAGCCGTGTTTGGAGGGGGGGGACCCAACAAACATTGTGGCCAAGTTTCGGGCGCTGGTGAATTCCCGTATTCGGGCAGAGTACTCGTACGCCGAGTCTACTGGGACGGTTTCAGAGTTTGCCTCCCTGTGAGCGTTAGGCGGGGTGCTTTGCTCGGTATCCCCCATCAAGGGTTCTTTAGATTTAACCCTTCTGTTTTAAGTGCACCTCATCAGTGCACTTGTTGGGTTCATTTAATTTTTGTTTGACAGGTTTATCTTTTGTTCTACTTGGCAACAAGTAGAATTGCTGTTTAACTGAATTGGCCGGCTTTGCCGGCCATTCAGTTTCAAACCAGATCAAAATAGACCCACTTCTCTCTCTACTCCTCCCCTCTCTGTCATTGGTGCACCTTCCTTTATAATCCCTGTCTGTCCACTTCTTCCTCGCTCTGCATAGTTCCTGTTTCCCTGTGTGTACCTGTCCTATGCTGTGCTCCCTCTCCGTTCCTGTGGTTTCCTGCTCCTGTGCTATCTTGGATTTCCCTGGCTTTGACCCCTGCTTGTCCTGGACTACACTGCTCTCTGGTATCCCTGTTAACCCTGCTACGCATACTACCTCGCTTACCTCTGGCTTCCTAGGACCTGGCTTACCCTCTGACGACTCTACCCTCTGGACTCCTGAACATTGGCCAACGGACACGACTATTCTTACGGACATCCCCAAGCATTGCAAGTATACTCTAACAAATCTTCCAACAGGCCCAGCAACGCTATACCACACTCTGGGCTCGCTCCCACTGCTGTGGGTGTGTGGTATCATACTGTTCCCACCTCAGTACTGGGGTCTAGCTTGGTCTGCGGGCATTCAGGCGTGACATTATGCAGAGCCCAACAAATGCAGACCCCCCTGAGGTGGGTACAAGTATTACCCTAGAGGCCTTACACTTTGTTAGCAAGCAGCTGTCCACTGTCTCCCAGCAATTGGCCACCTTGTCCCGTCAGGAAGATTCCACGGCTTCTGCGCCAACAATGGCGACTACCTACGCCAGCCCTGCTCCACGGATTCCCTCTCCGAATCGTTATGATGGTAACCCCCTCAACTGCCGCGGTTTCTTAAACCAATGTGAGGTGCAGTTTGAAATGTCTCCCTCCCTGTTTCCTACTGGTCGTACTAAAATTGCTTACACATATGCTCTGCTGACCGGGGACGCTCTTCCTAGGGCATCTCCCCTATGGGAGCGTAAATGCGAAATAACACAAGATTACCCTTTATTCAGACGTGAATTTCAACTTGTGTTTGATACCCCCGCATGGTGTGAGACAGCCGCCTTCTCCCTCTTTCACATTTCTCAGGGCCGAAGATCTGCTGCCAAATACGCCATCATGTTCTGTACGCTGGCGGCCGAAGTTCAATGGAATGATGAGGCCCTCACCACTGCGTACTGGCACGGACTCTCTGATACACTGAATTACGATCTGGCTACTCATGTCCGGCTTACGTCCCTGGAGGAACTAATCACCTTGAGCGTACGCATGGATCAGCGTACGCAGGAGCGACGACACGAGAGACACTGTTCCCGTTCTTCTCCCTCTGTTCTTTCTCACAGGTCGCCCACTACTCCTCTCCTGGCCCTGGAGGCACCGGAACCTATGCAGGTTGGCAGTCAACAACACCAGGCAACCGAGAGAGCGCGGCAACACCAGAACAGGCTGTGTTTCTACTGTGCTTCCTCGGAACATCGTCTCCAGAATTGTCCCTTGTAGCCGGGAAACGGGCACACCCAGTAAAGGTAGAGGGGCTTCTACTGGGTACTGTCCCTACTAACCCCTCTCCTCCTGAAGCTCTCCCAAAGAAGTTTATGCTACCAGCCACGTTGGAGGGTCCCAACCTTCTCGTAAAGGTTGAAGCGTTCATCGATTCCAGATCGGGCGGTAATTTCCTGGACCAGCAGTTCGCAGTGGATAATCAGATTCCCATGGTCAGAAGGAAGAGCCCTGTTGGCCTTGAGGCCATCGACGGACGACCACTCCAGCCGGCCTTCATCATTTGGGAGTCGGTTCCTCTTACCTTGACCCTGGCTGATGGTCACACGGAGGTAATTGTCTTTAACGTTTTCCAATCCCCTTCCGTACAAATTATTTTAGGATTGCCTTGTCTTCAACTCCACAATTCCCGCATTGACTGGACTGATACCTTACCCATCCAGTGGCCCTCGTCCGCAGAGGTTGTTCCTACGGTGCCCCCCGTGGTTGTGCTTGCTGGTCTGGACTCTGTACCTGCCGATCGGTCGACCCTGCCTGCTGATCGGTTGACCCTGCCTGCAGTGTACCATGATTACTTGGACGTTTTCAACAAGATACAAGCAGAGGTCCTCCCCCCTCACCGTCTGTACGATTGCCCTGTCGACCTCATCCCGGGGACTGTCCTGCCGAAGTCTAAGTCTTATCCACTCTCCATCCCGGAGACCGAGGCCATGACTACTTATATTCAGGAAAATCTGGAAAAAGGATTCATCCGCAACACTTCCTCTCCTGCCGGAGCTGGCTTCTTCTTTGTGAAGAAGAAGGATGGATCACTGAGACCATGCATTGACTTCCGCGGACTCAATAAGATCACGGTGAAAAACCGGTACCCCCTTCCGCTCATTTCTGAACTGTTTGGCCGTCTCCAAGAGGCCTCCATTTTCTCAAAACTTGACTTAAGGGGTGCCTATAATCTCATTCGCATAAGAGAAGGAGACGAGTGGAAAACAGCGTTTAACACACGTTCTGGACATTATGAATATCTTGTTATGCCTTTTGGGCTATGTAACGCCCCGGCTGTGTTTCAGGAATTTATGAACGACATCTTCCGTGATGTATTGGGAACTTTTGCCATTGTCTATCTAGACGACATTCTTATTTTTTCTAAAAATCTGGAGGAACACATTCAACATACCAAACTTGTGCTCTCCAGGCTTCGTTCTAATCCTCTGTATGCATAGATGGAGAAGTGTCTGTTTCACCAGGCGTCCACAGCTTTCCTAGGGTACATCATCTCCAGTCAAGGTTTTTCCATGGACCCAGAGAAGCTGAAGGCGGTCCTCGACTGGCCACTCCCTAATTCGCTCAAGGCTGTGCAACGTTATCATGGCTTTGCCAATTACTACAGGAAGTTTATTAAAAAAAATTCTTCTATTGCTCTTCCCATCACCGCCTTGACCAAAAAGGGCGCCGACGTCTCATCCTGGTCACCTGAGGCCATTTCAGCCTTTGAGATTCTCAAGAAGGTGTTTGTTTCTGCCCCCATCCTTCGTCATCCAGATACCTCCCTCCCCTTTACTTTGGAGGTTGACGCCTCAGACGTAGGAGCAGGCGCAGTTCTTTCCCAGAGGACTTCCCCCCAGGAGAAACTCCATCCTTGTGGTTTTTTTTCACGGAAATTCTCTACAGCAGAAAGGAATTATGATGTCGGTAATCGTGAACTTTTGGCCATCAAGTTGGCTCTCCATGAATGGAGACATCTTTTGGAGTGTTCCAAAGAACCAATCGCTATTCTCACTGACCACAAAAATTTGTTATATATTGAGGGGGCTCGTCGTCTGGGCTCCCGCCAAGCTCGCTGGTCACTCTTTTTCTCCCGCTTCAACTACACCATCTCATATTCCTGGGACTAAAAATGTTAAAGCGGACGCCCTTTCCCATCAGTTCGCCTCTGAGACTGAAGCTAAAGAAATTCCGGAACCTATTCTTCCGGCAAAATGCATAATTTCTGCTAACAACTTTGATGTGTTGGATGAGATCAACAAGGCACAAGCACATATTCCCAGCAGGTTCAGGGTACCAGAAGGACGTCTCTACGCAGCTCCACGTTTTCACCATAAAGTGTTACTTTGGGGACATTCCTCTAAAGCAGTTGGTCATCCAGGCTTCAAAAGGACGGCAGATCTCATTAAATGGATTTTTGGTGGCCTAAAATGAATTAGGACATTCTTGAATTTACCTCCGCCCGCCCTGTATGTGCCCAGAGTAAAACTCTCCATCATAAACCTTCTGGACTTCTTTTACCACTTCCCATCCCTGAACAACCCTGGAAACACATTTCGATGGACTTTATTGTTGAACTGCCTATTTCCATGGGGATGAACACTATTTTGGTCGTGGTGGACAGGTTTTCAAAGCAGGCACATTTTATTCCCCTCAAGGGACTTCCCAACTCTGCCACCTTGGCGGACGTATTCTCCAAAGGGATCTTCAGGTTGCATGGCGTTCCCATTTCTATCGTCTCGGATCGTGGATCTCAGTTCATCTCAAAATTCTGGCGGGCCTTCTCCCAAAGATTGGGTATCGCTCTCTTGTTTTCCTCCGGATACCATCCACAAACCAACGGTCAAACTGAAAGGATGAACAAAACTCTTGAACAGTATCTTAGGTGCTTCATTTCAGACTCACAAGATAACTGGGTGAATCTTCTACCATGGGCCGAATTTGCCATAAATTCTTTGAAGAACGAGTCTACTCAGGAGTCTCCCTTCTTTATCAATTGTGATTTCCATCCCAGTAGTCTCCCTCTCTCACCGTCTCCTTCTGGTGTTCCTGCAGCCGACTCTCATATCACCAACTTACAAGAATCCTGGAAAAAGATCCTCAAGTCCCTACGGTCTGCGGTGGCCAAACAAATAACCAAGGCGGATCGCCACTGTCAAAGGGGTCCTTCCTTCAATCCTGGTGACCTGGTCTGGCTGTCTTCCAAAAATATTAGGCTCAAAACCCCTTCACCCAAGCTGTCCCCTAGATTCTTGGGACCATTCCAAATTTTGGAGAGGGTTAATCTGGTAGCCTATCGTCTCGATCTTCCCCCCACTATGAAGGTTCCGTCCGTGTTTCATGTTTCCATCCTTAAAAAATTTATTCCCAGTTCTCATTTCCCGGATCCCTCGCGGAGACTCAATCCAGTGTCCACCCTGGGCCAACAGGAGCACGAGATACAGTACCTCATCGACTCTAGTTTTTCTAAAAACAAACTACAGTTTTTGGTACACTGGAAGGGCTACGGGCCTGAGGAACATTCCTGGGTACCTGCACATCACATCCACGCCCCAAGACTTCTTTCCCTTTTTCACCAGAAGTTTCCCCTCAAGCCTTGGTTGGATCACTCGGAGATTGATCCTCATGGGGGGATACTGTGACGACTCAGGAGATTCCTTCCCTTCTTGGTCCCTCTCTCCCATCTCCTGTTGCCCTTCCTACTCCTTCCCAAGCCTCTCCTTTACCCTCCACCTTTCTCCCTTTGCCGCAGCGCATACCCCGCAGGTCTCGCATACCCACGCGTTCCCTGAGTCCCTGTTATGATCCTCCCCGTTCCCTCTCTCCCGCAGTGCCCGCATCACCTTCCCCTGTGGTGGCATCCGTCCCGTTGTCTCCTCCCTGCGTGGTACCTGCGGCGATGCGTTCCGCACGCCTGGTGACGCGCCCCGACTCGTGCGTTCCCGCACCCCACGGGGGGCGCGCCCACATGCCCCTCTGCTGACTCACCTGTTCCCTCCGCTCTACCTTTGCTCGCCATCGCACGGGCGCAGGCCGCGCACGCGTTCCCCTCCTCTTGGCTTCCTCCCCCTCCTGCAGTCTTCCCTTGCTCCGTGCGGGCTGCTCCTGTGTTGCAGCCAGTGCGCGCGCATCCCCAGCTTACAGGGGGCACACACACAGACTCCTCTTATCAGGCTTCCCCTGTCTCCGCCTCCCAAGCCTTACAGGCCATTCCTCTGACTGCCCCTTCTGTCTCCTCCTCTTCTCTCCCTGACCTATCTCTACCTTCTCCCACTTCTCTCTCTACTCCTCCCCTCTCTGTCATTGGTGCACCTTCCTTTATAATCCCTGTCTGTCCACTTCTTCCTCACTCTGCATAGTTCCTGTTTCCCTGTGTGTACCTGTCCTATGCTGTGCTCCCTCTCCGTTCCTGTGGTTTCCTGCTCCTGTACTATCTTGGATTTCCCTGGCTTTGACCCCTGTTTGTCCTGGACTACTCTGCTCTCTGGTATCCCTGTTAACCCTGCTACGCATACTACCTCACTTACCTCTGGCTTCCTAAGACCTGGCTTACCCTCTGACGACTCTACCCTCTGGACTCCTGAACATTGGCAAACGGACACGACTATTCTTACGGACATCCCCAAGCATTGCAAGTATACTCTAACAAATCATCCAACAGGCCCAGCAACGCTATACCACACTCTGGGCTCGCTCCCACTGCTGTGGGTGTGTGGTATCATACCATTCCCACCTCAGTACTGTGGTCTAGCTTGGTCTGCGGGCATACAGGCGTGACAATACTCCATTTCTAGGAAAGTCAGATCTAAGAGAGGAGGAGTGGTGTTATTTTATATTGCAAACACCTTACAATTTATGCTCCTAAATTGCCCCTCAAACCCACCCTCTTTTGAAATCCTACTTGGCAAAATCTGCCTCCCCTTTTATAAGCCCATTCTTATTGCTGGCATCAACCGAGTAATTTTGGTATGTTTGAATATCAAAAGGTGTTTTCTTTTTTTTTCCCCTCTCTTAACTATGTGCTGTTAATTGACCAACTGGAACAAGCTGATTTATTGGGGCGGGGGGAGGGTCATGTGACTGCTTTAGATGTATAAAACACTTATTCCCCTTGCATTGGCAAGGAAGCATTGGCATCTTAAGAGTGATGCATTTAAAGTGAACATTTTAAGTGATAAATATAGTTAGACTATAGTTTGACTAGAGGTGACTGGGGATTGATCCTTTCTGCAAACTCTTTTACTCAAGACAACAAACGGTAAGCTATTCAGATCACACTATGATCCCATGCTTGCTAACCTGCATATTTCAACCCCCCACCACTTTACAACTTATTCACTGCAGTCTCTCCCAAAACTGACTGCACAATACACTGAAACCCTGAATGACTCTAGCATTGCAATACAGCTAAACATTTGACAAGGAACAGGCACACACCTGCTGTTTAGTCTGCACACACTGACTCTGCTCACAACAGCTCCTTGCAGCACTGCCTACCTCTAGCATCATGAACCTGCTATGTATTTTAACTTTTTTCTTTCTCCTGCCCTCATGGAGATGTTACTCCCTCTATCCACTACAAACTCCTCCATCCTGGCCCACACCCAACATCACCATACACCCTGGACTACTCAAAAGCCTTTCACTATCTACTGAATGTTGGTGGAGAACTCTAAAAACCAGCACACCAACCACTGCTCACTCAAATGGCAAACATCACAAATCTACAACTTGCAAACAACTACCCAAATTTCTACTCATACTATTACTCTCTTTAGCAGGTGATATTGAACCTAACCCAGGTCCTCCCATTTCAGCTCTGTCCCATGCCCCTGAGAATTCCACCTTTAAATTTCAAAAAGGGCTATCTGTCGCCCATATAAACATCCGGAGCCTGCTGCCCAAACTGGACGAACTAAGGGCATGGTGCCTTATGCATAAACCCAAAGCCATCATTCTTACAGAAACATGGCTATCCCCTAAAACCCCTGATGCAAATATCGCCATTCAGGGATACTCCATTTTTAGGAGAGATAGGTCAAAGAGAGGAGGAGGGGTGTTATTTTATATTGCAGACACATTACAATTTACACTGCTAAATTGCCCACCAAGCCCACCCTCTTTTGAAATTCTAGTTGGCAAAATCTGCCTCCCCTTTTCTAAGCAAATCTTGCTTGCTGGCATCTACCGCCCCCCTCAAGCCCCTCTACAATCCCTGACTGATATCACCCAATTTCTTGGCTCCATTTCCTCTCTGAATGAGAAGAGTGAGCTGCTAGTTCTTGGGGATTTCAACTTCAATTGGCTTGACCCTAAAAACCACAAAATCCAGATACAACTCAAGTTACTTAACCTATCACAACTCATTTCCCAACCCACAAGGATAAACCTGAAATCGCATAACCATTCCTTGCTAGACTGGATTCTCTCCTCAAACCCCAGCAGAATCCAATCCTCTTGCATCTTTCCTGATATTTTCAGTGACCATGCAATAGTGTACTGTGTAAGGAAAATTAAACTGCCCCATTCAAGCCCTAAAGTTCTCCTCACTAGAACATTTAAAAACTTTAATCCAAAACAGTTTCTGCATGACCTTACCAACTGCCCATGGCACAGAATCGATTTAATTCCCGGCCCTGATTCTGCAGCTCGACTATTTCCAATCCGAGTTCTTAAAACTCTGCGATACCCATGCTCCACTATGCAAAATAAGGGTACGGGGGGCCCACCTTCCATGGGTTACACCTGACCTTATAGCACTCTACCAGTTCAGGGATGCCTTGTGGAAAAGCTACAAAGTAACTGGCACTACCAAGGATCTCAATCACTACAGATGCACGAGGAACATGTGCACAAGGCAAACAAGGCATGCAAAAGCACAATATTACTCTGACAATCTCCACCAAAATACATCAAACCCAGCTAACTTCTGGAAGGTTATCAACAATATATTCCAGCCTCCTAATCATCAACAACCAAGTAATATCACTAGGGAGGATATTACTCTGACAAACCACACTGACATTGCAAATGCATTCAATGATTACTTTGTGGGGTGTGCCACTAACTTATTAGCGAAACGCAGCCCAAACCACAAACCTGAATCTCATCCTGGGAGTACCCCTATAATCCCACCCCCTCCCAACACTGCCCACAATTTTCAATTTGGCCCAGTATCTGAAGAGGAGATTACACAAGCGCTCCTCAAACTAAAACTAAGCAGCCAATGTAGACCTGACTTAGTACAATCTAGGTTCCTACGACTTGGTGCCCCAGCCATTGCCAAACTAATTGCTTCCATAGTCAACTCTATCCTGTCTGCAGGCCATATCCCTAAGACCTGGAAAACTGCCAGAGTTGTCCCAATCTTCAAAAGTGGGGACAAAAACACTGTCTCAAACTACAGGCCAATCTCACTTCTCCCAATACTATCCAAAGTCATGGAAAAATGTGTCCACTGCCAACTAAGCGATTTCTATACCAAAACAAATTTCCCTAGCCAATTCCAATCTGGCTTTCGTCCCAAACACTCCACCGTAACTACCCTGCTAAAAGTTTGCAATGAAATCCAGTGTGGAATGGAACGGGGACAACTCACTGGTGCAGTATTCCTAGATTTTGCAAAGGCTTTTGACACAGTTGATCATGCTATCCTGCTTAACAAACTCCAGGGCTCTGGAATAGGGAAGCATGCTTTAAACTGGTTTCAGTCCTACCTATCAGGTAGATCCCAACATGTGTCCATCTCAGGCTCTAACTCCAACCCCCTGGATATCACCTGTGATGTCCCGCAAGGCTCTATTCTGGGGCCCCTACTCTTCTCAGTGTTCATTAATGATCTTCCCACAGCTTGTAAGGAAGCCTCAATACACATGTATGCAGATGACACAATCCTATATGCACACAGCCATAGCCTCTCTGACCTTCAACAAATTCTTCAGTCTGACTTTTTGAGACTCGAAAACTGGATTTCTCAAAACAAACTGTTTTTAAACACTGACAAGACTGTAACAATGGTATTTGGGACCAAGACTAAATTTGTAAAGCTTCCAGTGACTGAGCTCCTGATTAGAACCAACGCTAACACCACCCTAACACCTGTCACTAGTTTTAAATACCTGGGCTTATGATTTGACTCCCACTTAACATTTGGGATGCACATTGATACCCTACAACCAAGACCTACGCCAAACTAGGGGTACTTTACAGGAACAATCCTCCCTAAGTCTCCTGGTCAGAAAGCGTATCGCACAGCAGATGCTAATGCCAATTATTGACTATGGAGACATAGTATATGGCTCGGCACCTCAAACCCACCTTAGCAAACTTGACACCCTCTACAATTCAATTTGTTGTTTTGTTCTCCAATGCAACTACAACACTCATCACTGCGAAATGCTCAAAGAACTAGATTGGTCAACACTAGAGTCTAGGCGCAAAGTTCACCTTTCCTGTCTGGCCTTTAAATTCTTCATGGGCAAGCTACCAAGCTACTTGAACAAGCTCCTCACCCCTACCACCTGCAGCACTTATCACCTGAGATCAGACTCCAAAAGACTGTTCATGGTCCCAAGGCTCAACAAAGTATCCGGACGTTCCTCCTTCTCCTACCGTGCACCCCAAAACTGGAACAACCTACCAGAGACTCTCACATCCACCACCAGTTTAAGTTCTTTCAAATCTAAGGCTGTCTCACATTTTAACCTGGTCTGTAACTGTTTCATACGCTCATAATATATATTTTCTTTAACTGTGCACGCAATGTCTTGTATATAATGTATACCCTGTTCATTTATGTAACTGTACTTGTAACCATGTACTATTTGTTTTACTCTGTGCCAAGGACATACTTGAAAACGAGAGGTAACTCTCAATGTATTACTTCCTGGTAAAATATTTTATAAATAAATAAATAAATAAATAATAAATAGAATGAGAAAAGTGAGCTGCTAGTTTTTGGGGATTTCAACTACAATTGGCTCAAGCCTAAAAACAACAAAACCCAGATACAACTGAAGTTAATTAACCTAACCCACCTAATTTCTCAGCCCACACAGACAAACCTGAAATCTCACAACCATTCCTTGCTAGACTGGATTCTCCTCCGGTCCCAGCAGAATCCAATCCTCTGGCATCCTACGTGACATTTTCAGTAACCAAGCAATAGTGTACTGTGTAAGGAAAATCAGATCACCCCTAAAGTTCTCCTCACTAGAACATTTAGAAACTTTAACCCACAACAGTTTCTTAAAGACAAAAAAAGAAAAGAAGTGCGCTCAGGACCGTGACAAAAGTGATAAGTATTAAATATACCAATATAATGAATATCACAATGTGATTAAATAAAACAATATTGAAAGTGCTGTGTTTAACCAAAAATAATTAAAACCTGTTACTAGGTATAAGATAGAGGTATGCTGCTGTATTCCGTGGACTGGCTCCACAAACCACACGTGCTAAATGAAAACAAAAAGAAAAAACAGCGCAAAACCTCATAGTGTAGTATTAAAATAATTATAAATATATTGTTGAACAGCAGGTGAGTATCTCACGTACATCAATTCAATGATTAGAAAGCATGGCATGTTATGGACATGTTACCAAACTGCTTCCGCAACAGCACACGACAATCCGATCGATCGAGGGAGTGGATCCTTCTCTCTCACACGAATTCGTCTCAGCCAGTGTGGGAAGTCGCGGTCTGCAGGTAAGGTGTTGGCTTCAGTCTCAGAGCGCTCTCTCCCTCGTTGGATGTATAGTTCCGGTATACAGCAGCCCACTGATGACATCACCAGAGTTCCGTCACAGGTATGACCGGAAAGGACTAGATAGATTTTGTCCATGAGGGGTTGAGCCTCTTGCATAGACTTCAATGTCCATAGAGAATAACAATCAGAGTGACACTGGAACGCGCCTTCCAACGCGTTTCGTCATAGAATGACTTCGTCATTCCAGTGTCCAGTGTCCAGTATCACTCTGATTGTTATTCTCTACGGACATTGAAGTCTATGCAAGAGGCTAAACCCTTCACGGACAAAATCTATCTAGTCCTTTCCAGTCATATCTGCGACGGAACTCTGGTGACGTCATCAGTGGGCTGCTGTATACCGGAACTATACATCCAACAAGGGAGAGAGTGCTCTGAGACTGAAGCCAACACCTTACCTGCAGACCGCGACTTCCCACACTGGCTGAGACGAATTCGTGTGAGAGAGAAGGATCCACTCCCGCGATCGATCGGATTGTCGTGTGCTGTTGCGGTTGCAGTTTGGTAACATGTCCATAACATGCCATGCTTTCTAATCATTGAATTGATGTACGTGACATACTCACCTGCTGTTCAACAATATATATAATTATTTTAATACTACACTATGAGGTTTTGCGCTGTTTTTTCTTTTTGTTTCCACAACAGTTTCTGGCTGATCTTACCAGCTACCCTTTGTACAGAATCTAATTAATTCCCAACCCTGATTCTGCACTGGACTATTTCCAATCAGTTCTTAAAACTCTGTGATACCCATGTTCCGCTACTTAGAATAAGAGTACGGGGGCCCAACTTCCATGGGTAACAACCGACCTTATGTCGCTCTACCATCTTATGGATGGGTTGTGGAAAAGCTACAAAGTAACTGGCAATACTAAGGATCTTAATAACTATAATGCCTGCGGAATATGTGCACACGGCAAACAAGGCACGCAAAAACACAATATTGCTCTGACAATCTTCATCAGAATTAATCAATCCAGCTAACATCTGGAAGGTTATCAACAATATATTCCAGCCTTCTAGCCATCAACAACCATGTAATATCATTAAGGAGGATATTACCCTGGCAAATCCCACTGACATTGCAAATGCATTCGATGAATAATTTGTGGGGTGTGCTACTAACAAATTAGCAAAACGCAATCCGAACTACATACATGAACCTCTATAGACTACCTTCCAACACTGCCCACAGTTTTCAATTTGTCCCAGTATCTGAAGAGGAGAGTGCACAATCGCTCCTCAAATTTAAACTAAGCAGCCAATGTGGAGCTGGCCTACTGCAATCTAAGTTCCTACGACATGGTGCCCCAGCCATTGCCAAACTGCTTGCTTCCCTAATCAACTCTATTTTGTCTTCAGGCCGTATCCCTAAAACCTGGAAAAATGGCAGAGTTGTCCCAATCTTCATAAGTGGCGACAAAAACAATGCCAAACTACAGGCCAATCTCTCTTTTCCCAATACTACCCAAAGTCATGGAAAAATGTGTTCACTCCCAATTAAGCGATTACTATATCAAGACAAATTTCACTAGCCAATTTCAATCTGGCTTTCGCCCCAAACACTCCACAGTAACCTAACAGTTTGCAATGAGATCTACTGTGGAATGGAATTGGGACAACTAACTGGTCAGATATTCCAAGATTTGCAAAGGCTTTTGATACTATTGATCATGTTATCTTGCTAAATAAACTCCAGTGCTCTGGAATAGGGAAGCATGCTTTAAACTGGTTTCATTCCTACCTATCAGGTAAATCTGACATGTGTCTATCTCAGACTCTAACTCCAACCCCTTGGATATCACCTGTGATGTCCCACAAGGCTCTGTTCTGGGCCCCTACTCTTCTTGGTGTTCATTAATGATCATCCAACAACATGTAAGGGAGCCTCAATACACATGTATGCACACAGCCCTAACTCTCTGACCTTGGACACGTACTTGAATCTTACTTTTTGAGACTTTAAAATTGGATTTCCCTAAACAATCTGTTTCTAAACACTGACAAGATGGTAACAATGGTATTTGGGTCCAAGGCTAAATTTCTAAAGCTTCCAATGACTGAGCTACAGATCAGAACCAACTCTAATACTATCCTAGCCCCTGTTACTCGTTTCAAATATTTGTGCATATTGTTTGACTCCCATTTAACATTTGGGTTGCCCATTGATTCCCTGATATCCAAAACCTATGCCAAACTATGTGTATTATATAGGAACAAATCCTCTCTATGTCTGCTGGTCAGAAAGCACATCGCACAGCAGATGCTGATGCCAATTATAGACTATGGGGACATAGTATATGGCACGGCACCCCAAACTCACCTTGGCAAACTTGATATCCTCCTACAACTCATTATGCCGCTGTCTCCTCCAATACAATTACAACACACATCACTGCCAAATGCTCAAAGAACTACATTTGTCATCACTTCAGTCTGGGCACAAAGTTCATCTCTCCTGTCTTGCCTTCAAATACTTTCTGGGTAAACAGCCGCCTATCTAAACAAGCTCCTCACCCCTACTACATGCAGCACTTATCATCTGAGATCTGACTCCAAAAGACTGTTCATGGTCCCAAGGTTCAACAAAGTATCCGGCCACTCCTCCTTCTCTTACTGTGCACCCCACAACTGGAACAGTCTACCGTAGACTCTCATTGCCCCCACCAGTCTAAGTTCTTTCAAAACTAAAGCTGTATCACATTTTAATCTGGTCTGTAACTGTTATATACGTGTATAATATATATTATCTTTAACTGTGCATGTAGTGTCTTGCACTGTATATAATGTACTGTATAACCCTTTTCACTTATTGTAACCATGTATTTGTCATTATATCTCAGTGCTTAACGTCGTTTAAAGGATTAAGGGAACAAATCATTAATGTGAAGCAATATCTACCACATGTCAATCACTGGCATTGCCGATTTTCAATGGAAGCAACTAATGGTCTTTAGTCATTCAACTCTATTCCTTTTTAGGCAACTAAAGATCAGAATTATTTAAAGTTATTTCTAGATGCATTAACTATGATGTTTGTTGCTGTACAGCTTTGTTGTTTAAGGAGAACAGATTAACGTTTTTATTGTAAATCTATATGATAATAGATCTGGGAATTACACTCTTTTATGTACAGTGATTCTAACATGTTATTCAACATGTTTGTATTGATTGTTGTAATGTCTTTGAACTTGAAATTGCATTATTGTGTATCAATAAATTGTAATGTTCTTGTAAATTAGGCTGAGACTATACTCTCATTAAGATGGTTTGCTCCAACTTCTATTTAGGGCCATATTTTCTAAATGGCACTAAGCCGCAAGCAAGGCACCTTTTGAGATACTCACTTGAATGGGCAGTAAGGTGCTTTATAGGCTACAGAGACTAACCTAAACACATTTCTGCCTCAAATTCGGGTTCAGGTGCTTCCTCCCGCTCCTGATTGTCTGATGCCTCCTATGGCTTAGGCCGCATTTATTGTGGTTAGCCCCCTCTAGCCTAAAACACTTCTTGTGATCTTGTATTAAGATACATTTGTAAGGTGGAGCTCTGGGGATCTTTTGTTCTTTGCATCTTTGATTTTGTTCCATCTGCTGAACTCTCTGTAAATGATGTACAAGTGTATCACATTTTATTATTGGCGTTGTGATATGATCATTCTTGTGGTCTTTTTCAATTCATTAAAGATACTTACCTTATTTAACATACCATTGACTTTTTTCGTTTATAATGTGGGAGTGCTGAAAATTCTTTTTTTTTTCCTCCAGGCATTCGCAAGACTTCTCAATTATTAAGTGATTTAATAATGCATCAACTTTTCAGTCGGCTTTAGGACCCTTGTCAAGTGACACCAGGTCAGAGAACAATGAAAATGACTGTATATTAAGTGAAAGAATAACGCAGAGGAAAAGTGTGACAGCTGTGTAAACCCTTGAAAGCAATGGTCAGGTGCAATAATGCTGGAATTGAAAGGAATTAAATATCCCTATTAAATAGGGCTGACAAATAATAAACTAACAAACAACACAATCTAAAGTTAGGCTCACGTACAGTAGCGAGTAAGTACTCAAGAGTTGTGATAGGACTGAAAGTAACAGAACAGCTCATAATAAAATGGAAAATCATAGGAGCCTATTCTAATAGCTTCGATAAAATCAATGCCAAATCGAACATTTTGGCATAACCTACAGTAGAGGCAACGTTTATTCTAACATTTGCCGTAAACTAGCCGGGTTATATTCTGGGTATGTGCTGGGTATGTGCTGGGTATGTGCTGGGCTAGTTTGAGGCACGTTTAAGGCATTTCTGCATTGACTAACGACCCATAGGATTAACACAGCAGGGATCCCTGGCAGTCCAATTCAGTTTGAATGGGACTGCCAGGGACCCCCGCTGTTAATCTGATAGGCCATTAATCAATGCAGAAATGCTGGGGCTAGTTTAAGGAAAGTTTAAGGCATGTATTCAGAATGTACCTGGGTGTTTCCTGGGTTTTTTGGGGAATTGCCACTGGTTTTTGTTCGATTAAGAGTTGCCTCTACTGTACCTCATGGTCTGATGTTTGTGTTATCACAGTATTCAGAAAGAGTTATTACAAGTCAGATACCATTAGGTAGCAAAATGCATACGGCTAAGGATAGCAGTGTCTTTAGCTCGGTCTTTTTCTAAGTTATGCCGCCGCGATCTGTCTGCGAATGTAGGATCTGTATAGAGAGCTGCACATAGATTACTGCATCTCCTGCACCGCTCTTACAGACGATACCACTGTTTTTATATTATTTAAATAACACAGTATTGAAGCAGGGGGTCTCCTGCTTCCTGAGTTACAGGCATCTCAGCAAAGTTTAAATGTCCTGGTCACGTGACGCGGGAGATTTAAACAATGCACGGAGATACCGGGGCCTGTAACTCGGGAATCAGGGGGTCCTCGAGGCTGAAATGAATGCTGTTCAGATTCGGAGACCCCCTGCTTCAATACAGTGTTATTTAAATGAAAAAATAAATAAAAAAGCTTCATTACCTTAGCGGCTAGCCACTAAGGTAATAAAGGCGGTTAAACCAGAGTGCTTGTTTTTTTTTGGGTGGCATAGGGGGTAGGTGAAGGAAGTAGGTGCCCCAGGGTGGATTGTTAGACCTATGAGAAGGTTGCAGGAGGAGTTAACACCTTAATTACTACCCACCTCCTCTATCCCCAGCAGACCCCACTCAACACATACAGTGCAGTAATGGGCAAAATCCCTATTATCCCTATCAGGATAATAGCGCATTTGCCCATTAAAAATACAACATTACCAGGGGTGCGCACACAGCGTCAGGGAAGATGGGAGAATTCTAATACAGCTCCGTGGACTCGGCTGAGATCGCGGACAACTTAGCCCTCCACACCGCCGAACTTTTTCTAAAAATAACTCACTCCATCAGTGGAACCACCAGGGATGCCTCCCCCCAAGAAAGATCACAAGCCAGCGACCCCCTCTGTCTCCCGTGATGTCTAGAAGGCTGCCTCTCCGGTTCCCGAAATCCAAGATGGCGCCTGTGCAACATGCGCGTGCACGCGCATCCACAGGAACTGCAGCAATCACAACAACAAGGAGGAAACTTTACAGACATAGAGCAAGAAAAACAAACAGAAGAAAATACCCAAATCACTCCAAAAGCTTTAAAAGACCTATTTAAAGAGATGCAAGGTGTGTTTCAAGTGGCGCTGGATAAGGCTGCTACTGAATTAAAGCAGGTTTGACATCCTTGACAGAACGAACGGTGCAGCTGGAGAACAAACTTGAAGAATCTTTGCAGAGCTAGGGCTCAATGGAAGATGAGCTATTCAGGCTCAACGACAAAATCAGGAACCTGACTGATGCCGTCAATGATCTGGAGAATCGGGAAAGGAGGCATAGCCTCACAGTAAGAAACATCCCAGAAACAGTCGATCCACACGAGTTGCAAACCTATCTGATGAACCTATCTACCCAAATAGATCCGTCGCTCCTCACGAGTTACCTGCAAATGGACCGAGCATACTGAGCCTTACGTCCAAAATTTGCGGACCCTTGGAGATGCAGGGATGTAATAATCAAGCTACATTATTACACCACCAAGGAGAAAATAATGAGAAGCTGTAGGAACCAGGAATATGTGGACTTTGAAGACTCCGAGATCCAGACCTTCCAAGATCTTTCTAGATCTACAATTTCAAGAAGGAGAGGTCTCCGTCCAGTCACAGCGGTCTTTAGAGAAAATGAGATCCGCTACAGATAGGCCTTCCCATTCCGATTAGTCGTGAACAAAGATGGGAAGCAATTCTCGCTAA
The DNA here is from genome assembly GCF_040206685.1 of Ascaphus truei. Classification (NCBI taxonomy): domain Eukaryota; kingdom Metazoa; phylum Chordata; class Amphibia; order Anura; family Ascaphidae; genus Ascaphus; species Ascaphus truei. The sequence continues at coordinate 335,008,077 of NC_134484.1, forward strand.
GATTTCCAGAAGAGGTGGAGAATTTTTAGGAGCCCTGGGTGTTCATGACCATCAATCGGCGAAACTGCAATGTTCTCTGAAGCCCAATAGTCCACCGGCGGAGTGAAAGAGAGGAACGTGCAGAGGCTCTTGACTTCACCCATCCGACCTGATGGAGATGAAGGTCCTTTCATTTTGGCCATGACGGTTTTGCTGGTGGAGGAGGTTGGCGGCCCAGAATAAATGATCCGTGGTGAACGTTTCTCCCCGGCGAGGTTTGACATTCACGATATCCCCCTGAGGTCCCATTAGATCTAGGGGGAGCATAAGAAATGTAAGAGAAAGATGAATTGTCTTCAGTCTCAATGTTATTTCTGTTAATAACATTAACATTATTGTGGTTACGAATTTTCCTAAGGTTCTGTATTATACTCCCAGTTATTAGTGTTACAAGCCATTTACGGGAGAACGGAAATAGTTAACATAAGAGGTTTAGGCTGTTATTGTGCCCTTTACTTTGGTCCACATAAGGACCAACAATTTAAAAGGTTTTAAGATGAATAATAGATTAATCCCCCCATATATTCTTTATTGTTGTTATTCTCTGTTTTTGTCGCCCTAAGCTTTCTCTTTCACCCCCCCCCCCAAGGTGTTCATCACCTAGTACCACCACAGATCTTCATGTGGGACACGCCTTCCCTCCCTCAAAGTGGACTGTAGTAAGCCTTCAAGCTCAGGTAACGACGTCCCCGCACCCACACACGACTCCATATTTCACGAAGACTAGAGAGCGAGCTTTAATCGGTTTCCAAGGACTACTAAACTGCCATAAAAGTAGTCTCTTTAAATCCCTGAGAGAATTTAGGAAGATGCAGGCAGACATTTTGATTCTTCAGGAAACTCATTTTAATCATCAGGACCTTCCTAACACTTTTCGGGGTACTTACCGCTTAGCTTACTTTTCTTCTTACTCCAAAAAGAAAAGAGGAGTAGCTATTTTATTAAAACACGATATCCCATTCCAAATGGAAGAAATTAAGAGAGACAGAGGACAGATTTATAATGGTAAAGGGCCTTCCATCTGTGTTAGGCCCAGGCCATAGAGCACTCAGGCGTGCTGAGGCGGGCTGAGCCGCCTGAACAGATGCAGAACGCCCCTGCATCTGCTATCAGCGCGGCTATAGTTTCACCCTGCTCATGTGCGCTGATGCGCGCTGAGGAGGAGAAACTCTTCCCCAAGCGCCAAACTGAAATTTGGTGCTCGGGGAAGCGGAGGAGCGGTCACGCTCCCATCCAATGGGGCTGCAGCCGGTTCCCTACAGAGCCGCCATTACCAGGCAGAAGGCATTGTGTGTTGTGTGTGTTGTGTGTGTTGTGTGTGTATGTGTGTGTAGGAGGAGGGGGGGGAGAGGGTGATGCCCCGATCGCTGTCTCCCTTCTGCTCCAGTCCCTGCCCCCTTCTGCTCCGGTCCCTGCCCCCCTTCTGCTCCGGTCCCTGCCCCCCTTCTGCTCCGGTCCCTGTCTCCTGTGTGTGTGTTGTGTGTGTCTGTGTGTGCATTGTGTGCCTTATGTGTGTGTGTGTGTGTGTGTTTGCATTGTGTGTGTGTATGTGTATGCATGTGTCTGTGTGTGCATATGTGTGTGTGCATTGTGTATGTGTATGCATGTGTGTGCATTGTGTATGTGTGTGTGTGTGTGCATTGTGTGCATTGTGTGCATTGTGTGCATTGTGTGTGTGTATGTGTATGCATGTGTGTGTATGTGTGCATGTGTGTGTGTGCGTGTGTGCGTGTGTGTGTGTGTGTGTGTGTGTGTGTGTGTGTGTGTGTGTGTGTGTGTGTGTGTGTGTGTGTGTGTGTGTATTGTGTGTATGTGTATGCATGTGTGTGTGTGTGTGTATGTATGTGTGTGTGTGTATGCATGTGTGTGTGTGTGTGTGTGTATGCATGTGTGTGTGTGTGTTTGCATTGTGTGTGTGTGTATGCATGTGTGTGTGTTTGTGTATGCATGTGTGTGTGTGTGTGTGTGTGTTTGCATTGTGTGCATTGTGTGTGTGTGTGTATGTTTATGCATGTGTGTGTGTGCATTGTGTGTGTGTATGTGTATGCATGTGTGTGCATGTGTGTGCCTGTGTGTGCCTGTGTGTGCCTGTGTGTGCATGTGTGTGTGTGTGTATGTGTATGTGTGTGTTTGTGTGCGTGCGTGCGTGCGTGAATATATTTATCAAAGTTGCACAATGTTAATAAATAATTTATTCTCACCACATGTCTTTTTTTAAATTTTTAAACTATTATATAATATACACACACACACACACACACACGTTCCCCAGTGACACACAAACACACAGAACACTTCAAAGTGACACACACACACACACTGACAGCTACCAAGTGACACACACACACACACACACAGTGATACCCGCCTCCCAAGCGCGCTTGCTGTCTCCTCTGTCAGGACAGCAAAAAGCTCCTGGTAGCGCGAGCGTCAGCAAGCGAGAGCACTGCTCAGCGATGCTCAGTGCACTATGTCCGAGGCCTAAGATTAACCTTGGTTAATATATACTGTATGCTCCAAACAACTAACAAATTGATTTTCTGAAATCAATTTTACAAGAAATTGAGGAGTCCCTCCCATTGGATATAATTTTTGGAGGAGGTTTTAATATGACCCTAAACCTTGATCTGGGTTTATACTCATCTCCACGACAGAAGTTAGTGAACAAGGTTTTTAACAAAGCAAAACATTTTAAGAAATTTGTAAAAGATTTTACACTTTTAGACTCTTGGCGTATGAAGAACAAGAAACAAAGAGATTTATACATTGTATTCTCCCCATCACAATGTTTATACAATAATTGATTATATATTTGTCTCTGCAAATCTTTTAGATCCGGTCGCCCAGACAAATGTCGGTCCTATAACATGGTCCGATCAAGCTCCAGTTTAAATGATTCTGTAGTCGGCCCAAGGTGTTCAAGCGGCGCCTAAACAAATCGCTTTTGAATCAGTCAGGGATTGAGGAACAGACCGGAATATTTTGGTAGACTATTTCAAATTAAATAAAGGGTAAGTTGAAAGCATGTGCACCCTCTGGGAGGCCCATAAAGCCTCCATCAGAGGTCAATTTATTTCATTAGCCTCACATAGGAAAAGAGAAAAAAATCTTAAACAGGGTAAACTTATGGCGAAAATAATTGAGCTAGAACAGGAACACAAACCAGGCCCATATAGGAAAACACACAAGCTTCTCTGCCAATCTAGAGAGGAATTACATAAATTAAGATTGGAAGATACCGAGAAAGCATTAAAGTGGAGCCGTCAGACCTACTAAGTCAGATAAGGGTAATAAGCTGCTCGCTAGTAAATTAAGAGGTGTTAAAACTAAATCGCAAGTCTCGGCGATAAAACGAGGTAACTGGGAAATTACATATAATTGCGTTCCAAATTGCTGAGGAATTTTCCAAATATTATAATAATCTATATAATCTGGGCTCTTCAGACCCCAACTTTAATAAATCCTTTACTGAACAAATAGATAGCTATTCACAGGCATGCGAACTCCCAAAACTGTCGGCAGAAGAATCGGAGGGACTCAATGCTAAAATAAATATCATAGAGTTAAAATAGGTTATTAAAGGTCCGAAACCTTCAAAAGCTCTCAAACCTATATTACAAAAAAAAATTGGGGCATTTTAGCACCATATCTTTTAGATATGTTCAATAGTTTTTTATCAGGTTCCCAAATCCCCTCGCAAATGTCAAAAGCAAATTTAGTAGTAATCCCTAAGGAAGGAAAAGATCCATTGAGTTGCGCTAGCTACAGGCCAATTTCACTTCATAATACAGATTTTAAAATATATACCTGTAGTAACATTTTGGCGAATATACTGAACCCAATTTTCCCCCTACTGATTCATAAGGATCAGGTAGGTTTTAGAAGCATGCAACAAGCCTCGGACAATTCACGTAATATTATCAATATAATTTACTATGTACAATCTTTCAAAACCTAAACAATGTTATTGAGTTTAGATGACAAAAAAGCGTTCCATAGAATTAAGTGGATCTTTCTTGATAGAACTATGTAGGAGTTTGGATTTTCAGGGCCATTGCTAAGGGGGGTTCAAGCCCTATATGACGCACTCACAATTTCTTTGAAAATGCCAGGGGGGGAGATAAACCAAATTAAGATTTGTAATGGTACCAGGCAGGGTTGCCGATTGTCTCCCCTACTTTTTGCATTAACAATTGAGCCGCTTGCAATTAGAATCAGGAAAAACTCCAATATTCAGGGTTTTAGTATCGGCCAGGAAAATGTCAAATTATCTTTGTTCGCCTATGATATTATTTGACAATATCTAATCCTCTGACTTCTCTCCCCATAATACAAGAAGAGCTTTCTAGTTTTGGCTTGATTTCAGGCTAGAAAAATTAATCCGGCCAAGTCAGAGGCTCTAAATCTAACTTTATCAGACACTGAGGTAAAATTAATCAAATTACATTTTCATTATTACTGGAATAATGTAAGATTTAAATATTTAGGGATTTTTCTCACTAAGAACTATCAAGCTCTTTATAAATATAATTACTCGGAGCTTTTCACTAGAATAAACGGGATCTTTTACTTTGGAGAGATCATCAAATCTCCTGGATGGACCGTATTATTTCAGTCAAGATGAATGTCCCCCTGAAATTGCTTCAGACACTTCCAGTCACCATTCCGACAAAATATTTAAAGGATTTACAGAATAAAGTTATCCAGTTTATATGGGTAACACAAGACCAAGAGTGCCAAGAAGTTATGCTTGCTCCCAGAGAAAGGGGGTGTCTGGCAGTCCCTGACATTAGGAAATACTATTTAGCCTCCCATCTGAAAAAGTTAATCTCCTGGCATTCCCAAGAAAATCCATATAGATGGGTAGATTTAGAAAATATTTTTAATAGCTCCACGGCTCTCCCGGCCCTTTTGTGGAATAATAAGCCAGCAAAAATCTCTAGACCAGACTTTCCTGAAAATTTGGCATAGGGTTAAGATCTAATATCAACTAATTTCAGCTCCCTCGAGATGTACCCCTATTTTTGACAACCCATATATTATCTGGGTTGGTGTACTGGTACTTTTGATCTATGGAAGGGCACAAATATAAGAGAAGTGGGGGATTTGCTTTTGAATGGTAAACTATTGAGGTTCAGAGATTTCTGCCAGAGATACTCTTTCACAAGAGCAGAGGTATTTCTGCAAGTTTCTCATTTTCTTAGGCAGCTCTCCCCAGATGGGTCTTTCCCAGAGTGTTCTGTGCAAAGAACTATGTAGAAAAAGAAGCTATCAGTGGGGTCTTAATTCAATATTGTACCAAGTTCTTGCTTCCTGGAATTTCAGGGCCCCTGCACACACCACTATATGGACCAATAGGCAAGTGATTTCCAGGTAGAGATTCCCTGGGAAAATTGGCAAAATATTTGGGTCAATGCAACAAATACCACACTTTGCACAATATCTAAAGAGAATATTTATAAAGTTATGTTAAGATGGTATCTGACGACCCAGAGGTTGAGGCAGATTTATCCAATGACAATGAGTCTATGCTGAAGGGGTTGCGATGGTGTCAGGGATATGGCCCATATCTGGTGATCTTGTCCCAAAATAGTCAGATTCTGGAGAATTGTGCAGAATCTGGTGTGAGAAACTATTGGGATAAGAATTCCCCTAGACCCGATTATAATGGTCCTGGGTAAGCCACTAGATAATTTAAATGAAAACAAATTTAATTTATTGTTACATATTCTGATTGCTGCGAGATGCACAAACACAGGGGCCTGGAAAAAAACCCCACCCCCCCTCCAGGAGAGAGATTGTCTCGAGAGTAAACAAGGTGCAATCCATGGAAAGATTAACAGCTTTTATGAGACACAACTCAAATCAATGCATGCCATGTCCCTTGCCCCCAACGCCCCCAAATCCCTCCACACCCAAGGTACTTTAAAACCTCTAGTCCTACTGTAAAGTGCATTAGCAAATGCAATGCATGCTTTGCCTCCTTCAACCCCCCACCCCCAAAAGCAGAAGATACAAGGCACTGTAGTCATAATGTACTATCCCCCATGTCATGCCCTTTCTCCCCAAACACGCCAAAGATCTGGATTGCATAATGTACGGTGAGATTGTAAATATATAATATTGTCTCTTTCTTTACAGACCAAGATGTCCAAGAAGCACCATCCATTGAGAAGAAGATAAAGAAAAGATTGTAAATTTGGAAAAAGAGGCGATGTTGTATTTTTGTATTATGCATTTTTTATTTGTTATCAAGAAAAATTTAAATTTAAATTCTTTATATATAATTTTTTGGTGTTCATGTTTTACTGTTTACACACTTACAGTATCACAGGTACAGTACTTCACCATACTGTACATAAAGTTGTAAAGGCATTTAAATATATATACATATCTGACATACAGTACAGTATACAGTACACCATTCTTGAAATTAAGTTGCTTTTAGTGCTTAAATAGTACTATAAAAAATAAAGTACTGATGTACAGTAGTTTAAATATAATATATCTAAATACTGTTAATCTTTGACATAAAGTACACACTAAAAATCTTTAAAATCCAGTACATACTGTAATATAAAGTTTTAAATTCATTTAAATATTTAAAAATGTCTCATTGAGATACTGTACAGTATACTAGAGTATACTATAGCACATAAACAGTGTTTTTACTATCTACAGTACAGTACTGTAGATTCAAAAAGAGCAGTACTACTGTACAACAGATACAATTGACAATGTGACATACACGCATGCGCAGAAATGTGATGACACGCATACAGTATGTGTTTCAACAAGTTCCAATTTCACATCCACGCATGAGCGGATTATATATTTTACATTTGGAAGGAGAGCGAAGTTGTATTTTTGTATTATTCGTTTTAACTTTATTATCCTGTACAAACAAAACATTTAATTCTTTAAAAATACTTTTTGTTGTGTGTGTTGATATTTGAAATCTTCTACAGTTTGAAATTTTTTGTATGGCTAAAAGCTACGGAGCCTCAGAAAGAACTTCTTTTCCATGTAAGGTACTTTATACAGTATTGTCAGGACCGCACGCCCGGTCCCTATGTTCCCCTGCTCACCCGCGCCACCTAACCATGGCGGTCCACAAGGTCGCATCCTCCGCTTCTCTGTCGGCTCCCCTCCCGGCGGTGCGTCATCCCCGACTCCCGGGGGTGTGTGGTGGGTTCTGTCCATGCACGCACCTCAGTGCGTCGCGCGCCTCTTAAAGAGACAAATACCTGCAAGAATGCCTGGACTAATCTCAGGGTGGCTACACCTAAGCTTCACCCTGCCTCAGCCTATCACAGGTCTACCTATATCTGAGCCACTCCTCCCTTTCTCCATGATTGGTTCCCTTCTATATATATGCTTCAGTCACCCTCTGGTCATTGCTGAGCATAGACCTTTCTATGCACCGTGCTCACTTGCAGCCTGAGTACCTATCTACGGTTATTCCGAACTCGAGCTGTGACCATGCTTGTACCTGACCTGTCTGTACTTGTTCCCCTGAACCACGTCTTGACTAACGGACTTCTACGCTCTCCAATTCTCAACCACGGCTTACGGATCTCGACCATTCTACACTCTCCAATCCCGGATCATAGGCAAGTACCCGCTACCCTCTCCACTCTCCAACCCTGACCCGGCTACGTTCACGACTATGCAAACCGGGCGCACACCCTTGGCTTAGGTGTAAGGAATCCGCTCCGCGGTTTACTGGTTGCCTTATCTTGCAAACATGTACAGTCCTGGAGCACCTCTCCTGATGTTTGCTGCAGCCTGGATTCACTCACCAAAGCAATACACACTCCCTCTGGTATCTATTACAGCTGTGCAGCCTATCACTGCAACATAGACTTGCATTCACTCATTGGAGCAGTACCTTCACACCCCCCTCCGGGGATTGGCCCGCTGGCCTTTAAGTACTGTCTTCCCATAATGCTCCCTGCCGAGCATAGTCCTAACTGGATGTCTACTGTTTTGCCACAAGCCCTCGCTTGTTCTCCTATGCTGATACCAGGTTCCGCCCTGCGTCCTTCAGCTTCCTTCAAGCCGCTTGTTCTCCTATGCTGATACCAGGTTCCGCCCTGCGTCCTTCAGCTCCCTTCATGCCGCTTGTTCTCCTATGCTGATACGGAGGTTCCGCCCTGCGTCCTTCAGCTTCCTTCAAGCTCCCGCTTGTTCTCCTGCGCTGAAGCAAAGGTATCCCCTATGTCTTCAGCTTCCTGCTTTCCTGCACTGAGGCAAAGGTATCCCCCGCGCCCTTCAGTCTCCTGATTCCTGCACTGTAGCGGAGGTTTCCCTGTGGATCTTCAGCTTCCTGGTTCCTGGGGCCTACTCTTTCCCTAATCTAGAGAGGCCGTGTCCTGGTTCCTGCGCTGTTACAGAGGATTCCCCAGCCGCTCAGGACTCTTGCGCTGTAGCACTGGTGCACCCGTGCAGCAAAGCGGTGTGCTACTCTGGTCTGCCTACCATCTCCTGTGACCAGTACCATGGGCCATGGTCGTCGCTCGCGCAGAGGCCAACCCCGCGCTCCTAAGCTGAAGCGGGGCTCTTCTGACTACCTGTTGCCGAACTCTTGCCTGAACAATGTTTATCCTGATGTCTCCTGTCCTGACCCTGGCTTGTACAACGACGACGCTGTCCTCTCCTATCCTGATCCTGCGATATATGACAATGAACTGCGCAATCCGGATCAGCCTGCGCGGTCTCAGGTCGGTGCTTTTACAACCCCACCTCAGCCTCGCGGTCCGACCCTGGTTTGTGGCGAGCAGAACCCTGACAGTATGCTCGGCCTAACAAACTCGGACCCCGCTGAGGTGTGGGTTGGTAAGTTTTTTCTTGAAAACCTGTCCCGGTCTGTAGACCAGTCCCAGTTTGAGAATGATTCTTTTTTGTGCGATATAATACCCCTGATGGAAGATCCGTTTATGTCGGAGGGCTTAACTCCCTTGCAAAAGAAAGGCCGTAATGATCTGGTTGGTAAGGCTTGCTGCCTCAGAGACTTAAAACAGTATCTGGCCAGTGTTTTGGCCATTGCAAACAGTGCTTTCTCCCCTGATTCCCCTTTTGCTGGGGATGAGGTGAGCCCTGTGGAACTGGTCAACGCCTGTAATACACTCAATGCCCTGGCTTTATCTTTGGACATTCCTTTAGTACTCCCGGACCCTTCCGTCATGGTGGCTTTCGCTCACGAGACGCTGCATGTACTTTCCGTGGTATTGGATGATTGCTTGTTAAAACAGGATCGCCCCCTGGCCGCTAACGCCGTCCACTGGCGGTTTTTCTCTGCTGCCAGTCCTGTCGCTAAACCGGGGGACGTATCTCCCGCTTCGGGAGATGACCAAACGAACCCCTTAGCAATATCTCCTAACGTAGTAACTGCCACAGTCCCTAGCTCTGATTGTATGCCCGGGTTCCCTGACACCAATGATATGTCTACGTTAACCCCTGCCGATCAGTCCTGTGAGGTCCCCCTGGAGGATACATATGTTTCACTAACTAACACTAAGGTTCTAGTATCAGAGAATAAGTCCCTTAGTTCCCCTATTTCTAGCTCTGAATCTCTCTCTTTAGGTCTTGAGGGTTTTCCAGCTTTAACCTCTGCTAGGCAGTCCTGTGCGCTTTCCTCTTCAGAGAAAGAATCCCTAAGTTCTGTTCCCAGGGTCATTTCTGTATTAACCCCTGTGGGGCAGCTCTCTGAGTTTCCTTTGGTAAATCCCTGTTCTCTGTCAGTCATGGTCACGCCCCTAACTCCAGAGGAGAGATTCCTGGTCTCTCCTAATACAGAGAGAAGATTACCTAAGTTTTACTCTCAGGCATTGTCTGCATTAACCCCTGTAAATTCTTGCTGCCTCCAAGTTAATGCCTTCGTTTTAGCCTCAGAGAATGAGTCCACAAGTCAGACAGCAGAGGTTGCATTGAGGGATTCCCATAACCGTACGGAGTCCTTAGATATTCTTTGTTATAAATCCCCTGCTTCAGCTCAAGTTTCCGCAGTTTCGTCTCCGGAGACTTCGGCTAAAGTTCTGGTTCCTGATAAATGTATTCAGGAGTCAGGTTTTTCCCTAAGCTTGGTCGCATAGTTCATTCTCCCGGGTATTTCACTGAACCAGCCTGTCGCCCACATAGCGGTGATCCCTGCTTCAGCGCATAGTTCCCATATTAGGGAGTCTGCAGTAATTTCTGGTTTCCCAGACATTCCTTACCAAATACCTACTTCAGAGACCAGTACAGTTTTAATTAACCCCCGGGTACTGTCTGAGTTCTCCTCCTCTTTAAGCTTAGGGTTAAAAGCATACAGTAGTCTGTATGTCCCTCCTGGGGTTCATATTGTGTTCCCAGGAATGTTTGCTGACGCACGGTTTTCGCCCAAAAGTGACGCTTTTTCATATAGACTAGTAAGAAACCTACACACTGTTTCTCCTTTCTCTGAATTGTGTCTTTCTGGTTTTGAAACTCTGAGAGGTAGTGTTTCTCCTTCAGATTCTGAATCTCTTCCTACGATGGTTATTCTGGCTTAGGGTTCCCCTGATTTCTCTCTCCAGGTTAATCCTCCAGAGATCAGCATATCTGGGGTCACTCCCTTTGTATTGTCTGAGACCATCATGCCTATTTTACAAGTCCTGGGGTTTAAATCGGAGCTATTTAGCTGTCCTGCATTTGTTGAAACTCTGTCCCTCAGTACTGTGTCTAAATTTGCCCCAGCAACTATTGGGTTACTCTGGGAAGAAATTAAAGCTCCTGTCTTAAAGGGTATTTTTTCTCACATGTCCAGCAAATCTAGAACCTCAGTAATTGTTTCTAAGTCACTTATCAATACATCTGATTTTTTCTCTAATCAAACCCAGACACCCTCACTATCGGTTAGGAGTCCTGTGATCAGAGAGTTTGCACTAGAAAACACACCTATTCATGTTTTTGTCAGGTTAGGTACCCCTGTGGTTACGGCAATTGCAGTTTCGGAAAAGACTCCTTGTACTCCTAAGTTGCCTGTCATTAAGAGTTTTCATAGTTCATACTTGCTGCTTGTTGATTCTCAAATCCCTGTCACTGAGGTACAGACTTCAGCTTCTGATGTTAGCTTCCCTCCCGCCACTACCCTGGCTCTGCCTTTTTCTCAAGATACTGACATGAAAATCCAAAGGTCTATTCCTGATTCACTGACAATACTATCTTTCAATGAAGATTTCCCAGTATTGGAGAGCGCTACTGTTGTTTGCTTCTCTGCTCCTGCCAAACCATGGTTTTGTCCCTCGGAATTTTCGGTTGCCCCTGTTATTTCCTCTCAGTTGGAAATACTCTGTACTTATCCCAAGATTTCGGTTCCTATGCCTGGTTTACTGCTTGCCTTGTCACCTTCCATACCAATACCGGGAGATGCTTCCAACCAGCCTATACCCTTACTAACCATTACCTGGGAGCCTTCTAGAGGAAAAATTCCTCGCAAATTCCAACATGCAGTGGTCAGCCAAGACTTTTTCTGTTACAAAGTTCCTCCTGGTGTATTCGATCAACTATCAGGGCCGCTGATCCTAGATTCCCGTTCATTTATTAAAGACTGGGCTTCCTGTAGGGGTTCTTCTGCCGTTTCTGCTCTGGAACTCTCTGGTTCTTCACAGCCCTGGATTTCCAAGTCATTTTGCGGGGCAAGCCATGTACCAAGGATGTTTCTTCTACCACTCTCATTTCCTAGAACTGTACTCACCAAGGAACTGCTCGTTTACGGATCCCCTTTCCACCTAAAGAACTTTAGGAACAACTCGATGTCTCCGAGACCCATGAATGGTCTTGTCTGGCCGCAGTTTTCACCGTGGGGTGGGGGTACACTAAGGAGTAACCACGAGTCTCTGGACCACGACTCTACCCCCAATCCTAGACGGTTCAGCAACAATTCCCAGTCCCCCAACTCTATGTGTGCTCATGTTCGCCCGGAGGTCTCGCGTGAAGGGGGGGGTACTGTAAGGAATCCGCTCCGCGGTTTACTGGTTGCCTTATCTTGCAGACTTGTACAGTCCTGGAGCACCTCTCCTGATGTTTGCTGCAGCCTGGATTCACTCACCAAAGCAATACACACTCCCTCTGGTATCTATTACAGCTGTGCAGCCTATCACTGCAACATAGACTTGCATTCACTCATTGGAGCAGTACCTTCACACCCCCCTCCGGGGATTGGCCCGCTGGCCTTTAAGTACTGTCTTCCCATAATGCTCCCTGCCGAGCATAGTCCTAACTGGATGTCTACTGTTTTGCCACAAGCCCTCGCTTGTTCTCCTATGCTGATACCAGGTTCCGCCCTGCGTCCTTCAGCTTCCTTCAAGCCGCTTGTTCTCCTATGCTGATACCAGGTTCCGCCCTGCGTCCTTCAGCTCCCTTCAAGCCGCTTGTTCTCCTATGCTGATACGGAGGTTCCGCCCTGCGTCCTTCAGCTTCCTTCAAGCTCCCGCTTGTTCTCCTGCGCTGAAGCAAAGGTATCCCCTATGTCTTCAGCTTCCTGCTTTCCTGCACTGAGGCAAAGGTATCCCCCGCGCCCTTCAGTCTCCTGATTCCTGCACTGTAGCGGAGGTTTCCCTGTGGATCTTCAGCTTCCTGGTTCCTGGGGCCTACTCTTTCCCTAATCTAGAGAGGCCGTGTCCTGGTTCCTGCGCTGTTACAGAGGATTCCCCAGCCGCTCAGGACTCTTGCGCTGTAGCACTGGTGCACCCGTGCAGCAAAGCGGTGTGCTACTCTGGTCTGCCTACCATCTCCTGTGACCAGTACCATGGGCCATGGTCGTCGCTCGCGCAGAGGCCAACCCCGCACTCCTAAGCTGAAGCGGGGCTCTTCTGACTACCTGTTGCCGAACTCTTGCCTGAACAATGTTTATCCTGATGTCTCCTGTCCTGACCCTGGCTTGTACAATGACGACGCTGTCCTCTCCTATCCTGATCCTGCGATATATGACAACGAACTGCGCAATCCGGATCAGCCTGCGCGGTCTCAGGTCGGTGCTTTTACAACCCCACCTCAGCCTCGCGGTCCGACCCTGGTTTGTGGCGAGCAGAACCCTGACATTAGGGCGGTGGTTATATATCGTCCCCACCTCAGCCCCGCTGTTCAGTCCAGGTTGCAGTGAGCATCCAAGACAAGTATACACTCATATTGTTAATCTTCAAATTACAATTACACACACACTTGAAGCACTGTACAGTACACTGTACAATAAAAGACAGGTTGAATTGCAATTAGATTTTTTAAGACAACAACTCGCGATTGCTCTCTTGAGTTTCTCGACGGTAATGCAGGCTACGCTAAAATGTAATTTTCTGCACTCGATCAAAACACTAGTAAACTTGCGTCTTAACGCGTGAAATTTTCAAGAAATCTCGAGCCAACACGGGGTGTGCAAAGGAATACAACCCGTGAAATGATCGGATAATGGCTGTTGCATCTGTATAAATAAAGATATACATACATACATGCATACATTCTGTGTTGCCATTCCTGCAGGAATCCTTTGATGTGCTTATTGCCTAATGCCTGGCACCTGTCCCTTATCAGCAGCCAGCCGTTTATAAATCTCTCCTTCCAGTTCCTTGTTGCCTGATTATTGTAGTTTTCCCTCTGTAATCAAGCCTACAGCCTAATTGTGTTGCTGTCTCCCTCTCCCTGCAGCACACCCTATTCGGACCCTAACCACCTCTCTCTTCCTGGTGCCTGCCTTTGACCACCATACCTGCCTGCTGCCTGCCTCTGACTGTACACTGACCACTGTACCTGCTTGTTGCCTACCTCTGACGTCTGCCTTTTCAGTGACCACTGTACCTGCTTGTTACCAGCTCTGACGTCTGCCTTTTCAGTGACCACTGTACCTGCCTGCTTCTGCCTCTAACCACTGCCTTACACTCACTTTTGCTCCTGTCTGCTAGTCTATCCCAGCTACTGGACTCCAGCCTCACAGTTGATCCCCCATGACATATTCTGTAGTTGAAAATCCTTGCAGGTCTATCAGAGGCCTAGTGCTGAAGTAGTTGATGCCACAATGGTCCTTCTGGGATCAGTGCAGTGACAAATTGTCCACATAAACAGTCACTTAAATGAAGTCAGATGCTGCTACTGGTAGTCTCGTATTCGGATGAAGCATCCTATTTGTAATGTCTCATTTAAGCCCCTCAGGGCAAAAGAATCCAAAAAGTGAGTGCAGTGGCCTTCCAACCATAGGAACAGATTAGATCTGTTATCTATGTAGGAGATATTTGTGCTTAGTCTATAATCATATAGCGTAGCGTGGCTAGTTGCTGGCAAGTCTGAAGAAAATGTCACTGCCAGTTTACCAGTTTGTTGCCTTTGTGCTGCCTGTATCACTGAACGATTCAAGGTCAGATATTCTCTGAATGTTTGCTCTGTTTCACAGCACAAATATAGCCCACAGGGGCACAAAGTAATGTAAATCACAACTTGATCTCTGCCAGATAAATGTTATTGGATGTTTACTGTACATGGAAACGGTGGTGCAGTGTTTCAAGATCTGTCCAGTAACTATAAAATGGCAAGTTGTGTAGTTTAAGCACTTGAAACAACCCCTATTTCCAGCCTGGGTGTATAAATTAATAGTGAAAGAAACTTTTCAAATAGTGTGTATCAAGCATGGATAACAGCAGAAGGAAGAGTACAGCTAGAAATGCAATTTCAGTGCTTAACATCATATGAAGAATAAGAGGAATTAATCATTAATGTAAACTAGCATTTGCCTCGTCACAGTGTATGTCCATCACTTGCATTGCCAATTTTACAAAGAAGCAGCTAATGCTCTTTATTCATTCAACTCTATTCCTTTTTAGGCAACTTAAAATCAGAATTCTTTAAAGTTATTTCTAGATGCATTAACTATGATGTTTGTTGCTGTACAGCTTTGCTGTTTGTGGAGAACAGATTAACGTTTTTATTGTAAATCTATATGATAATAGATCTGGGAATTACACTCTTTTATGTACAGTGATTCTAACATGTTATTCAAAATGTTTGTATTGATTGTTGTAGTGTCTTTGAACTTGAAATTGCATTATTGTGTATCAATAAATTGTAATGTTCTTCAAAGTTAGGCTGAGACTATACTTTTATTAAAAAGGGTTGCTCCAACTTCTATTAAGGGCTATATTACTAAATGGTGCTAAGCCTCAAGCAAGGCACCTTATGAGTATTTCACTTGAATTGGCAGTAAGGTGTCTTATAGCGTACATCTTAGCACCTCTTAAAATGATTCTTAGTCACTTGGAGCTTCTAAATACCACTTGCCAGTTAAGAAAAAACATTGGATTAAGCTGTTTTATACATAGAAGTGGATTACTTAAATTATTCACATACCGTGTTGCTTTTTACCAAAGTCTAGCATCATGCATTAGCACAAACAGACTATGACCAAGGTCCCCAACCCTCCATTAAGGGTCTTAATGTGACATTAGCCTAATATCACATTAAACCTCACACATATTTTCAAAAGATAACGATAAGTCTGGTTTCCCCTTTTACAGCAGCAATCCATGCTGATTTTGTGTTGTTTAATTTTTTTAATACAGAATTGAAGAAGGGGATCCCCGGAGCTGAACCCCATTAATTTAAAATCCAGAGACCCCCTGCAAGAATGGCAGAGAGAAAGCGGGGCGTGTAGATCAAGAGAGGAGAATAGGGCAGAGTTGTGGTTCCTGGCCAGGTTGTCAGGGTCTGGAGCAGAGCTGATATAGGAGAGGGAGGAGTGTAAAGTGAGCTCAAAAGCTGGTAGTTTAATAGAAAGCAGGTCTCTGCAAAGACGAGGGGTAGATGGAGGTGGAGAAGGGGAGAAGTGAGAGAGAGAATGAGATGAGGTGATGGTCAGAGAGAGGAAAAGGAAATGGAGAAATCGAAGAGAGAAACGTTTTTAGTGAAAACCAGGTTTAGGTAGTTGCCATCCTTGTGGGTGCTGGCTGCAGTCCACTGTTGAATGCCAAAAGAAGAGGATAGAGAGAGAAAACGGGAAGCCCAAGGGAGAGGAGGGGTCACCAATGTGGTAGTTGAAGTCCCCAAGGAGAAGAACAGGGGAGTCTGAAGAAAGAAAGAGAGCCAGGATTCAGAAAGAGAAAGACAGAAGGGGGATGAGTAGAGGTAGGTGGGCGGTAGATGACCACCACGTTGACAGGGAGTGGAGAGAAAATCTGGACAGTGTGAGCCTCAAAGGAGAGAAGAGCAAGAGAGGGGTGAATAAGAAGGGTACAGTAGCGGCAGATACAGGAGAGCAGGAGCCCCACGCCTCCACCCCTGCCATCAGGACACGGAGTGTGGGAGAAAGAAAGGCCACAATAAGAGGGCAGCTTCCAGTGCAGAGTCAGGCTGAGTGAGCAAAGTCTCAGTTATAGCAAAGAGGAGCAGAGAGTGAGAGAAAAAGGAGTCATGCAAAGAGAGGAACTTCCAACAAATCAGGGGAGCTCGTCTCGTAGTTATGAAATAAAGAAACACTACATAGTGTAATACTGTTGTGAATAAATTTGTGCAAACAAAGCTCAAAAATGACTACTCCCAATAGAGCAGTCAAATTCAGGCAGTCATCCAACTTAAGGGGTGGATGTTCCCTGTGTTTACCTTGATCATATGAAGTGTAAGCCTGCATTTTTTTAATCCCCTTTTAATACTAAATACCATCTGCACTATATGGTCTCTCTTCTTCTTTTTTTCTCCTAAGAGGTTGGAAGCTGGTGGCTGCTGTATACACAGGGAACATCCACCCCTTAAGTTGGATGACTGCCTGAATTTGACTGCTCTATTGTGAGTAGTCATTTTTGAGCTTTGTTTGCACAAATTTATTCACAACAGTATTACACTATGTAGTGTTTCTTTATTTCATAACTACGAGACGAGCTCCCCTGATTTGTTGGAAGATCACCTGGTGCAAGACGAGTGGAACAGTCTTTATCAAGGGTTGCAGTTTGTTTCTAAGTTTCTTAAAAAAAATTGTTTAGATCACTTGATTGGTATTATTATCACATTGCTTTATTATTCACACATGTGTGGTTGAATTGTATATTCAATGTATGTTAGAGCGCTATTGTTAGTTTTTTCACAGAGAGGAACTTGTTAGAAAGGGAGCGAGCATTCCAAAGGGCACAGGAGAAAGGGAGAGAAGAGGGAGGGTGACAGGGGATGGGTATGAGGTTTAAGGGGTTAACACCAGATGGAGTAGAAGTTGTATGTGGAAGGCGAGGATGAGAGCATACAGAAATAACGCAGGGACCAGGATTGGGAGAGATAGAATGGAAAGAGAATGTGTGTGGCTTATTTGTAGGGGTGTGTTTTAGTGCAGGGGATATAGCTTTGTAGTGTCAGAGGGTGCAGCTAAGAAAGGAGTTCATGTGAAATGAGAAGTGGCAAAGAAAGTAGAAATGGAGATATATGAATAGAGTTAGAGACATAATGAGACTGGTAGAAAGAAGCACTTATTTTGAAAATAAGTGATGTCGAGGCAAATAAAAACAGCAGCGGCAGCATGGCAGCAATAGTTTAGTGCTGCGATGTGCAGTCTGGGATAGCTAATGTCCTCCTTTCCAGCATAGTTCAAAATCTAGGATTCAGGGCCAGTAGGTGTTGGTTTGTCCCCTTGTTTCACTCCTGTTGAACTCCCTGTTCAAATCCGGAGTCACTGAAAATCTTGACCCCTTCTATGCTCCTCAGGTAGATGGTGGGAGAAGTTCTCGTCGGGTCAGAGACTTTAATTCAAAGAACATATATAAATGCCAGCGGAGTTCCTTGTCAATGCATTCTGAGATTGCTGGTGGCACAAATATCTTTTACACTCCAAAAACTTCACAACTGCAAATGGCAATCTAAAAAACAAGACATTTGAGAAGGAGATATTGTCAAGTGTGGTTGGAAAGTAAAGACTACCAAACATGGGACAAAATAAAGGATAATAAATGCTGATAGAATAAATTGATATAATAAGTTAAAAATAAGTTGTGATTAAATCGATAGCTCTTGAATAGATAAATCAGCTAGCGCTCTTGCCTTGTGATACAGAAATATTTTTTACACTGTCATAGAAAAATAACACATTGAAATACCATGTACATATATATACAAAGTCCAGTCCAATTCATAAATGGGTAGTGCAGCTCCTTCAAGTTGGATCCAACCCTCGGGTCCAAAGGAAACTACAGAAAATACAAAGAAAAAAAGGGCGCAAGACCCATAGTGCAGTATGTAACGTTTAATGCTAAAAGATAACGGTTAAAAACACTTACAAACGTAAGTAGATAAGAGGCACATCTGTAGTAGTTGATCCGTGGTGTAAGCATACACTGGAATGGCCTAAGTGTCCCCGTCTCCTGCGTGGATGAAGCTTCAGTCTCAGACACCCTCCTCTGGTTCTCGGCGTTGCTCCGCTTCCGCGTCATGTGCATGCGTCATGTCACCGCGTTCGCGTCCTCACGCCATCACTCAGGGGGTTGGGCTTGGGCTGGTGAGCCTTCTCTTGCTCTTCTCTTTGATACGGACAGACTTTTCTTTGTATAAACATGGGACAGCAAGAACTTAAGTCAGGCCCATCCTTTTTGTCTTTCATAGACTCTAGCAAATGAAAAAAGTATAAACCCTTTGACTTCGGAAGGAAGTTGACTGGCACTGTAAAGACTTTCGATACCATCACCTGATGTCCCTACTGCTATTTGTGGGTCCCACTTCCTTCTATAGCTTTTGAAGCGACATCAAGGAGCACAAAGCCATTTTTGGTTGGTGCACCTATCTTTGCACCTGTTCCGCCAAAAAGACTTTGGAGACCCAGTGGTACCGGTACCCCAGATATAATATGGACTATGGACTTACAGTTAATGTTTTACTGTATGTTTTATTATATGTTCCACATATGTTATTATAGTGGTACTGTATCTAGTGATACCAGACGGAGAGTGATCTGTCTCCAGCCTGTGTCCTTGAGCTCTTCAGTTGCTGTGAACATTTGCTTCAATTCCGCCCCTGTGCTAATATACATCTTTGCATTAGAACTGTTATTCAAAAAATAAGGGCTGAATGCTCTAAAGCCCTCTCCCACCTTAAACCTTTCTCACTGACTGCCTCACACCTCTGGAATGCCCTTCCCCTCAATATCCAACTAGCATCCTCTCTATCCACTCTCTATCCCACCTCAAAACACACCTGCTTAAGGAAGAATATGAGTAGCTCCATGGCTGTTAATTAACACCTCATATATAAACCTTGGCCCCTTGCAGACGCACTTACCAGAATGCCCTCCTATTGTCTCTGTACGTTTTTCCTACCAACCAATTAAATTGTAAGCTCTTCGGAGCAGGAACTCCTTTTCCTAAATGTTACTTTTATGTCTGAAGCACTTCTCCCCTTTATGTGTTATTTATATTATTTGTTATTTATATGATTGTCACGTGTATTACTTCTGTGAAGCGCTATGTACATTAATGGCGCTATATAAATGAAGACATAGATACACACATACATACATATATCAATGGTACTTAATGCAATTGCAAAGTGAATGAATTATGACTTCATAAACAGTGAATACAATTACTAATCAACAATAAAGTACTAATCAACAATAAAATACTGTGCAGTGATTAATTGATATGTTAAAGTGATATTCACAGTGATGAGAAACTTGGGGAGCACGGAGACCAAAAAATAGGAATAGAGAACATACAATGGTATAATATTGTTTGTAACAATGTTTGTGTGGGTAAAGCTGATAGATCCATACTCACGTTCTCTATATCCAATATAGGCAAGACCCACCGTGGCAATCTTTCAGGTGTATTCCATTTTCTCATAGGATGCAGGTATTATGCCTCCAGATCAATCTCAGAAATGGAAGAGAAAGATAAAGTGCAATAGTGCCGATGGTACTGAATAAAAAGGTACTTTATGTCTAAAAAAAAAATCATCTAAGTGTACACTCACACTTTTCACAGTTTATAACAGCATTTTAAGATATTCAATCTGTATTTAGAAATGCAAAGCATCTGCAGTCTCACCGCCGTCGGCCCTTATCTCTGTATCTCCCGTGACTCATTCATGTCACTTCCAGTTGATTTGTCTCCGGTTGATCAGCAAACAGCAACCCAACGCGTTTTTTTCGGTTGACTTTGTCAGGGGTTGTGATTGGCTATTTCCTATGAGCTATTTAAATACCCTCCACAGGCTTCTCTGTTTCATTAACTTAGCTGATAACAGCCATTACCTTAGTAATACCAGAGTTCGAGCAGCAGCGGTTAGCATGATCTGCAGCAATGCCATGGGCTCAAGGTCACTGACTGGCAGCCTGGCAAGGTCATCTGGTTGTTGATATAATTTAATAAAGTTGTGGCCTTGTTTCCCCAAAGAAGCATTGTGTGTTTATTTAATTCAAGGCAGAGGAAAGAGCTCTAAAGCTGGCACAGGTCATGATACTAATATTAAAACGTTAATCTAATTTTCCTGTGTGAGTTGAATCTATAAAAGCATGCATTTTAGTTTGAGAAATGTTCAGGAATTTGGGTGATGCTTATGTAGCCATGGCTGGTTCTGGCTATGCATCTGCTGCTCTCCTGTTATGTAAGTCCTGGTAGCTGCAGGCTGTAGCAGGCTATCATCTTGGGTTTTCCCCATCATCTGGCAGCCTCTCTGAGTGACAAGGGTGGAGGTGGAACTTGGTCTGTGTACAGCCAATCCGGGTGCAGACCTTATGCCCTCACCCACTGCACTAAGGAGGAAGCCATTCCAAATTATTAGTCAGTCCAAGTCTCTCCCTCAAGGGAGTGAGACGTGCCTCAGCCCCCTCAGGGGGGCTTGATAGAACATCAATCAGGCGTCAATTCTGCCAGGAGGCCTATGCACCATCCAGAAGCCTGGGGGCTTTAGAAAGCATACAACCTCAATGAGACTCCCGGTGAAGTCAAGGAGCATGGTCAGCTAGCTGAGGAGCTCCCGTCACCCTCACGAATAACTCGCTAGAACGAGCGATCCAAACCACAAAAAAACGCACAGACAACATAGTAAACAAGGAGGAAGATGCCGGTACGGCCAAAAGGGAAATAGGGCCCAGGAGTCACAAAGTATTTCACTCCAGCACATCGCCCCATAGAACAGTGCGGTGACTCCCAAGATGGCGCCGAAGAAGCAGCCCACGTGGCCCTAACGGATGCAGCCCCCGAATTAGGCTCATCAGAAATACAAGAAATAGGGTTGAATAAAAGCTATTTCGAAGCCCTGTTCCACAGAATGCACAAAGAATTGCGCAAAGAAATCCAGTCAGATATGAACATCGCGCAGGAGGGTCGGAGGACAGAGATACACGGGCTAATAAAGCGCACTGATGTGCTGGAGCACAATGTCACCAATGTAATAGGTTCATAGCACACCACAGAAGACGAAGTCATAAGACTAGGCCAAGAAGTCACTGAACTGAGAGACGCCCTGGATAAGCAAGAAGACAGAGACCGAAGACAAAATCTGAGAATAAGAAATATACCTGAGACTGTCTCTGCCGAAGTACTCCACACCTACCTTCGCACCTTATTCCTGCAACTAGCCCCAGACCTGTGGGATCATGATCTCCAAATGGACAGGGCGCATAGGGCGCATAGGGCGCTGGGCCCCAAACCTACAGATCGAGAGCGATGCAGGGACGTAATAGTAAAGCTCCATGCATACTCAGCTAAAGAGAGGATCATGGCCACAAGCAGAAGAGATGGAGATATCCAAATTGAGAACATCCCCCTCCAAATCTTCAGCGACTTATCAAGATCCACGTTGGAAAAGAGGAAAGGGATGAAGCCCCTTACGAACATTCTGCAAGAAAGAGGCATTACCTACCGCTGGGGCTTCCCCTTTAAGCTGATCGTCATGAAGAATGGATGCCACTTCACCATTTCCAGACTGGGGGACTCCTAAAAGCGCTGGGGCTGAGCCAACAACACGACCGCAGAGTACCATCAAAGCCTCCCACAAACAACGAGGAGACAGAGGTTCCTCGGGCCTCTGAACGGCTGGCCAACCAGAGAAACCCAGGGGTCCCAGAAAAAAGAGCATACCAGCAAACTACGCTGGCGGCTTCCCCAGAGAGATCAACGTAGGAGTATGAACCGGCTGGTCCGACTCCACACATACCTGTGATGCTTCGCCCATCACCCCCCTTCACCGCCAGAAAAGCAGCCCAAAAGAAAAGAAAGATGAGGTATCATCACATCGACCCCTCATTGAACAGAGGCAGAAAAATCACTGTAACCTCCGATCCACTCATGGAACCCATCCCAAACACCTGCGCCCCCCCTCCCCCATGAAGCTCCGCCCTTACAACCAAGCCCCCTGCCCAGCAACTGATCAACGCAGTACTGACCCCTCGCCCCCCATCTCCCCCTACCTCTCCCCCCCAGCTCCTCGTCCACCCACCCATCCCCCCCCCCTTTCTTCGTCCCCCCAGCTTTTCCCTCCCCTCCCACCCACAAAACACGTCCAGCGACCCCACAAACAAGCTCCCAATAGTCCGTCCCCACCACCTCCCCACCCTGGAGGTTAATCTCGCCCTACTCACCTTTCCGGAATGTCCGGGGGAAGTCTGGGTGTCCCCCGTCCAGGCGAGTCTGCACTGTCTCGGTGTCCGTCCGGGGATCTTGGAGCGGACACTCAGGCAGTCACGACAAAGGAGGATACGTGCCACTCTGGCCCACGTTAACATCAGAGGCCGCTCCGGCAATCTCCATTGCCGTAACAAGCGAGACTGTTATAAGTACTTGGAACCCGACTGCACGGACAGGAGATGCTTAACCCCCGCACTCCCCCCACTCCCCCCCTCTCTCTGGACAATAAACTGCAGTAACAGGCCCACTTCACTACGGCCCGAGAAGCCCAGGTTGTATAAACCCTCCGCCCCCTTCCTCCCCGGGCTAATGCCAAAATGCTCCCTGAATCATGTTAACAGATATAAGACACAAATCTTAAGAAGTGAAATGCAAATACTATAATTTCAGACTGTACCCACAACCCCTATACCACGCCCCATCCAATTTCCCCTTCCCATATCCCACCTCCTGACCCCCACCTACCCCCCCCCCTTGAATCCCCCCTATCCCCCCCCCCAACCTGCCCGCTCTCAAACCCGTCCCTTCCCCCCCCCACCTTATTGTCAAGATATAAGCAACAGCCGAAAGAAAAATGCAAATACTGTATGAAAAATGCCAAGTGATCCTGTCAGCAAGAGCGGCGATGAGTAGACATTAGCAAATGTTAAGTCAGCTCACGTTGAATGTCTAAATAAGATAAGACAGAGATGCATTCACCTTCCGCACAGCGGCTTCCCTCCCCCCCATGTTAGCTAAGACATGCCAGATAAGCATCCACCCCCTGCTCAGAGGCTCCCCCCCTCCCCTCTCCCCCCTCCCCGCTACCCCCCCTCCTCCCCTCTCCCCCGCCCCCCCCCCTCCTCCCCTTCCCCCCCTTCTCCCCCCTCCATCCCCCCTATAATAAGAGACCCAAGTCTCAGCCTAGAGGGACACGCAAACGTTATGTGAAAATGTCTGATGTTGTAGATATCGTGTCAGAGGACAGAAACAGTGTTGATAAGTAGATACTAGGATTTGTCAAATCAGTGCAGAATTGCGGTGCAGCCAAGACGTCAGATACACATTCACTCCCTGCACACAAGAACTCCCCCCCCCTCACCCTCCCCCCTGTCATCTCCCTGCCCCGTCCCACTCCCACTCCTCCCCCTCCCATCCCCACCTGCCCCCCAACCCCCCCCCACCCCCAACATGAGAGGACCGAAGCACCTCGCAAACCGAATACGGAAAGACATAAAATAGATAGAAATGCACTAACAACAGGCCCACTGCAACAATAAGGCGGGTTGAAAAGGAGGGTACATCCACAATATGGCAATATAGACCCCATAAATGTTTGCTGTCAAAATGCATGTTTTATACAGGTTTCGCATCCTCCAAAAGTTAATGTTTATGTGATGTTGTTCTGAAATGTTTAAAGGACGCCACACTAAATGGTTCCAGCAGAAGTGGTTTTATGTAAGCTTATTTACAGAGGGTGTGGGACCCTCTCTCCAGTCTCCGACCATGTTCTGTGTACTGGAAGGATCTCTAGGGGTACTAAACCCCCACACCTCTCTCGCCCACATGAGAGAGACTAACTTTCAAGGGCCACCTAAAGGCCAGACGACCCCCACCCTTCCTATTGTGTCTCCCCCCCCCCTGGGGGCCCCACCCCATCCCCTCCACCCACCTAGACAAATCCACCCAATGCTCACTGGTGGGTGTAGGTTATACAAGTCTGAGTAGTAATCGGCAAATTCTTGTGCTATTTCCTTCTCTACATATGTTATTCTCCCTGTTTTTGTGCGGATTTTAGAGATCTGGGATGTGACCCGGCTGCCTGTTAATTTTGTGGCTAAAAGTTTGTCGGCTTTGTTTCCTTTGTCAAAGAAAGGGGCCTGTAACTCGGGAAGCAGGGGGTCCCTGGTCCACAAAGCAATGCGGTTCAGCTCAGGGGACCCACTGCTCACTGTACAGTATTATTAAAAAAATATTCATGCTGATTCGCTACCATAGCAGATAGCCGCAAAGGTAAGTAACGAGTCTTTATTGATATGGGTGTTTTACTCATAGTGTAGATGTGCAGAGGGTCTCCGGAGCTGAACCGCTTTGGTTTCAGGTCCGGGGACCCCCTGCTTCCCGAGATACAGGCCCCTTTAGGGGGTGCCGGTATCCCTCTGCTTTGTTTACATTCCGCGGTCACGTGATCGGGACCTTTAAATGCAGAGGGATACCGGCACCTCATAAAGGGGCCTATATCTCGGGAAGCAGGGGGTCCCCGGACCTGAAACCAATGCGGTTCAGCTCCGGAGACCCCCTGCACATGTACACTATGAATAAAAATGGTTTTAAAAATAATTTTTAATGTGCAGATGTTTGCGCCGAGAGAGCAGCGGATCTCTCTCTGCTGCAAACACAACTCGGCAGGGGACGGCTTCTCGGCAGCTTCTCGCCAGGCAGCCATCTCGCCACCGGTTACTAGCCATTTTATCAAATGGTGGTGGCGCATTCATTCACCAGGGATTCACCCCTTACAGCATACAGCGAGTTTAACACGCCAAAAACATGGCTAATTGCTAAACTGGCTAATGCATTTTTTCGCTGCTTACTGCATGATGCCCTTAGAGTCTTGTAAAAAACTCCAAATATCATGGTTCGGAAGAATAGTCTCCCTCAAAATTAATATTCTCCCAAGGCTGCTGTACTTCTTTCAAACACTCCCCGTAGTTGTCCCACTAGCAGCCATGATAAATATACAGGCCCTAATGTTCAAATTTATTTGGAATGATAAGAGACCGAGGGTCCCTAGATCGGTCATGCTATCACCAAAATCAAGAGGAGGTCTGGGGGTCCCCGATGTGGTCAGGTACTATCTCGCAGCCCAGCTGAAGCAAGCTGTAGTTTGGAATTGCGACCCGGCATCGGCCCGCTGGCTCGAGATAGAATCACATTACGCAGCCCCATCCACACTTAAGGTCCTCATGTGGTCCCAAGGAGGAAAAGAGGGAGGACAGAGGAGGTTTGAGCTCGGAGCAATGAGATGCACGTGGGATACTTGGACAAAAAGCAAAGGGAAATATGGCCTGCTAAACACCCCGTCACAAATCACCCCCATCTTTGGCAACCCGAACTTCCCGCCCGTGTGCTCCAAACAGCAATTTGACCAATTTCAGGGTCTTGGAATAAGGCTGGTGGCAGATCTGCTGAAAAATGGAGAGATCTTAACCTTCAAAGAAGTACGAGACAAGTACCAATCACAACACCTCCATCTATTCAAATACCTACAAATTAGACATTTTCGGATGTCTCTCGCTCAGAACTTCAAATTTCCCCCACCCACCAGATTCGAAACACTATGCAGTATAGACAGGTATCAAAGAGGCCTAATCTCTGAGATTTATAGGGGGATAGAGTCAGCAGCAGAATCCCCGACCCACCACTACATGCAAAAATGGTCTGTGGACCTAAACATACAAATTGACAAAGAGGACTGGGAGGATATCTGGGAGATGGCGGCTAAAACCTCAATCTGTACAGTAACAAAAGAAAATATCTATAAAATTTTATTTCAGTTGTACCTGACCCCGGCTAGACTGAGCCATATCTACCCCGGCACACCAGACATGTGCTGGAGAGGATGTGGTCAAAAGGGAGACATGGCCCATATTTGGTGGTCATGTCTGGAGATTCAGAGGTTCTGGGTAAAGATTCAGACGCTGCTCTATGAGACAACGGGGATCCCTCTCCCCCTGGATCCACTGTCCCTGGTGCTGAGTAAACCGTTCGACGACCTACCCCCTCCAATGAGTAGACTAGTCTCTGCAATATTGACGGTGGCCAGATACTCAATAGCAGCAGCCTGGAAGCAGGTCAAAGATCCTGCAAGAAACACGGTCATACGACGGGTGGACGAGGTAATGTCAATGGAAAAACTAACTGCCATTTTACACAAAAAAATGCCGCAGTTCTGGAACACATGGGATCCATGGATAGGCCCCCAGGGCCTGAGATAACGGGATAAGGCGAAAAAACAGAACGAGGAGATGAACTAAGGGGGACCTCCCCCCCCCCTGTTCTGTTTGTCTACCCCCCATCCCCCGCCACGCCCCCACACTTCCACCTCCCCTCTACCCTTACCCTCAACTTCCAAAAAAAGGAAAAAAACTATGTTGGCCAGTATTCACTCAGTGTTATCAAAGTTAAAAAGTTATATGTTGTTGTCCATAATGTAACCATGCCTGTAAATGACAATGCCAATAAAAAAGATTGATACAAAAAGAAAGCATACTTCCTCTGTTGTATAACATCTGCAGTGGAGGAATAAAAAAGCCCTTTTGTTTTATACACCCCTGCCTAAGTCTCAGTCTATTGGGTAGGGGTATGAGAGATATGTTTCACAGTGGGGACTGTGTCCAGTAAACCTGGAGCCTGCTGTGAATGGACGCGTTGCACCAGATTAGAATCGAGATTGAAGACAACCCTCAGCATCTCCCAGAACCTTACAGGTATGAAACACCACACCCCCGTTAGCAAAAGGCCAGATCTGCCAGAGGGGGAAGGGGGGGAAGCAGCGCTACACTTACAACACATCCCATGAATGTGTTTATAATGTAAACATCCTATTAAGTAGTATTGAGCATTAATTGTACTGCCTAGATTACATTCTACATAGATGTCACAGGGGAAGATCACATTATGTATTCCAAAAAAGCATTACATATTTAATTGTGACAAATGTTCTGTATCTAGTGGTTAACGCATATAATCGATTAGGCATGGGGAATTAAACTTGCTACTATGACTCAACCTCAACAAAGCTGTGTTTTGCTTCTGCTTGTAATGGCTCTGCTCTATTTATATTAATGTTACATACAAAAATTGAAGATCTGAAAATGGACATAACCATTTACAAACAACGCATTTACAAGCACAATGTCTAATGTTGTTTTTGTTGGCATAATATTACCATTTAATTATATGAGATCATTGTCAAAGTCTCTCATCAAACATGATGCTGGAGCTGAAATACTTTCTATAATCAAGTTAATGCACAGAACATGAAGTAATCTGTAATGTTTGAAAAACATACTTGAAATTAAATAATTGAATAGTCAATTTTAGTCAATTATATTGATTTTAATCAGCAGTGCAAAAATGTGCGACTCTCCTAATATTCATATTTTATGCATATATAAAGCACTCCAGTATGCAAGAAATTACATCTCTCTGTTTATTAAGACTGAATTGCCATGTTAATAATACATTATACGGTGATACTCACTTTATTCTTAGGTATCTTCAAGCAACATAGCAATTACTCTACAGGGTATATAACAAATGCAAACAAAAAATGAGTGTGCTGAGATACCAACACCCTAGTTATAAACACTGTGATGAACCCCTACTTGGGTTAAACTTTATGGGTCTCTCAATCTCGGAGAATGGGTGGGTGATAATGGGAGGAATGAAGGGTGTGGATAAGAGTTGTATGAAGTGTAATCAGAATCCATTCAAATAGATCAGGGCATTTATGAAATCTACAAAAAAGTGAATCAAGGCGCTAACTGGTGTAGAGAAAATGAATATATAAAATAATATATGTGCTGTGTCAGCTGCCTAGGTGAGGTGCAGAATCTCACAACGCCACAAGAAGTGACTAACAAGAAGAAAGACACTCGGGCGCATGGACGTAGCTGATAATTGAAGTATTATGGTGTACCAAGTAATCTTCAGATTGAGCAGATAAAACAATATATTAATACGAAACAAAAACTGTTTAATAAAATATTCTAAAATAAGCACAAAAAACTCCCATTTATGGAAGTAAATAAAATATGTAGGCCTGTAACTGCATTAAGCAAATCCCGCATTAATGCATGAATATAACAAAAACAATATACCCAAAACTTGAATTGGATCTCAAAATTATTGGGCCACTCCTAATGTTAATGCTAGTTAACTCTAGTCATAACAAAAAGATTTGATGTACAATTGGATTGTTTTTCCACATAAGTTGGTTACTTACACGGACTGCAGTACAAAATTCTCTGGACATAAGAGATAAACACTCAAAGTGGTGTTTATTGTGTCAAAAAACAGTACACCATAATACTTCAATTATAAGCTACGTCCATGCGCCCGAGTGTCTTTCTTCTCATTTATGAAATCTAATGTCAGTTCATGGTTTCATCATATTTTATATATAATGTAATATGCTCAGTCCTCCAATTGGTATAGCTGATAGATGAAAACACATCCGAGTTACAGATAGACAATCGTGTTCACAGGTATTTAAAAGATAAGAAACTACTTTCAACCAAGTTTATGAACACTGAAACTGTAAAGAGTTTAACAAAATTGTTTGCAATCTTGTAATATGACTTTAGTTTTTATGCTCTGCATACCTATTTTATTGATGTAAAATGAGGTTATTTAGTGTATCACATTAATCACTTAATGCTGCAGAATGTTGCCCTCTCCTGGAGAAATTCACACAAGGGGTTAAATGGCCCAATCAAATATATGAGTCTTGATTATAATTGAATTAGAATCGTGTGATTATAAAAGGGAGCAGACATTCCTGATCAGTATCCCTGAGGAAGCCACTTTTGCTGGTGAAACACGTAGGAGGAGCCATCAGAGGGACTCACAGCACTGAGCAGACTTTCAACTGCTGCTCAGGATCCTTGCCAGCCCACTACAGACACAATCCTGCAGCCTGGGGAATCCTCTGCTTGTGACGCTTCATATCCGGTGTCTGACGTCATATCTGGGTCGACCAAAGAGAGGGGAAGAGGAAGCCATCCGCTGCAGCTAGGCCGGGAGAAGCACTCCATTGAGGGTTACTCCCAGGGGATGAACACCCCGGCCACAGCAGGTAAATCTGGTGGACAACATCGGCCCTCGACTGAAGGACACAAGGGACTGTCAGAAGGAAGGAGTTTAATTCCCACATCAGACATACCAGCAGCAATCCAACCCATAAGGCAATATCTGTTTTTTAAAACTCTATTTAGATGTGTCCTGGTATTGGACATCTTGCATATGATAGTACAAAATGCATATGATAGTTCAAAATGTGGATAGATACTAGAAAAACCTCTTTAATGAGGTTGGGGTAATCATTGACTTGAACGGGAGTTAATGTTGCTTCGGTACGCCACTAACACCTCACAACACATGATGCAACAGCCCCACAAAGCATTGGTACTGCAAGACCTCACCTGTAGTGCCGCGTTAGCAGAGGCCTCATTTTAGTACAAACAAAACAAAGGTTTTCCAAAGAAGAGTGTCCTGTGTCCTCTCCTTGCGACCATGGGCAAGCCAATCCATCTCCCTGCGGAAGGCATGAGTGGACGCGGATGTTTCAGCCGCAAGGTAGGTAATTAGCATTTGAGTAAGGGGTTTTAAGGGTAAGGGGATCGGGTAAGGTTTTTAGACTGAGGGTTTTTTAGGCTAAGGGGACCGGATTAAGGTTTATAGATTATGGGGGTTTTAGGGTAAAGGGACCGGAGTAAGGTTTTTAGGGTAAGGGTTTTTTTAGGCTAAAGGCTAAAATTAGGGGCTTAATTTAGCAGTGAAGCGGCCGGGGGTGAGATGTCCCTGCGGTGAGGTGAGTGGAGGCAAAATTACGGCAGCGACTGGGTCGTGGCAAAATAGACGTGACCAAACATCCTGGACTGATCTCCCTGTCCCTCAAGCACCAAAAATAGATTGTAAGCTCTGCAGGCCAGAGACTTGTGCCCCCAAACATTCTATGTACAGAGCTGGATACACTGTCAGTGCTATACAAGACAAAATAATAATTATTACTATGAAGAGCAACTGAAGTTCGGCATGATCTGTACCATAAAACCTATCATAGAAAAAATGGACATAAACATGTGGATTACGAAAGAAAGTAAGAGAAAAAAGATAGAAACTTTTAAAAAATGACTTGATAAATGCACAAAATTTTGATAACATTTTCAATCAAAGGTTGTAAGAAAATCAGAGAAAATCACACATGGCATCTGAACGCCAGCCATTTACCTAAGCCCATAGGTCATGGGTTGACAACTCCAGTCCTTAAGGCAGGGGTGCTCAAACTACCTACGCTGTGCCCCCCTTGCCTGTTTCCCCCCTGTGTGGTTCCCCCCACCTTACCTCAAATGCAGCGTCAAATGACGCAAAAGGTCATGTGACATCACGTCACATGACCCGTGGCATAATTTCATGACACGTTGCAATGGAGATGCGTGGACGGAAGCGGGGACTGAAGCCAATTAAAGCCGGTTAAGTGAGCCACGCCCCCCAAAAAAGTCTCCCAGGTGGCACGCCCCCCAGTTTGCGCACCCCTGCCTTAAGGGACACCAACAGGTCAGGTTTTAAGGATATCCCTGCTTCAGCACCGGTGGCTCAATCAGTGGCTCAGTTGAAGTAGGTGTAGCCACCTTTACCCCGTGTCTTGGGTGACTATGTGTGGTGCGCTGTTACCTATAGGCTCACAGGAGGCCTGATTTTCTGCTGCAGGGAGCCTGGGGCGTACCTGGTTCATACGGTGACAGCGCCTCCACCTGTGAAGTATCCTAGCACTGCTGGATACCCCTTACATAGGACCCAATACAATAAACACACACACTTGTGTATATATATATATATATATATAAAAGGTTTACTGAACAGCAGATAAGAACAGATATATAACTGAATAACATATGTACTGCATGCCTCACTCGGCTGTAACCCCACAGTACCACAACTGCCTTGTCCACACCCTGGTGGGGTTTTCCCCCATACTACTGAGGTGCCCTGGGCACCTAACCACCCCTGGTGTCCACAGGAGCCAACCCACCCAATGTGTGTGTGACAACACTAAGAGTGTTGTTGTTGTTGGTGCACTTGTTGAGGTACCTGCCCAGGTGCTCCAGCACCCTGGTATGGCCGAAGAGCATAAAGGGATCCGCTGATCCAGCGACATAGTCGTCAGCTAATCCTCCACCTCTGCGTGGGGTGGACTCCCGCTGAAGTGTCCCACATTGAAGAGAGTCTCTAATTCATTGGTGGTCTGGTCCCAGACCACAAGTCACAGATACTGTGCGGCGTTGTGCTGTGTCACTGACACTCGGCAACTACAGGGGCAGTGTTCCTATCTATTGAGCCTGTCCCTGTAGCAGCCACAACCTTTTGGGGGAGTCGGGGCCTAGCTGGGGCCTATAAGGGGGTCTCTGGCCTAGTGCAGGGGCCTACTGACACCCTGCACACACATCCTCACCCTTCTGTGTCCCAGCTCTGACTGAAGCGCGAGGTCTGAGTGCACAAAATGTATCCACCTTGTTGCAAGGAAATCCGGGAGCCCTATTGGCTGTTGTGTACCACTTGACATTGTCCCAGGGGCTCATGGGACATGTAGTACCCGTGAAGGGAGCCACCGCGGACCTCCAGTGATCCGGGTGCCTCTCCTGGTTGCCCGCAACTCGCCTTCAGTTTCCCTGGCTAGACGCACTCTCCCCAGCCTCTGCTGCCAGCCGCAGCCGCCCAGGAGATAAGAGAGAAAGGGGACCCTGGGGGGACCTGGCCACCCAGGGATATCTGACAACCTGGCCTGTTGGTGGTCCTTGAGGACTGGAGTTGACCTCCCCTGCCATAGGTAGTGCGAAACATACAGGAATGGAAACTTTTTGTGAGAGAGTGAATTTATTCTGATACCGTATTTACATTGTAGTTTTGCGTAACTGCCTTTCTGTTGTTTTAACAATAGTTTGTGAGCAAATGTTGTGCCCTGTGATATTGTGTGTGATTGTGCTGTGCATCTACAGATGTAGCCAATGATATTACCCTTGATAATGCACAGGGTGGTGTTAACGCCATAGCTGTATTTACTGCAATATGTATTGCAATTTTTATTGTAGTGCTATTATTATTGTGTGTGCCATCTCATTAATGCATTCGTTAATTTTTATTGAATTACTTCCGTTAACTGTATCTTATCCAGTGTGGTCATCTGTATGAGTGATTGTGTGAAAACATTATGTGAGGACTTTAACGAGGACAGTGGTTTCCACCTGGGTACCATGGAACCCTAAGACATGACCAGGGTACCCCTGAGAAACTTGTAATGGGGACATTTTACTGTCATATATTCCCATGCTATTTTCTTCCATAACTCGAAAAAGTTAATACATGATAAACTGTAATGGTATGTAATGTATATATAAACCTGTGATTGTGTTTGAAAATATAATCCCTACAACTGCAACAGAATTAGCATTTTTCAACACTTACTCAATCCTGTTTATACAGCCAATTCGCCCTGTCTTCACTGCTTCGTTTTGGTGATGATTTCAATAATGAGTACAGTGAAGCTGTCAACACCTTTTTCTTAGATAAAAATTACCTTTGGACTTTTTTGAGTATGACTCTAATGGGCAGATTCATCAAGCGCCAATACTGGTTGGCGTACCCGATTCAGAGTTTATTGCAATGGACATGAAGAAGATATTCACAGTTGATTGTTTTTGGCAAAGTTTCAAATCCTAACAAATATTTCTCCACCAGCAAATAACCAACATTTGCCCCATACACATACTTATGTGAAGGTTTTGCCCACCCCTTGTCACCAGCCAAAAAAGCAATAAAAAGAAACAGCTTGGATCAACAATTTACCTGTATAAAATGTTGAACCAAATAAAATTGTTGAACCATATGTCTGATTTGTTTAAAAGTGTGTATGTGTGTATATGTGTGTATATGTGTGTATGTGTGTATGTGTATATGTGTGTATGTGTGTATGTGTGTGTATGTGTGTGTGTGTGTGTGTATTTTGTTTTTTTTAAACCAGAAAAAGGAACCTAATAGCACATATGTAAATACACATTTGTATCCACAAGCTTCATGGTGCTTGTACTGCCAAATGTCTTTTCCCACTAAGGGGTCTATTCTAGTAGCTTTGATAATTTTTGCTGCCATCTCAAACTATGTGGTTTGTCATTTGTGTCATCACGGTATTCAGAAAGAATCTGAAACCATTTCCACAAGTCTCAAACCGTGAGGTAGGAAAATTCCAATACCGTACAGCATAGCATCGATGGTATCTGAGCCTCACTCAAAGTTCTCCCCCGTACGATCTGGCTGCGATACTGCCAAAACACATACACTACCGACACACTTTATTGAAGTGTGGTCGGTACCGCAAGCCGGGAAATCTCCCGGCTTGCTAGTGGCCGCCCCTCGGCGTGCCGCGCGTCATAGACGCGCGGTCACGCGTCATCGGGAGCGTGCGCCCCCTGCACGCGTGTCCAGGGGCTCCCCGAGGGAGCCCTGGTGTCCCGCGATTGCGGGACAGCGGCAGGGGGTTCCGGGGGACCCGGCGGACCCGGCAGCGGTAGGGAGAGCGCCCCGATCGGAGGGCGCTCTTCCGCTGCTTCGGCGTGCGCCCGTCACACTCGGGCGCGCGCCAGGCTACTGCTGCGGCACAGAACGGGCAAATGCTCGAATAAACTGTGCCGCAGCAGTACAAGAGCATTCACAAGCCATCCTTCCAGGAAACCAATCCACCCATCAAGGCCCAATTGTACATACATCCTAAAATTTCTAACTTAAACACACTCTAAAATAAAAATATTGAGTCTTTGAAAGAAGAAATGTGAAAATGAATGTTCTGATTAAGACTGGGCCTCAGTCTGGTGTCTTATTTTCCTCAGGGGTTAACGGTCAGGGTGTTTCATTACCCTTGAAAACGTTAACTTGAAGAGGCTGTGCTTTGGGTGACTTGGGTGGAGCTTTATGTGTGCCACGTGGATCCAGTAAGAGCCCTCTGCCACTTTAATTGCTGTAAGTGGTGGTTAGTATGGGCCTTTTCATCTGGGATGAAGAGCATGCTTGCGTAGGAAATATTTGACTATTAACCCCGTCTCGAGTAGGTGCACTTTCAACTTTGTCCTAGAGAGACTAAAAAATTGTATTAGTTGCATACAATACTTATTGTTTTATTACCAATAACATGGTTCTTAATTTGTTCCTTTGGACTGCTGATAGTCATGAGTCATTCCATAAGTGTCTCATAGGAAGATAATTTATACCTAGGAATAAATTCTTGTATCAATGAGTTTACTACTGTCTTAGCATTCGCATATAGACAGAGGTATCCCCTATTAATGTTCCTCAAATTAAAACCTAAGTAGCCAATGTGAACCTGACTTTGCTACAATCTAAGTTCCTAAGACTTGGTGCCCCAGCCATTGCCAAACCAATTGCTTCCATAGTTAATTCTATCCTGTCTCCAGGCCATATCCCTAAGACCTGGAAAACTGCCAGAGTTGTCCCAATCTTCAAAAGTGGGAACAATAAAGACTGTCTCAAACTACAGGCCAATCTCTCTTCTCCCAATACTATCCACAGTCATGGAAAAAATATTCACTCCCAATTAAGCAATTATTTTACCAATACAAATTTCCCTAGCCAATTCCAATCTGGCTTTTACCCAAACACTCCATTGTAACTATTCTGCTAAAAGTTTGAAATGCCTTGTATACCCTGTTCACTTATGTAACTGCTTTTGCAACTATGTATTTAACCCTATGCTCAGGACACACCCAAAAACCCCAGAGGCGACTGCCAATTCACCACTTCCTGGCAAACCATTCTAGATTACACAGCAATTTTGACAATAACTTCTGCTTATGGACACCTTTGGAAAAATAAATGGTTAAAAGTAATAAAATACATCACATTCAGTTAATAGACAAACGATTTTGTATAGGATTTCACACTAATTTCTTGTAATATAATTTCTTTGCACAGTGCCGAGTACACGGTCAGCTTTATATTTTTAAAGACACTCCGCATTTGACTAAAAAAAAAAAAAAAAAATTCAAAGCTTGTTACCGGGCAAAAAGCCAACTTGTTTCTAGGCATTTCGCCAAATGACCCTGAACAGATAAGATAACGGCACAACGGCTTCTTCATAAACGAAATAATAATTATTGGATTTGAACTTTTGCTTAAAGTTAGATAAATGGAGCTCTATTCAGAGCCCTAAAAACGACATTTTTTTATGGCCTCTCAAAAATTAAATAACCGGAACATTTATATAGATGAGGTTAGACCACTTCTTAACACACACATAGATCCCACACGCTCATGCTATGTCCCTCCACTCATTCTATTTAATGCCTTCTGTTTGAACTCTCATACTTTCACAGACTTCCTTCACTACAAATTTATGCTATCCTGTTTCAACTCTGCCCTTTCTCAAGCTAAACAAACCTACTTCTCTCCATTAATCAATACGCACAAGTCTAACCCACACTGACTTTTCCTTCATCTCACCTCATGACTTTGCTGACTATTTTAAGGAAAAGGTAGAATCCATACATCAGAACATTCCCTCTTTTTCCTCCTTCCAGCCTACACCGCTTCCTAACTCTCTTCCTGCTTTCCTTAACTCTTTTTTCACTGTCTTAGAGGAGAATGTTACCATCACTGTTGATCTCCTCTCCTCCCTCTACTCTCCTTCAAACATGCAACAGTTATACCATGATTCAAAAACAGCAAGCTTGACCCAACTGTCTTTCTAACTACTGAACTGTCTCCCTCCTGCCTTTTGCCTCTAAAACCTTTTGACCGTCTTGTATTCTCTTGCTTGCTCAATTTTCTCAACACCCATTCTCTCCTTAACCCTCTACAATCTGACTTCTGCACTGCTCCCTCCACGGAGACAATTCTCACTAAAATAACTGATGACCTATATACTGCCAAAGACAGAAGTCATTACACTCTGCTCATATTACTCAACCTCTCTGCAGTATTTGCCACCATGGACCACATTCTTCTCTTTTCTCTGTACACACTTTCTCTAAGTGACCTAATAACATCTCTTGGGTTTACATATCACCTCTATGCTGACGACACACACATTTACTGTTCAACCCCT
The DNA here is from genome assembly GCF_040206685.1 of Ascaphus truei. Classification (NCBI taxonomy): domain Eukaryota; kingdom Metazoa; phylum Chordata; class Amphibia; order Anura; family Ascaphidae; genus Ascaphus; species Ascaphus truei. The sequence goes on from NC_134484.1 coordinate 335,044,587, forward strand.
GACCTTATACCTGCTGTACAAATCAAAGTTTCTGAATGTCTTTCTGTTATCTCATCCTGGATGGCCCTCCTTCGCTTTAAACTCAATATGGGAAAAACAGAGTTCCTCATACTTCCTTCCAAACCTGACCCTACTACCTCTTTCCACATTACTCTTGGAAGTACCATCTTTCATCCAGTAGCCCAAGCAAACTGCTTAGGGGTCACACTAAACTCCTCTCTCATATTCTCCTCTCTCATTCAAAACATTTCTATACCCTGTCGCTTTTTCCTCCACAATATCACAAAGATACACCCTGCCCTCTGTTGCTTGACTGTTAAAACTCTGATTCAAGCCCTCATTCTCTCCCATCTTGATTACTGTAATCCCCTGCTATCCCGCCTTCCTGCCTCTTACCTGTCTTCCCTACAATCTATCCTAAACGCTGCTGCCAGAATCACTCTACTCTTTAAACTCCGATTCTGCGTTTCCCCTCCTGAAATCCCTCTCCTGGCTACTAATCAAATCCTACTGTCTCTGTACGCTCTCCCTACTTGCCAATTAGATTGTAAGCTCCTCAGAGCAGGGACTCCTCTTCCTTAATGTTAATTTTATGTCTGGATCACTTATTCCATGACCTATTACCTTTACCATTTGCTACCTATAAGATTACCACGTGCACCACTCCTGTGAAGCGCTATGCACATTAATGGCGCTATATACATAAAAACATACAATACAATATATAATTCAAACAATGCTTGTGAGCTTTTACAAGCATTTTTTTTTAAACAAAAAATATTCCCAAACATATCCTAATCCTATAGAAATAAAAATGAAATGTGTTTTACTGATTACACACAATACAGAACACACAATACAAAAACTTCTCTCATATACAGCCAAACAACATCACAAAAATAACGAACAAATAAAAGAAAAACATTTCTCACCTATTACAAAACAATTTCATCCTGCAACTACATTAATACAAATGTCCTCTTTCTTTATTCTCATAAATAACCTGAATTTAAAACTACTTTGATGCTCTGGAGTTTTGAGTTAACTTTCATATCTTTTGCACATTCCTCGAGCTGGAGAAAAAGGTGGGGGCACGATCTGTGCTGCTGTTATTCTGATGCTCTTTCTTGCAGACATTTGAGAAGAAGGAAAAAGAATATTGTATCTCCTGGTTTTAAAAACCTTATCCGCCTGGCCAAAACGAATAAACCTTTTAAACTTTCACCAGTGACAGAGCTGAATATATGCCCTCTCTTTTCCGCAATTTTTAATCCTTCTATACTTGATGTACACCTTTTAAAACCTTTTAAAAATTTAGACTTCATTGTGAGCAAATAATATTCGTATTTTTGTAAGTACTTGCAAGATTTTGGATGGTGATTTGTGTACACGTGATACTTAGCATGGTTTATCTTTCACAAAGGTAATCATTCAGGAAAAATTCATTAGGGTATCAAATCCATCTGACAACTCTCCATTAAGGGCATAACAATTTTACTTACCGGCACTGAAACTTGTGTTTATATCAGGAAATGACTTATTGGGGATATGGACATCGAGGATAAGCTTATGCTTGCACACCTGATTTTCTGCCGCTTCTGTCAGCCGGTCATGCCATGCATAACTTTAGCCACAAAAACCTCATAAAATCCAAAGATTTATACTGCCACAGACACACAGGGATTACTGAAAGTTAGAAGGTTCCACTATGAGCCTTTGCGTTCGCATTCTTACAAATAAGAAAACCGGTGCGGCTGCCCATAGGTTCACGCTTCTTTCCATAGTAACTTATTGCAAACAAACTTTTTTTTTTTACTTTGGGGTGGCGTGTTTTTCACTGGGACTTGCATGTGTTTTTTCATTGGCCAACAAAATATTTATATTGTCTCTTTTTTATCTCTGTATCCATTCTTTATTATTTTTGTCTGCAGACACAACCTCTAATGGCAAATTTTGAGAACTTTGGTCTCCCATTATTCTCCTGCTACAGTAACCAGCGCAAACTGATTGCGTACAACTCCTGTTACAATAATCAAATTTAATTGATCATGTATAATTCTTTTAGTATGTTATTGATAAAACAGAGTAAACATACAATCAAGGAAAAGTCATGACAATCTTGAAAACAATCCCTTAAGCATACAAACACTCACCTTCATAACCAAAACACCAAAACTTTTAACGGGACTCTCACCTTAGTCCCTAACAAAACATTACAACTCTTACACTTTAATATGGATACAGGAGCAGAGATTAATAAACTCATTTGAAACTGCTAGGTAACCCGTCAACCAGATTGAGACACTCTTGCAAAATCCATCTCTCTACACATCACTCAAAACATTTTTTAAACTCAGGCTTTCCTCAAAAGGTGCCTTTTACCTTGATTCTTTTGAGCGCTCAGGTTTGAGTGACCGAGGAGTGTTTTTTTCAGGTGCTCAGCTTCCGGTATATTTGGGTTCCTATTCGGAGCGCCATCTGTGAAAAGTATGAATAAAGAAACAAATCTGAGGATTATTGCAGAATAACAAATGAGTTTATTTTGTATACATATGCACACATAGAAGGAAGTTTCAAAATAAAACTTCCCCAACGACATATTGGCCTACAAGCCATATTTATACCAAAATACTAAGCCCACGCCCCCTATATGAGGTGGCGTGTGCGTCATCATATAAGCATATAAGATAAACAAAATAGGAATATGAGAACATTGCGTTAATAACATAACTGTAAGATTCATACTTAAAAATGAATTGAGTCAGCTATAATTCATTATACAGGCCGGTGACCTTTTCTCTTTATACGTGCTTTCTGAGAAAGGGTGTATATGACCATGAGAACCTCCCCTGAATGCGAGATGTGCCTGTTATCTATATTTTATTTTCATAACAGTGGCGCATTTCTCCCATCTCCAAGGTCTTATGGTTAGCTAAAAGGCTTATTATCACTAAAACTTTAGGAGCAGAAAAAAAAATGAGTCCCTTTCAAACTTCCATTCTCATTCCACTTTCATGCAGACAATAAACAAAATGTGTGACAATATCAGGAACCTAAGATGGATGCTGACTTAAAATGGCTGCTCAGACCCCAGTGCTGTTTATGTCAGACCCCCCACCCCTCCATAATGTACCTCTCAACTTTGTCAGCTGGTTGTACCCATATAAAAACAAAGAATGTTTAAAAAGGTAACTGATATTCAGGCAGTATCCCCAAGAACCTGTCTGCTATGTAGTCTCAGCATGCTGTGAACATTTATGTTGACAAAAATAAACAGATTGTAAGACATCAGCTCACTACTTTGGTGCAACAATGCCACAGAAGCAACAAATACATTGTGTTACAAGATAACCTTCATCATTAAATATCTAGTAGTCTAAAACAGAGGCTACAAATGTTCAATGTTGATGTAGGTTTTTCAAAGTACTGGTGAGTGATCATAAAATAAAAGTAACTATGATGGCAATAAGTCTGAGGACCCCTGTAGGACAGCTGCAGTCACAGATAGGTGAAATGTTGGTCCCAATGACTGAAAAAAACATGTGGAATGTAGAGAGAGAGGATTCTGAATGTTGCCATATTGGGCATTAAGGTCAGAATAACCAGGCAAGTACTAGGTACCGGTTCTTAAACATTTCACTCAATCACAAGCATGAATGTTTGATTTAGGCATGCATTAATTAACTGAAGTAGGTTTATGAATTTTGATGAATTGTCTTCCTTAATTATACACACCCTCCCAAAACAAGTTAGGGGGATTTCATGTTACATATGGTTTCTATAATATGGAGAAAAATATATAATACTAATAAGATTTATTTATATTCCAAAAGTTATCTCATTAACTTTCACCCTAAATGAAACAATGTTTTCATTACTATTTTTATTGCAAATCTAATAAAGTTTGTGAGATTTCCTTGAATTTGCAGATACAACAGTTTTTTAGATCATCCTGAAGATATTTTTCTGATTTCCCAGAAAACTGTCTTTCTTCCCAGCATGCAGAACAATTTTCTACCACATCTCCAATCACTAGCTGTTAGCTTAGCTCTGTTTTATACACTCCAAAAGATCTGTGCAATAAGTCAGAGATAATGTTTAACACCATACAGACTGATAAGTATTTTTCAGTCTGCTGAAATTACTGGCAGATGATAAAAAGCAGAGCCAGGAAAATATGACCCATAGTGGGGAACTCCCCACTCTGTTAGCACCACTTACTTTACACCTAGCCAACACATTTGTTTTTTTAATCCAGACACCAAAAGCATGTACGCATTACATACAGAAATGGAAACCCAATTACCCACAAACCTTTTTGTCAGTTTAAAAAATCCACCTGGAAGGCCAACACATTAGTCATGTCGCACACATCACATTTGTTTGCAACAGGGCAATGAGCTTAGTTCCTACCAACTTTAAAAATGAATATGGCAATCCCTTCAGGTCAAACTGTTTTTAGAAAAAGACAGAATTGCTTACTCTACAAAATTAATTGTATACTTTTAAAAATAAGCATTGGAATTTTCAGTAACATACAGTAAGAAGGCCGATTTGGCTATAAACTGTCCTAATATATTTGTGTCAAAAGATAAAACACATCGTAAATACAATGTTGATGCTGCACACCATACAATAATTTAGCAGATACTTGCTGTTACCGGTGCTCCTGGTCCCTGTCAATGAAAAAACTCCAGAATCAGCAAAAAAGGAGAGAGGTTCAGGGCATTACAGATTTCAAGAAAATTTATTAGATAAGCACAACGTTTCAACCAACAAGCGTGGTCTTTCTCAAGTGAAGATAGAAAATAAGTCACATAATGTCCACTATTTATAGCCCCCAATCCAGGTGAAATTACTTAAAATCTTCCGGTTTCTCCCACAGGCGTCTCTCAGTTCATTGTGCATGCGCGGGCATATCCGGATCCTCGTCGCTTCCGAGTGATGTCGTCATTTGGTCCATCCTGCCTTCCGATTGTCCTATCATCCCTCTGTGCTTCTGCAGTAGGAGATCTTGGTACCTCATCCAGGCGCATGCGCGAGCGCACATCAGGGTCCCTCTTCCTTCATAGTGACATCATCCCGTAATAGCGTAGTCTCCGGTTGGCCCGTCTGTCCCACGAAGTTCTATCATTCAATCTTCATGCCTGTTGTCAAGGGGATCCATATACCAAGTGTATCCATATACACAATGTGCAGCAGAGTCCCAGTAAAGTCCTTCTTATAATTTATCTTTGTGGGTAGTGGGCAGTGGAGAAAGGTTTTTTAGTTAGAAATTTTGGCCAAAACATCATAAGCTTGCACACCAAACGTCAAGGTAAACCATAATAAGTGCAAGTCCTACACTACACTGCATTTGTTCCCAATACCTCTGTATGAGGGGGAAGAACCATAATAGATTCATTACCTGCAGCAAGATGAGACAATCCACCATTAAAAAGGGGGAGTTGACGTGAGCTCTGGGGGAGGTGCCACAACCTCCATACAACTGATACCAGTCAGAAATTAATTAAACACACAAACCCAGCAAGCTCAAACGCCCACACCCTCCTAATCTTGACTATATGTAATGCCACATAGAGTGCAACTGGGCTGTGGCACATGAATATAGGAAAACACAGGGGGTGCCCAGTGCTACATCCAAATGACAAAACATACATGGTAATAATTACAAGAAATGATGCTTCAGTACTAATAACAATGCTAATGCTAATAATAAAATATGTTTTTTTAGTTAGAAATTTTGGCCAAACATCTACACTGCAGTGTAGTGTAGGACTTGCACTTATTATGGTTTACCTTGACGCTGGGTGTGCAAGCTTATGATGTTTTGGCCAAAATTTCTAACTAAAAAAAACATATTTTATTATTAGCATTAGCATTGTTATTAGTACTGAAGCATCATTTCTTGTAATTATTACCATGTATGTTTTGTCATTTGGATGTAGCACTGGGCACCCCCTGTGTTTTCCTATATTCATGTGCCACAGCCCAGTTGCACTCTATGTGGCATTACATATAGTCAAGATTAGGAGGGTGTGGGCGTTTGAGCTTGCTGGGTTTGTGTGTTTAATATATATATATATATATGTATATATATATATATATATATATGTATGTATGTATGTATGTATGTATGTATGTATGTATGTATGTATGTATGTATGTATGTATGTATGTATGTATATGTATATGTTATGGTGGGTAAAAAAAAGTGACCTAAAACCCTCCACAGTAAAGCATAAAGCAAACTGTAAATATTACTGTATATTCATTTGCATGTCTTAGACAGGTCTGCAACCCTGTCTTTCACCATTATCACCCAGCACACAGCACTTCCACTGCAGCAAGGGATTCTGGGAAATGACATGCAAATGAGCACACAGTGCCACCTTTTATCTCATGCTCACATTACATGAGCAACCCTTAGCCAATGCATGCTGCTTTAGACACAGCTTTTAATCAAGGGCTTGGGAGATGCAAAGCCAGCAAACCCACTCACAGACATGTTTCAACCTTGATGGATATCATCAGTGTGAGTTTGGTTGCTGACATTTGCTCAAATGAGAAGAGTCAGTAATCACCACACTTATTAAGGTTATGGTGGGTAAAAAAAAGTGACTAAAACCCTCCACAGTAAAGCATAAAGCAACTGTAAATATTCCTGTATATTCATTTGCACGTCTTAGACAGGTCTGCAACCCTGTCTTTCACCATTATCACCCAGCACACAGCACATCCACTGCAGCAAGGGATTCTGGGAAATGAAATGCAAATGAACACACAGTGCCACCTTTTATCTCATGCTCCCATTACATGAGCAACCCTTAGCCAATGCATGCTGCTTTAGACACAGCTTTTAAGCAAGGGCTTGGGAGATGCAAAGCCAGCAAACCCACTCACAGACATGTTTCAACCTTGATGGGTATCATCAGTGTGAGGTTGGTTGCTGACATTTGCTCAAATGAGATAAGAGTCAGTAATCACCACACTTATTAAGGTTAAGGTTAATAAGTATAATATATAAATATATATATAATGTGGACACAGTGACAAATATATGAGCAGTAACATGGATGTTTATGTTTCTTTAAACGTATTAAAGATGTTACCTAGCCCTGGTATTTTGGTTTTGTCTAAATTGTGCTTGTTTTGGTTTTACATAATGAGGAAAATGAGAATTTGATTAAAATTAAATTATGAAATAATATAACCTGGACCTGTTTTGTGCTTCCTATTTATTTTATCATGTATTTATGTTATTTACCATCTATTTAGCAAACAATAATAATTATAATGTGGTTTATGAAGACTAATGTCCAGATCCACAGAGGTCCGGTAACTCATTGCTAATAATGGGCCGTTATCAAAATGATTAACTGATGTTATTTTCCCTGAGGTTAAAGCATATCAAACAAAACTAATTATATGCAAACACAACAGCCATTTGTTTTCTCATTAGTACGGTATAGGACTAACACTGTGTTTACTTTGCACTACTTCACGTTAAATCCACATTACTCACTTTACGCCTGTCTTATGTAAAGGTGGCAAAAAAAGGAACACAAAAGGGTATTTTGAGAGGTTAAAATGTTGAGGGAATTTTTGAGAGGTAACATCACTAAACCCTTGATCCTGTAGGATGGTTTCCTCCATTTTTATTGGATTACAGATACTTTTGGTCTCTGAGACAAATAAATGGCAGATCATGGTCTCCTTGGAGCATCACCTCAAAAATTAAAGAATTCCCATGGGCCTTAGGATCTTTAAGCATCCCAGATAAAATTTGAATGCCACCATTTTTTTTAGAGCCCTGGAACACAATTATAGATAACTGTATGTTCAAACTCATGAGATTGTTGGTATCCTACCATAGGGGATCATTAAATAAATTTGATGTTACCATTAATAAATTGAAAGGGACACCAGAGCCATTTGAAATGAGTTGTTATTTTAGTGGGAAAAATAAGATATTACAATCCAGTATAGATAAATTAGACAATAGTACAATATTGTCTCAGTGAAACAAAAGAAATTAATCAGAGATAAGAATGACTATGAGATAGATAGAATCATAAATTGGCCAAGATACATTAACTTGAACAATTCTACTAACCAGCAGGTACCCCCCACGCCTCCTCAACAAAGGCAATAGATATAATAGAGGACGCCACATAATTATAGACAATATTTATTTCAGGACATTGCAAAGACACCTACAGTATATTCCAGTCAACAGAGAGGTACAGAAGTAGGCAGGTATATACATTGCAACCGTGGATCCAATCAGGATTCTGTGCATCATAACAGAAGTTATACCTCCAATTTCAACAATAAAAGTATGAGACCTGAGAGCCGTATTCGCAGAAGATGTATTGTTGTTTTTCTCAAACCCAGAAGAGGCTATAGAAAGAATATGTCAGGTATTTGAAGAGTTCGAAAAAATTTCAGGTTTTATGGTGAACGCAGCTAAAACTGAAATACTAATCCTCTCAAGTAAAAACACTATGAAATTGGAAGGAAAATGTCCATTCAAGGTAACTAGGAAATCACTTAAATATTTAGAAATCTATATTGATCCGGAGGGTAAATATCTTTACCAAAATAATTTCTGGGCAATTATCCCTAAAATAATCACAGAATTAGAGGGGTGGAAAAATTTACCACTTAATCTGTCTGGCAGATGTCAGATGGTTAAAATTATCAGTTTCGCAAGATTAATATACCCTCTATAGATGTTAGCAATATTATTGAAGCCGATGTTAAACTTCTAAATAAAGCCATTCCTAGGTTTATCTGGAGGAAAGGGAGAAATAGAAGCACTATTAATAAATAATGTCTGAAGAAAGAGTGGGGGAGGGGCTTAATTTGCCTAATATTAGAAAATATAATCTGGCCTGTGTAGCAAGACATGTAGGAGATTGGATAACTGGAAACAGCTATTACTCATGCCTAGAATGAGAGGAGCAGGTGGTATCCCCAGAGAGTCTCCCATGGATTTTACATGTAAAATGGAGAGAAATACCAATGGAAGCCAAAGGAAACCCGCTAATTAAGATACATGGGCTACTTGGAGAATATCGAGAAAACAATTTGGGCTTTCATATACTTGCTCAAAATGTTTAACTATACAAGGGAATGTAAGGTATCTCCCGGGAAAGATGCAGGCTTCTTTTCAGATACGGAGAGACATGGGGATTAAAACTCTGGGTCAGTGGTAGATGTGAACAATGGTAGGGTCTTGACGTTCCAAGAATTGAAAGAACAAATGGGAGTGCCTCAAACACATCACTTCCCTTATCTACAAGTAATGCATATTTGCAAGAGTATGGGAAGCTATAAATCAGATCTATTGGGAATAGATTTTTTTTAAATGTCTTTAAGGATGCTCATAGTACCAAATATTCTCAGATTTATATGATTGGATTAGTGACAAGCACTATGGGAAGGATGTAAGAAAAATGTTCACTAGATAGGAAAAGATTTCCCTGGAATTGAAAGAGTTCATAGGTTACTCGAAGGGTTAACTCGGGTAAGGAAAATTATAATTTCTGAGGAGAGAAGAGTGATGCAATATAAAATACTATTTAGGGCCAATAATGCTTTTGATATCAATTATAAGGGGATAGAGAAATCTTCCAGGAAAGAGCAGATTTAAAACACTGTTTGTGGAATTTGTGGGATTGTTTGGTTATTTCTGATTTTTGGGATAAAGTTCTGCAGTATACTGTATACAAGACGTTATTGGGGAAACTACAATAAAAGAGCCCTTAACCTTGCTGTTTGGAAATATGGAAAGTTGGAAAGGAACAGTGTCCCAAGACAAGCAGAGATTGTTTTGCTTGCAGCAAGGAAAAATGATGGTGACATGGATAAAGCCTGAACCCCCCACTTTAGATATTTTAAACGATTATTAAATTGGTGATGATGGACAAATTAGAAGCTGAAATGAATAAAGAATTAAAAACCGAGAATTTTTTTAAAAATGGGAAAAGTTTATTGATACTATGGGGCCTATGCAGGAAACGGCGATAATGGCTATTCGTCAGACGTAGAACTAGCCATGTTTTTGGCGGATTCCCCTCGCAATATGCAGGAAGGTGCACATATCTGGGAGAGGAATCCAGCAGAGAGATGGCGAGGCCTGGCGAGAAGGGCTCCGCTGGCGAGATCTGTCAGCAGAGAGCGAGATCCGCCTCTCTCTGCACAAATCTCGCAGGCAAAAAAAAAATGTGGACATAACAATTGTATTCATATTGTAGATGTGCAGGGGGTCTCCGGAAATGAACCGCGTTGGTTTTATGTCCGGGGACCCCCTGCTTCACGAGATACAGGCCCAGTTATGAGGTGCCGGTATCTCCTATGCATGGAGATAGCCCAATCACGTGACGCGGGACATTTCCATTCATAGGAGATACCGGCACCCCATAACCGTGCCTGTATTTCGGGAAGCAGGGGGTCCCCGGACATAAAACCAACACGGTTCATGTCCGGAGACCCTCTGCACATGTACACTATTAATACAAATACAGTAATGCTGCTTCATTATCTTAGCGGATCTTAGGGAGACAATCTGTAAACCAGCTGAGACTGTAGGAGGGTAGAAAGCCAGATATTGCTGTAGATATACACAAGCAGTAAATGAGGATACTTATCCGTGGCTGGATGGAAGATGGTAGTCAGTGTAAGCAGGAGGTGTGGTGGTGTTAGGCAGGTAGCTGAAACACCATCCGGTGTAGTAGGAAAATATCCAGTTGTCAGCTACTTCACTCCATGTGCCTGACGTGAAAACAAAGTCCCAGCATTCAGACCTTAGAGCACCCAACTCCGCAAT